>NW_015505638.1:766134-848763 GCF_001515645.1 Sinocyclocheilus grahami | reverse complement strand
AAATATTATTACAATTCAAAATAACTGTTCTGTATTTTAATATATATTTTTAAAATGTAATTTATTCCTGTAATGGCAAAAGCTTAATGTTAAGCAGCCATTACTCAAGTCTTCAGTGATACTATATTCTAATATGCTGATCTGGTGATTGATAGTACATTTCTTCTCATTCTCAGTGTTGAAAACAGTTGCGCTGTTTGTTTGTTTTTTAGAAACCGTGATACTTTTTTTTCAGAATACTTTGATGAATAGAACAGTTCTAAAGAATAGTTTTTTTTAAAAAATATATAAATATCTTGCAACAATGTTTTAATTGTAACTTCTGATCAATTTAATGCATCATTGCTGAATAATTTTTTTTATTTCTTTCAATAACTAAAACAAACAAACAAATAAATAAATAAATCTTAGCCCAATTTTGCATGGTAGTGCAACTTTGGTACCTGGGAGGTACAGTATATGCTTTCCATCCAAAATTCTTATAATAAAAATAAATTATACTTTTGTTCTGTATGACCTTCCACCTCATACCTCGTAGCATTTTCCAGTGCGCGAGAGAACACATTGTATCCTGAGGGTGTGGGGGAGTGTTGCAAAGAGTAGAACCAGGTCGCGGCCTCCTTCACGAAAGCATTAGCATCATCTCGACCCAGAGAGTTAGACAGGGCTGCGTAAAATGCTGTCTTGCTGTCAGCCCTTCCCTGAAGCTGCTCGAAATTCTTCTCAAATAAAAGAAACACAAAAGCGCCAATAAGAAATTGTAACTAGTTTTTATCTAACCACACCCAGCTTTAATTCTCACACTATCTTTTAGGTGCTTTCCTCTCGCTCATTTCTCAGTCTGATATATTTGTGTCCTGACCTTGATGTTCTTGGCTCTGCTGATGAGACCGTCTTCAAATGATGACCCTAGAAGTAATTCAACTTTGTGGAAGCGTCCAGACAGAAGGGCCACAGAAGGCTTTTCCCGAACTACAGTTCCATCAACCACTGGTGACCAGGCCTGCAGGGGACCACTCACTGTTGCATGTGATTATAAAGCCGTTTCACTTCAGCACTTCCTATTTTTGCTTATTTGTGAAATGGAAAGTGTGGTGAGACACACAGCTTCCCCGTTTACCCAGGCCATGCCCTTAAACTCTTGTCAGACTCTTGCACAACAGAACCATAGGAGAATCTATAAGAAAGGGAGCTTGTCTCGGTTTGGACAGACATCTAATGGCTGATTGGATGTGGTAAATTTGTAGGAATAGCTGTGGGAGACTGACAATGGGAGGCACTCTGGCAAGCCAAAGAACCCTGGAGGATTTCGAACAAGCTCGTACTAATGAAGACCTTCCACCAAGAGGTACGAAAATGCTGAGCACTGTCCAAGTGACTGGTTTCAAGTGACGTTCTGAGTTATTGTAGGCTGATGCCACATCGTTTCAATCGTTTACAGATGTTGTGTGTGAAGAGACTCAAACTGTATTAATACATAAGTATATATCGGTTCTCCGTGTAGACAGAACGTGCAGTGTTAGCTGTGGTTTGTCCCTGAAATGAAATAATATTCAATAGACTAAGCTGAACTTAAAAACAAGTGAAATTTGTGTACGACCTAAAAAAAAAATATGAAGTCTCTAAAATTGGACACAAGCGCACAACATTAGCTGGAGTCACACTCATGACTGAATAGTACCAAACAAGGACGTTTGTTTTTCTGTTTAGTAATCATTCTTGAATTAAATGATCAAGTTAAAAAGTTAGCTCAAAGGCTAAAGGAACATATTCTAAATACTTCCTGGCACTGCAACATAAATACAAATGACTTCCTAACACAAATGCGCAAAAATACAGGTTTGTTTCATTAGCAAGAATCAAAGAGCTAAGTTATCTTTGACATAAAAAAACAACTAACATACATAAACATTATGAACATATATATTTATTTACCAATGCAAATGCAATATTTTCTGTTTTACAGTGGATGAGAATGACACAGCAGTAGTGTTGGATAACTACCCTCCTCCTGGTATCTGCAAGCCTATATTTCGAATGGGAGATTGGCTGAAAATAGTGTCCGAGTAAGTATTATCATCACATATTTCAGTTTTTTTTTTTTTGCCTGTATGCTAACAGTAAAATATGTCTCTCAACATGCCTCACAAGATTATTACTCAAGATATGCTACAACAAATACGTTTTTTCTTTGTTTGATTGTTTATTTATTTATTTAGAGTCTTTCATGCTCACCAGTTTATGTGCTCAAAAACACTGTAAAAAACAGCAATACTGTGAAATATTATTACAATTTAAAATACCTTTATATTTATTTTAATATATTTAAAAATGTCATTTATTCCTGTGATTGCAAAGCTGAATTTTCAGCAGTCATTACTTCAGTTTTCAGTGCCATTCTAGAAACCATTCTAATATGCTGATTTGGTGCTCAAGAAACATGCTGCTTAAATGGGTCATATGATGTTGCTAAAAATAACATTATTTTGTGTATTTGGTGTAATGAAATGTGTTTATGCTGTTTAAGGTTAAAAAAACACATTATTTTCCACATACTGTACATTATTGTTTCTCCTCTATGCCCCGCCTTTCTGGAACGCGTCGATTTTTACAAAGCTCATCGGTCTGAAAAGCAAGGTGTGCTGTAATTGGCCAACTATCCAGTGCTATCCAGCTATCCAATGATTGGCCGAATACCTCAAGCGTGTGACGGAAATGTTACGCCCCTTACCATACTGTGATGATGCCCTGTCAGGCCAGAGCGAAGATTCAAAAACATGAAAACCCATTATAAATGAGGCATTCGTTGCATCCAGTGGGGACATAATTATGGATTATAATGACTTATACTGTCTTTTTACGCGTTGCGTTGCATTGCGCCACGTAAACATAAAACCATGTCTGCATTTGTGAACGGAGAAAATACAAACAACAAGCCCTACTCTACACTGCCCAAAAAACTCGCTTTAAATATAAAAAATATAAAATATAAAAACTCTTTAAATATAAAAAAACTTACTTACAGTCTTTGAGTCAGAGCATTGTGGTCTACTCTCCCAGGTTCAGGAAACAGTCCTCCATAAAATGTGCTGCACACATCTGAATATTTGGGTTGAAGTGTTCTGGAACAGTGTTGTAAATACAACTTAACCACTGATCTCTAGTCGTGTCCATTTTTGGAAGGCCAAACAAAGTAGTTTCGCTTTCACAACGAAACACAGCGTCACACACGGTGGCCTAGAGTGAGCAGAGGCCGGGGGCTAGAGTGAGGAACGGCTAGAGGGCTAGAGTGAGCAGAGGCGGCGGACTTGAGAACGGCACGGCCGGCGGATTCGACGAAGGAGCGTCCGGAGGGCATGCGGCAACCACATGTGACGACCCCGGGCAGGACTCCGCTTCGTCCACAGTGAAAGCCGATCCGGCGATCCACAGCGCAAAGTTGTTGTATTGTACGTTACGCCTTCTTTCTTTGCGTGAACATTTTGGCGCCATTATGCAAATCTTCCCACATAGTGATGCAGATATGTGGGGGTGTGTTGGAACGAGCCGTTTAGGTAGGTGTGGCTGACTCTTAACTTTTATAAAGAATATCTCTTTGGATTTGAGACTTTAGTCTTTGCAACTTTACAGATCTTCTTTATGCACCAAGAGCTTGAAACACTCCAAAGAGAAAGGAAAAATTGAAATCGCACCATATGACCCCTTTAAAACTTATGTGGAAACAGTCATAATTTTCATGATTCTTTGCTAAATACTAATATATATATACTGTATATAGAGAGAGATTGTATGTTTGAAGTGTAGATATAATGTTTGTTATGTAAGTGTTAGTACAGTATGTTATTAAACTATATTTACCATCAATAACACTGACAGTTGCTGGGCGCAATATGCAAATGCACAACCGAACACAAAACCTTGAAGCCAGTGTTAACTTTAACACTACCTTCTGCCGTTCAACACATACAGAAAACTGCTTTTCACTAAATAGAAATAGGTTTTCATGTCACTGTCACTTATTAAACTATATTTACCATCAATAACACTGACAGTTGCTGGGCGCAATATGCAAATGCACAACCGAACACAAAACCTTGAAGCCAGTGTTAACTTTAACACTACCTTCTGCCGTTCAACACATACAGAAAACTGCTTTTCACTAAATAGAAATAGGTTGTTTTTTGATCATTATAAACTTTAAAATTACAAACGAGAAGCATAACTGTCCACATGCATTAAGTCTCACTTTCTTTCAGGGAAGGGTACTGGTGGAAGGTCTACTCGGTCAACACTAAGGAAGTGAACCATATACCACACTGTCATGCCACAAAAGTCTACCATGGGTAGGTTCTGAATCGCCAACTAAACGAGTTGCTTGTCATTTAACTTCCACTAGTTGTTTAATGCTCTCTAAGTGCTAATGGAAACATTCTTGTCGGTCTCAGTTGGCTGTTTGAAACCGTGACCAGACCAAAAGCTGAGGAACTGCTTCAACTCCCAGGAAACCGAGTGGGGTCATTTCTGATCAGAGAGAGCACAAAAGGTCAGAATACATATTTAAAATGAACATTATACTCTAGTCTAGTGCCAAACAGCCAGAGCATAAGGTCTGGTCCATATTTCAGCGTATTCTGGATGACAATCAACCACTAAAAACTGTCTGACAGACAGAGTTTTATAAATAGACCAATCTAAAGGATCTTCTAAATAATATTTAGGCTTATCCATTAATATGGCTGATGTTACAATCACATCGCTTGTATTTTTGTAGGTATGTACACCTTATCTGTGCGCCACAGAAATATTAAGCATTATCGAATAGTTCGAATGCCAAACAACTGGTACTTCATCGCTCCACGCCTCACATTTCAATGTCTGGAAGATCTGGTCAACCACTACTCTGGTAAATCAAAAAACTACTACTACTACCACTAAATAAAAAAACACTACTCTGGTAAACCAAAAAACAACCAGTTTTAGTGTAAATGATGAATCTGTTTGATGCAGATTTTTCCCTCTTGCTCTGGTTCAGATATAGCAGATGGACTGTGCTGTGTTCTAACTGGCCCATGCTTGACCGCCTGTGAAACACCCCTGAGTAAGATCACAAAAACACCTGATGGGAGAAAATTATCCTTTGACTGGAGAGCAGTGAACAGGTAATAAGATCAATAAAACTACCGCTCAAAAGTATGGGGTCAGTAATATTTTCATGTTTTTGAAAGAAGTCATCTATGCTCACCAAGGCTGCATTTATGGACCAAAAACCCAGTAGAAACTGTAATATCGTGAAAATGATTGAAATTTACTGTTTTCTATTTTTACTTTAAAATTAATTTATTATTGTCATGGCAAAGCTGAATTTTTAGCATCCTTTACTCCATTCTTACGTGTCACATGATCCTTCAGAAATCATTCTAATACGCTGATTTAGTGCTAAAAAAACTCTTATTATTGTCAAAGTTGGAAAACAGTTGTGCTAATTAATATTTTTTATGAATAAAAAGTTCAATCGAACAGTTTTTTTTTTGTAGCCAATGTACATCTTTACTGTCACATTTGATCAATTTAATGAATCCTTACTGAATAAAAGTATTAATTTCCTTGGGGGAAAAAACTTATTGACCACAAACCTTTGAATCGTAGTGTACATTTTACAATTGTCCTTTTTTGTTTCTCCACTAAAACTGAAATTAATTTATTTGATAAGTGTTTGAACTATCATATGAACATGGAAGCATTTTAAAAACTGTAAGTCTTTTCAGACAACATCTATAATACTAATGCACTTTTCCTCACTCAGCTCGGAGCTCGTCCACCAGAGCACAAGCCCTTCAGGGGTCAGCTATGGGGTTCAGAACAGTGTCTCTTCCTACCTGTCTTTGCTGGGACAGCAAGAGAAGCCAGAGAAAAATAAATTTAGCATGAAGAAGAGGTGGAGGTCTGTCTACATGACACCAAACCACCAGCTTGACAGTTTGGCTACTGTGGAAGACAACTATGAGGAGGTGCTTTGATAGATCACAGCTGATTCATTCCAAGAGCTCAAAAGCTGATAGAGGGATATATAAAGGCATTGTGTGTTGACTGGAAAGAGACAGACTTTTTGTCAGAGAATCATCTGAACATTTAAAACAGTTCCTCAAGCATGTGTTTATTTAAATGTAGGCTTACGAAGCTTTGAGTCTGAATGTTTTAAGATGCTTGTGCAACCATGTGTCATTATTTTTGGATTGGAGAATGTTGCTTTTACTGTAAATGTGACCTCAGACATTAGTGTTGTTACATAAAACAGTTGTGTCATGTAACCGGCAGTGGGACTTCAGAGTTCTGTTCTTACCATTAGCAAAGCTCGGTGGAAAAGTGATGAAGCCGACGGTGAGGTAAGATGAAGACTCGCAATGTCAGCACCGTTTCTCTCTGCCCCTACTGTGACTTTAGTGGAGTCTCCTCCAAAATGAGCAATGTTCTTCTGAACCCATCCCAGAGCAGCTGCCTGGTCCTGCAACCCATAATTCCCCGGCAGAGCACTGGAATCTAGACAGAGTCAACAGATTTCAATTCATCAGGCATATCCAAATGTATTTTCCACACATAGATTAAAACCATGACGCAAGAAGATTTGCAATAAATGACTGAAAAAAGCAACTTTTCATTATAACCCGCATGTGAAAGTCTATCCACTATAAAGACAATAATAATAATAAAATATTCACAGCTCCACAGGGGTTTGGCTGGGAAATACCATTGTCACAAACAGTTCAAGATATGTAAGGAAGCCAATTATGCTTCTGCACAGCTTTCACTGTGTGTTGTTTTTGGCTGGAAAATGAAAGTTCATCCTGGTAGACCACTCAAAGGCACCAGTTAGGCCTCCTTTTCAAACTTACTCAGCCAAGGGTGGCAAAGGGGAAAAGAATCTGAATATTTTCACAACCACTGTGCGGAATGGAACTTCTCACATGAACATTACATAACTATATTCCATAACCATATCTATTCCATTTTTTTTGTTGGAATTCCATTTTATGGAATAAATTATCCAATTTCTTGCAATACGTCATTTCATTCTAACCCAACAGAGCTTCCAGGACATGGTTTAATTCTAGTGTAGATATATAATAATAATAATAAAAACTTCTTTATAACATTGAGATTCATTCCTTAAAATATTTTCAGAACTTTTCACCATGAAGTGTTCAGGAAGGCATTCGCGTTTTTGTTGCATGAATACAAACACATCAACAGTAAGAGCAAATCAAACTAAAGATGACTGTATTCAGGGCTCATAATGGTGAGGACTGTGTTATTTACTAGATTCTATACTAAATGTTACTCTACACCAAGGTTTTTCAGTCTTTACAGACCCAGTTTTAAAAGTGTTTATCATACAATGGATGTATTCTTTCACTCAAAAGTTTGGGGAAAGTGAGATGTTTTGGTCACACTTTAGTTTGGGAACCAATTCTCACTATTAACTACAATTCCTAATTTGCTGCTTATTAATATTTAGTAAGATAGTTGTTAAGTTTAGGTATGGAGTAGGATTAAGAGATCGAAAATATGGTCATGCAGAATAAGGCATTAATACCTGCTGTGTAAGTACTAATAAACAGCCAATATGCTAATAATATGCAACTAGTTAATAGTGAGAAATGGTCCCGAAACCAAAAAGTGACAAAGATTTATTTTTTTTTTTTTAATAAATGCATTCTTTTATTCAGCAAGGATGCATTAAATTCACCAAAGAATCCAGAAAAAAATGTCACAGTTTCCACAAAAACATTAAGCAGCTCAACTGCTTTCAGCTTTGATAATAAGAATTGTTCCTTTAGCACCAAATCAGCATAACAGAAGGATTTCTGAAGAATCGTGTGACACTGAAGACTGGAGTAATGGCTACAGAAAGTTTAGCTTTGCCGTTACATTTAAAATATATTTAAAATAGAAAACATTTGTGAGGCTGGCTAGAGTCATGGAATATTATCAAGTTGCATATATGAACACTTTCATGTATATGTCATATGTGTGTGTTTTTGGGTACCTGCACTGAGGAAACCGAAAGCGGCGACCCTGAAACTGGCTGTCACTACAATTATGTTGCCAACAGCAGTGAGGTAAGACCCATCTAAGAGACCCGATCCAGAGTTGTGGAAGAACACCAGAACCGGAGCATTCTTTCCCTGTGACAAAACAGAAAAATTGTACTATGAATACCAATAACAGCATTCACACCATAGTCAGTGGTTTATGAAAGCAGTATTAACAGACATAAAAGCCCATGAGAATGAGAAATTAGAAAAAAGAACATAATAAAGAAAGTTGTAACATTAAATTAAATGAGTGTATTATATACTATTGTTCAGAAGTCTGGGGCCAGGAAAACTTCTTTTGATCTTACTGACTGCAAACTTCTGAACAGTAGCGTATGTATACGTATATATGTATTTATGCATGTTTGAGCTCATGTGGGTCTTACCACACTACTAGCAACAAATACATTGAGGTACAGACAGTCTTCACTGGAGGTGGAGTCAGTGGGATCGCCAGGTTGAAGACAGCTGGATCTAAAACAGTTTTGATAAAACAAATCAGATCACAATCCAGAAAAGTGACTTTATTAATTCTGCAGTAAGGCAACCAGTTAATTTGAGGGTATAAACGTATGTTAATTCTCAATCTGCAAACAACGTTGCCCACCGAGAAAACGTGGCATTCCAGGTACCGGTCCAGTCAGCTGGCTGTGGAGGGCTGAAACGGAGCTCTCCGACTGGTGGACGAGCATAAGGGACACCCAGGAAATAGGTTACACGCTTGCTATCTGAGCCAGTTATGGGTTTCACCTCACTCTCTCCGAGAAGTGTCCCGTGATCAGGAATGGAAACAGAAGTCAACTCTGGCTGTAAACCTATAAAGAAATGTTTAAACATGTGTTGTTGGGGTGAAAGAGATCAGAAACACCCTGAACTGGTCGACACTCTGAATAAACTGAAGATTGTTTTGTTTTGTGGTGCCACCTGTCCTGACGTAAACAGACTGAGCAGGCTCTTTGGTGACTAAGAAGCAGCGCTGGCCGCTGGTTGTAGGAAGGCAGGTGTGTGTGTCTGGATACATCACACATCTCATGGCTGACTCTCTGCTATCGATAGACACAGCTGAACAGGACTCACTTTCCTCACAAGCTACAGAAGACAAGAAAGTTATGAGAAGACAAGGATAACCACATATTATCTGTATTGTAAATTGCTATTGTGATTATTACTAATTCAGTTAAAATATATTAAAATGTAATAAAAATAAATTATTAAATGTATTCAGCCTTGCCATCACGGGAATAAATCACATTTTAAAATGCATTCAAATAGAACCGATACTTTAAATTGTGATAATATCCCAAAATATGACTCTTTTTACTGTATTTTTGATCAAACAAATGCAGCCTTGGTGAGCATAAGTAATATAATATTTATTCAAATCAAAAGTAAACTACATGTTGCTTGCTACATCCCATTGCTATGTGTTCAGCATGTAACATATGGCTCTATCACATCAGCTTCCTGTAAAAGTTCTGAGAAAAAAAGGTGAGAAACGTTACCAGATAGACACCAGACTCTGACTTTATCCAGATCCTGTGCTATATCTCTGCTTATGTGGACCATGTCAAAAGCTGAAATAGATGAATCCACCTTGACAGAGGTGGCATCCAACTGCTTCCAGTTCTTCAAATCAGCTGCTTGCAAATAAGCAATGGGATCAAGAATGACGTGTGAAAATTACATAAATGATTGAATTCAATTATTATACAGTAATAAAAAAAATAATACATCGTTAGAAAACAGTAAGGTAATATTCATTTAAGAGACTCTTACCGTTTTTTGAGGGAGAGCGGAGACTAAATGGTGGACACACACTGGGATTCTTTATCCACTGGTTTACTACAGAGACATACAAAGCTGATGTTAAAATCTTTCCGTGAAGTCATTTACTTCAATTCACATAATGGGAATTCTCAATTTGTTGAAATACAGAGTTCGAAAAGGCACATGGATTTCAGATATACCTGGCTTTTCATACCAGCCGAAGGGATAGACTTCAGTCTGCACTTTGGATGGAGAGCAGTCCTGAATTCTCCAGTTAGTACTGTCATTCTCACCACATGTCTGGATACCCAGACTATTCAGAGTTAGACACAACACATCTGATCCTGTACAAAAGCAGAGAGACCAACTGTGAGTGGTTTCATTCCACATATTAGACATCACATATGTTTTAAGTGAATGAGCAAGATGAGCTGCGCATTTTGAGACTCGTTTGAGTAAAAAGGTTCTTTCATACTAGGTACACCGGAATCTTGGATATATCCTATGCCACGGCAGCATGGATCTTCATCACATCGCCTCTCACACTCAAAAAACCTGCTCGAAAAAGTAAAACAGCATTATTCATGAAGGAAACAAATAAACTGAGATGGAAACAAGTTTGTTGGTTTTCCCCTCACCCTTCTGTGATAGATTTACTGGACAGACTGACTCGACTGCGTACAGAGTAGGACACCATCTTCTTAAAAGGAACACGACTGTAGAAACTCTTCACACTTCCTAACAGAGAAACTGCACAAGAAAAAGAAAGTGATGTCCATATTATGCATAACAAAAAATATGCTGTAAAATCTAACTTGATCAAAAGCACTTTGGCGTAATAGGTTGGGAAAAAGAGTGTTTTTTGACTTAATGTTCCAAACAGTGGAACATTTATACAAATAGAAACTTCCAAGTGGTGCTTTTGGGCAAAAAACGAACTGTTTGCTAATTATGACAGCTTCTTTGATTCCCTCAGTACAAGCTAAGATAAAACGCATTGAGAAACCCCTTACGGCAGATTTCCACTAAGGTAGCATTATTTTCCACCCTTAAACATCTACAGCAGATGGACCACATGTTAAGAGTTTATGATCACACCTTTTTGTTGTGGATTACTTTATAATCTATAAAACATTCAAGCTCCTGTGATCCCCTATGACTGAAAATCACTGCATTTGTGTTCCAGGAACCCACAATATGACTATCAAATCCAAACATTCCTGTTTCGGCATTTCAGATTGTTCAAAAGTATGTTGTCAGTAAGACTTTTATCTTTTTGAAATAATAATAATAATAAATAAACTAATTAACTAACTTTTTCCAACAAGGATGGATTAAATTGATCAAAAATGACAGTAAAAGACATTTTCAAATAATTCTAAAAAAAAAAAAAAAAGGAAAAAAAAAGTATAATAGTATACACAAAAGTATTAACCAGCTGAAAATTTATAATAATAATAATAATGTGACCGTGAAGAACTAATGGCTGGTAAAACATGTAAATTGTTATAATATTTCACAGTTGTACTGTATTTTTGATCAAATAAATGCAGTCTTGGTGAGCATAAGAGACTTCTATCATAAACATAAAAAAAACTCATAAACCCCACTTTTTAATGATTCGATACACTGTAGTAAATTGTTTACATTTAGAATTACATTTCAAAATGTAATTAACCTTTTTTTATTTCCATATAAGCATCTCTCCAAACACAGACAGAGGCTTGTACTAAACAAAACCAGACAAAATTATCTTCATAAAATCTTACATAGTCCACAATGAATAGTCCTTTTTAAAGAAAAGCTAAGGAGCTAAAGAGTGTACAAAGTCTTTGCTATGGAGAGGAATGAATGACTAAGTTATCTGAGAGACACTCTGCCTTTCCACTTCGGTTTAAATAAATGACTTGTGATTGCTCATAATTTAAATCCTAGAGCTGTTCTGCAGTTTAGACAGACGTCCAGAATAACCACATTACTGTGTGATCACTCACTCTCTTTACCGAATCTTACATAACACCACTTTTCCATTTCTAATTTAAAGGCTAACAATGAACATCATGCATAACCCACAACTATACAGACAGTTTCTCCCATGTGCTTTTCTTTCATGGGAATCTAATTCTGACACCTACAGGAGTGTTGAATGTTGTGGAGAATGTTGAATGGAGCAGATGAATGGTATTGAAATTCAAAATCAAAATCAAATTTTAAATTAAAAAAAGAAAAGTATATTTACATAGTAGGTAAATAATGATAAAGATCATACGCCATGGCTAGAGTAGCAGACATTTACAGTCCCCTTGAACGAGTTACATTTTAGATCATTATATCTGCTAAAAGTGAAAAAAAGTTGCAATTTAGGAGCACACTATAGCATATGGATTGCATAAAAACTTATAGAAAAGTACTAAATTGCTACAAAATAACTTCAGGTGAATTTTACATGAGTGAGAGTGTAAGAACGCTCTGAATTTTGGCTGGTGGAATTTCCATTAGATTTCACACTTAAAGGGTCATGAAACACTAAGCAACAATTTCTGAGATGTCAACAGATAAGATTTGCACTTTTTTGACAGCAGCAGAAGCATTTAGCAGATGTCAAATATCAAGACATCACTGTCAACTGTACCATTTACACAATATGTCAAGATTGTGGATTTTACAGGTGGTGTTGTGGAAAGTCGCATTAGATTGCGTTTGTCTTTGCTTCTACATACCGCAGACAGCATGAGCTCACCGCTGTCTGCAAGCCACATGGGTGAGGTGGAGCTTTGCCACTTCACCTCACTGAAATGTTCTCCAGTCATTCAGACAATTCCAGTTACCAGTAGCTCACAAAATGTGAAATGAGAACTAGACAAGGTTAATTTTTATGGCTAGTGAACTCCAAATAGAGGAGATAATGATCCCAACTCAAGTTTGCAGACGCAACAGTAGAAAAATAAGATAATTGCGTAATAAATGTACATCTCTCTTTCTTCTAACATAAAATAATTATTATATCATATTATAAACCAAATTAAATCAATATTTCATGTCCATTTATTTACATTTTTAGAGAAGTAGAGGCCTAGTAAGTGGGATAATCTCCTTTGTGTTGGTCAGACAATTTAAAAAAATTATTATAGATATTATTTATCCATCATCATTGTCTCCTTTTGCCCTTTCACCCTCTGTCTCTATAAAGCTCCAGCAATACTAAAATCTGAATCATCTGCATTCCATGTTCAGTTGCTAGGATCATATCTGAAAACAAATAAAGTAAACAACAGACTCAGTCACAAAGAAAGTGGTAAGAGTCTGACATCAGACTTTACCATAGACCACAGTCATGAATCCTGCATTAGGCAATGCAAAACCCATCTGTCCAATGACAGAGAAAAAACTCTGAAAACAGGCATCTAATGCTGAGAAATATGAAAGCATAATATATAGTGTACAGCATATGTGATTATCTGAGGAATGGGGTATGACAACAAAATAACTTTGCATACAGAAGTAAATAATTAAAATGACCATATTTTTGTATCATAAATTAAATCATCACTTGTAGTGAAAGCATGGCCTTTTTGTGTATAAATGACTCACCTTTCTTCTGGTATGCAGTCTGAAGACTCTGTGTCATCACTAAACTGCATGCCTGCCTGAGAGGTTTGTCATACGCCCCACATACACGCGTGTCAGGATACAATACACATGCAAAATACAGAGGGCCTTCATCACGAATGTCAGATACGTGGCAGAGTTGTTCTTCTCCGCAGCCTGAAACCCAAATCCCATATTCACAGATCAGAATGTGAAACATTCTTGCACTGCACAGACATTTATTAAGTATATAAGTGTAAGCAAATAGATTCTCATGAAGCTATTGCGTCTTACGTTTCAGACACCACAGCTGTGCCTCCTTGAAAGTGTATTGGTGTTTAAAGATCCAGTAAAGCTGACTGGGAAGTTCCCTCTCTGGGTCGACTTTTACATCACCATTCTCCAGAACACCAAATGTCTCCTTTACTGAGTCTAAACGGACAGGAGAGAAAAAATAAAAGATTATTAGAAAAAAATAAACAACACAGAACCGAGAGTTTTTTTTTTTTTTTATACTTATTTAAATATATTTTTTTAGATTTTAATATTTCATTTTAAAAAGTACAATTTATTATAAGGGTACTTATAAGATCAAGAACACAAAAATGCTTTAATATATATATATATATTAGTTTGGCTTCATTTAATTCATTCATACCAGAAAGTGTAATTTTGGAATCTTCTACAAAAGCTGATCCACTGCAAGCAGAGGGAGTTTTTGGACGCGTGTTCATATCAGACTCTGAAGACGTAAATTATAATCATTAGACTTTACAAGAAAAAAAGCTAGATCATAATGTCTCGAAGTATATACGTTTGTTTATGACAGGCATTTAAAATGCTTTATTAGTGGCATGCTGATATGTGCAGAATATGTCCAAACCTTTCCAAAGGTAGATACGTTGGAAGCTAAAGAGAGTTTCCTGGTAGCCAGTTTTATTTTTGCTGGATGCCGGTAAGGCTGCATCAGCTACAAGAAATGTTAATTTCCATTACAATGTCCATCATTCCATAAAATCATAAATCTTGATATAGAAGTCATACAATTGAATTCATAATCATGTACAATTTTACAAAGTTTAAATGATAAGAAAGCTAAGATTCTCAAGCACTGCACATCAGTAATAATTCAGCAAGTCAAAATTTAATCAGACAGAGTAAACTCTGTAAATGTTTGAGTTTATAAAATGGGTACCAGGAGGGGGGGGGGACACCAGAATGAAGCAATACAGAGCAACCACTGGAAACTAAACAATTGATAAAGGTCAAATAACAGCTGAACCAAGTTGTGCAAGTTTTAGACAAATTAAACAAATTTGTGCACAGTTTAAAACTGCTGTTATGAAAACTGGAGTGTGTACGTATACAAAGATTCATACTGATGGTGAAGTTCTGTCCTCCAAAGTTGAAAGTGAAACGTTTCAGTTGTTTGCTGTATTGGACACCAGCACCACAGATGCGGCTGGAGGAGGCCACACCCCTCACTTCCCAGTCTGCCTCACTGCACTGCAGCACTGAAGGAGCACTCAGGAGCCCACACATAATAGAGCCTGCACCACACGACACAAACCATTTAACAACGTAAAACACAAATGTGATACATACAGCAAAAAAAAGGAAAAAAAGAAAAGATTTAGTCAAAACAAAAGACATAGTAAAGGTACAGTCAAAGAAATGTGTCGCCACGCGCCCTCACCAATTTGAATAAGCATGACACGTCTGGTTTTGTATTGCAGTGATTTGGTTTTAGAGCAGTGGAAAGGAGCTACATCTGCTTGTAATGAGTGAAAATGACTCTGACCTCCATCGAGGACATTCTGGTTAAGGATGAATCCATCACAGCAGTTCTCACGACTGCAAGAGTTGAGCTCAGGAGCCCACACATAATAGAGCCTGCACCACACGACACAAACCATTTAACAACGTAAAACACAAATGTGATACATACAGCAAAAAAAAGGAAAAAAAAGAAAAGATTTAGTCAAAACAAAAGACATAGTAAAGGTACAGTCAAAGAAATGTGTCGCCACGCGCCCTCACCAATTTGAATAAGCATGACACGTCTGGTTTTGTATTGCCGTGATTTGGTTTTAGAGCAGTGGAAAGGAGCTACATCTGCTTGTAATGAGTGAAAATGACTCTGACCTCCATCGAGGACATTCTGGTTAAGGATGAATCCATCACAGCAGTTCTCACGACTGCAAGAGTTGACGCAGAAGCGATGGACGTCAGCCAGAGTGGTTCCATGTGCATCAAACACAAGCGTCCGATACACGCCAGAACCGGTCTTACGGAAACTCAGCCTCTCAAAACTCTTCAGGCCTGCTGTGCTGAATTCATGACCTTTTGTCAGAAGATAAAGGGTGGGGAGTAAAAGAGAAAGAAAAAGAAGAGATATTCTTCAAGTCATGGCCAAGAAACACAAGTGCATCTAAATGCTTTTTGGTCGCCAAAAATAACCAGAAACTGGGAGCTCTGTTCCTGAGAGGAGTCTCAAAGTATCAAGTCATTTATCTCACATGGAAAAATATTTATCTCATAACAGAACAAGTTTCAGGAATGTCTTTATGACAATTTTCTTTATTCTTGTGTCCACGGATGACTAGTCCACTTTGCTAAAGATCATTACTCACAAACCACAAATTAATCTTTGGGACTGCAGTTTAATTCTGTATCTTGATTATATTTTATTGTAATACGCTCTTTGCCTCCTAGAAAAGCTAATTCTCTATTCAGACAAACTCAAACTCTCATGATATTGTATGCATCGCCACATATTATTGCTATGTGTCACCAATAAGGGGTCCAGGTGACTCACAATAACTAACCAAACCGAGATCATGTGGGATTTAATTAATAGCTGATGATCTTACCTTTCTTTCTCAGCACCATAAGATTGGGTTCATCTCCTTTTATTTTCAGAGCACAGTTGAGAGTCTGGAACGTCTCAGCGCCATCATTTCCCAGAAACCCTTTGCTCTGCAATGCCAAACAAACCGCAAGACTCTTTTTATCAATAATCATGACACTTTTGGGAAAGGAGATGTGTCACTAGACCAAAAAAAAAGACCCAATGCCAAAAATAACACTTAAATATCCTTAATGTCTTATTTCTCCAATTAAAATGTGCAATGTTTTATATTTATTATCTTATGTAAAGATAAATGAGGATTTATGTTGAAGAGGTTGCCAAACCTAAATTAGTTTGTTCAGCAAAAATGCATTTATAATCTCAAATTTATAATGTTCTTTTGAACTTTTTATTTATCAAAGAATCCTGAAAAAAAGTTTCATAGTTTCCACAAAAATATTAAGTAGCACTGTTTTCAACATTGATAATAATAAAAAGAAATGATTCTTGAGCAGCAAATCAGCATATAAGAATGATTTCTGAAGGCTCGCGTGATACTAAAGACTAGAAAAAATAGCTGCTGAAAATTCAGCTTTACAATATTACTGTTTTTACTGTATTTTTGATCAAATAAATGCAGCCTTGGTGAGCATGTGAGACTTGCTTCAAGTCATTAAAAATCTTACAGATCCCAAACGGTAGTACATATTGAAATTAGCTGACTGGGTTATAATATACAATTTAATTTAAGACATACAAATAGACATCTTTAACAAATACACTCTATGCAATATACAATTCACATAGTGTACATGCATTTTGGTCATACTTGCTCAGAGGTCCTGCATTCAACATTATCCGCACTTGTGCTATACAGTTCACAGTAAGTTTTCTCTTTATCACTGAAAATAGACACATGTTGGCACGAATCTTCCAGGGCACAATCTAAGAGAGAGGGATGTGATCAACATTAGTCATGAAAAGTCTGAGTGTCCATCTGACTAATTCAAGTACAGGTGCACAGCTGCAATATATAACAGTGTAACTCACCAAGCACACACTTCCTGAGCTGTTTCTCCTTTGGCTGGGTTGAAGAATCAGAGCTCAGTATTTCAGCACTCTCTGATTTAAGCAGCAGGGAGGAAGGGGCAACCACCTCGAACTTTTCCATTACTGCAGACACACAAAGAGTGATATACTGTACATACATAAATTAAGTTAGATATTGTTTGTCCTTTCATATTGATAAAGATTTGCCCATTTATTAGCACGGTTGAACCGATACTTTAGCAAGTCTTGTGGAAGTACTTTCGAATTGTAGCTCACTAAGCAAGCTATACTTTAAACCAGTAGTTGGATACACTATAACTTACTAACAAAAAGTGGCTAACTACATTGACACTATTTAAGAAGGTAATATAAAACTATCACCATCATATGATTTACTTTTACAATCAGAGCAGCATTTATCTGACACAAAACAATTAAGATCTCAATTAGGACAGGGTAATATAAGGGGAAAATTACATCAGTAAGTAATAATACCAGTCAAATAAACGGTAACAAAGAACAGAATTTAAAGTCGCAATGAAGTGGAAATAGCGTCACCTTTTCTTCCATAGTGTGATGTACATCTGAGTGAAATAGATGAAGAAAAAAAAAGGTAGGGGGACTTGGTTCTATTGATTGGATGGAAGCCGTTCTGAATGCAAGACTGCAGACAATTGTAAGAAAGGGACGGGGTTTAAGTGGACCAATTGACTGGAGAAGTCCAGCATACGTGACTAAAGAGAAGAAGTTTCTCCAGAAGATCGAGTTATTATATTTTGATTAAATAAAGAGGTCAAAAATGTTTTTAATAATGAAACAAATGCATGGATGAATCACTCACAATGAGATCAATAACATGCATTTAGAAAATACATAAGGGGAGTTTTTCATTTCATGCATACTTTAAATATTTTGCTACAAAAAAAAGAAAAAAAGATGCAAGTACAGCAGGGACTCAAATTAATCAATGAATCGGTTTGTGACATGAACTCTGAACATATCAAGTCACTAAAATAAACTCCCAAATACTGCATATGAGTCCGATGAATCAAGGGATAGACAGCATGATTTTTCACTCTGCACCTTCTCTTGTTTGAAAAAGTTGCGTTACTGGAAAAGTTCCACTACATTAAAAACACACTAAAGTGACGCGACGTGTAACCAAGTATGGTGTGTCCCATCCTCGGAATTTATGCATTTATCCCATCCAAGTGCACACACATAGCAGTGAGTAGTGAACACACACACACACACCATGAACACACACCTGGAGCAGTGGGCAGCCATTTTTGCTGCGGCGCCCGGTGAGCATTGGTGCCTTGCTCAAGGGTCTTACCTCAGTTGTGGCATTCACTCCCCCCACCAACAATCCCTGCCTGTACCATGGCTCAAACCCGCGACCTTTGGGTTACAAGTCCAACTCTCTAACAATTAGGCCACGACTGCCCCAACTACAATTAACTGTCACACTATTTAAAATTTAAAAGTTAGTAGCATCACTATTTTTAGTTAGTTCCTCCCTAACACTGACTGTAGCACATACCTTTGCACTCTTCAACAGTCATTGGAGCATCAGAAGATGTCCAGGAAAGTTCCTCCCCCTGTGAAGAGACACACAACCATCTGCCAGACATGGGGTCCTTCTGGGCTGACAGGAATTCCCCTTTCTTTGTACAACTCCGTTTACTCTGCTGGCACTCAGTAAGACCTTAAGAATATCAAGATATCGAGAGGACAAATAGAAAACAAGACTTTAAACCATGAAAAAAAATAATTTAATCACTCATTTGCCTCTAAATCCTGTGATCTACATTTTGACAGAGCTGCCATGCATAACTGCAACCATCTACACCTGCTATTCTTGAGTTTGTGTGTTGGGCTTGGCCTGTACTCACAATGAGAAGCACTGAAGGCTCCCTGGGCCACAGTGGATGTTCCCGAGGGGCAGGGAGAACAGAAGACCTGCCCTTCTTCCGCTTGAAATGTATCACGCGGACACGAAGTACACACACCACCACTAAAAAAAGAACCAGCTGGACACACCACTGCATGTGAGAGAGGATAAAAACACACAGGGAGCAGAGTGATTAAGCTTGGGTAATGATGATGTTGAATGGAAAAAGAGGAGAGAGTTTGACAGATACAGAACAAAGATTAATAATAGAGGAGGAAAAGTTGTATGCAGTTTGAAATATTACATACACCTTCACAAGTACGTTTACACATTTTGCACACCACATTTCTATGCCAGTAAGCTAAAATATGCATTGGTTATAGAAAACTTTATAGGTGCATATTCGGAAATACTAGTAAAGACATTTCGCTTTATTGTACACAGGCTAGTCTGTCATTAAGACAGTAGTACAGAAGCCAACCTACCACACCCAGTGGATTGTGGGAGCTGCTTATAGCCATCCATGCAGCTAAACGAGGGAGGAATAGAAAGAGCGAGAGAACGGTCATAGAGAAAGATGGACCGGTATGACGCACTTTGGATTAATTCCTTCACGCCATTTAACAACCTCTCCTCACTAAGCGCCATATCTGAAAAATAAACACATGCATTTATTTTGAGAGAAAGCGCATGGAATAATAAACATTAATAATTCAGTGTAATGTCAGTGTGAAATTAAATGCATCTGATTTTAGATATCAAATATGGTATGTGAACAGAAATGGACTAAATAAGGTGCAATAAAGCTGTTCACACCAATGTCGTGGAGATCAGGGAGAGATGTTATTGGCAGGTCGGAGAGTCTGGCCCTAAAGGTGATGTGTGCAGTGACTTCCTTGTCATTCAAACACTCAAGAGACACAGCTGACTCGTCACAGACTGCAACAGAGCTGGTCTGGCCAGATAAGGTCAGCTAACACATATGAAGACACATAAACAAGCAAGCAAATTAAACAGACATGCATTGATGCAACATATCAAGACAATTAAACTAAGACAAAGCATAAATTAATGAAAGTCCTTGCTTTCTGAATGTCAGTTTAATAAAAGTGTTGTAATGCTGTACTGCAAGCCAACGACACCTACATATTAAATATGACACTCGCAGACTAATAACACAGGGTTTTCAAACTGGGATTCGGTGATACCTTACGTAGCCTCTAAAGGATCATGGTGAGGGAAAAAATATGAGATGGGAGGAAAAAGTATATTCAATTGTTTTGAATTCGCTCAGAAAAGTTTTTTGTTCCCCAAAGAAAGTTTGTGTTCACTTGCAAAAGTTTGGTGTTTCCTCAAAATCTGGCATTTGCTCACAAAGAATGCAAACATTTATTTTTGAGCAAATTAATTTTCTCAAGGGAACGCAAAACATTTGTGAGCGCAGACAAATATATGTTTTCCTCACATCCCCTATTTTTTTCTATGACCATGTCCCCTTAAGGGCCCTGTAATACCCAGGGGTCTATGGATTTTCTTTTTTTTTTTTACAAAATGTAATTTTTAGGGCTGTCAAGTTAACTTAAGATATTAAATACATATTTTTAACCAAATCATTAATTTTTTTTATACAAATTTTGATATTACAATTATTTTGCCATATTTACCAAAAATAATTCCCATTTTATTCTATTGACAACCATGGTTTTAACAATAAAAAATATAAATAAAATCAATTTAATTATTTTTAAGTTTAAGCATTTAACACGTTACACATTATTACACATTTAAACACTTAATATTGTACACATTAGTGGTTAGACAAAAAGATACACTGCCAACTAAATACAATATAAATATTTTCAGAATACATTTTAACAATTTGCTTTCTCTTTAGTAGAATGACAAAATTAAAGACAATTATTTGATTTTAAAACATGGTGTCTTTATAATATTGTGCTGCTGCTTCTTTTTTCTTTCCTTCACAGTTTTTTTATACATGGAAATATGGAATAAAAGTGGGAAAAAATTGGGAAGTATTATGCACATAAAAACTGGGCATCAAAACCCATCAAAATCATAACCCCTGTAACCTAACAGACTGGATTGTACCTGTAGGCTGCAGAGGCCTGTAGCTCTCATGTCTCGCAGCAAAGCAGCCCGTAGCTCAACACTCTGGCTTCTGCAACTCTGCTGACCCTCAGCCAGGGGCAGCTTCAGCTGTAAGGACACCTGCACTGTCTGCACAACCTGAGGCTCTGATGGACATCACAGACACTCAGTTGCTCAGTACAAACAGATAGAGAGTAATTAGAGTAACAAGATTTCATAGAAAGACAAATCCCGAAAGGACATACTGCAACAACCTGTGAGTGTTTCAACAGGTAAATAGGACAATGTGTGTGTCTGTATGTGGCCTTTACTTTGGCAGGCATAGGAGAGTGGAGCATCATCAAGCCAGTTTTTCGCCTGGGGATCACACAGGAAGCTGGTAACAGAAAGGGTGTTGACATAACCTTGGTCACAGAACAGCTCACAGCGCTGCGTCTGCTGACCAGCAACAATCGCAGTGCTACACTGAACAGCACCATGGGAAATATCTCCAAATGGAAGGGGGCACTCAGGAACTGGAAAGGGAAAAAAATAAAGGAAATCATGTTGTCACAAGCATATGGCACAACTTTAGATAAATGCAAAATGTGACCTAATTTACTTACTGTCGCAGGCTGGGGTTTGTCCTGTGCTGCGGTTGGTGCGTGTCGCTGGCAGTTCCTTTCCGCTTTGAGAAACACACCAACAGTAGGACAGGTCACACTGCAGGGGTGAGAATCGCTGCTCGTCCTGCACACACTGAGGCTCATAGCCCACACCGATCTCTCTCTGCAATGCCAGATTTTTCTGTAGAGAACACCAACCTGGACCTACAACACACAACATGGGTCTGACATGACAATTTTTTTCAATGCCTCGCTTCCTTACATGGTACTGAATGTTGGTGCTGGAACAAAATTACTATCAACCAATCAGATATTTTCTGAGATCGGACAAAGCTTCTCAACTTTTTAATCATGTTCCCATGTGATGATATGTACAGCGTTGCATTTCTATTAACTATACACTACAAGTCAACAGTTAGGAATATTTACATTTTTGCATTGTTTTTGAAAAATTCTTCTCAGAAAGATTATTCTCACCAAGGCTCCATTTATTCAATCAAAAATAGAGTAAAAACATTTTATTAAAACAAAATATTTTAAAATGTAATTTGTTCCTGTGGTGGCCAAGCTGAATTAAAATTGAATATGAATTTAAATATAGCAGTAGGGAAAGGGTCAGGCTTGTGATCGATTGACAATAAATTTGACCAAATGAGGTTGTTGATCCAAGAACATGTTGTAATAAATCACACTGTACAGATGAATGGATGAAACAATTACATTGCAGTTCTCCAGAAGGACTGGTGATGGCAGGTTGGATGACTTGTCCGGTTATAGGACTTACGCACAACCCCTGTGAATGGACTGAACCGGGCTTCTGGAGTATCGAAAACTCACCGTCCTACAGATATGCGCATACACACACACACACACACACACACACACACACACACACACACACACAATGAGACAGACAAATATGAAATGCAAATCTTCAGTGGTTACCACAGAATGTCTTTTGTATGTACAATACAATCCAAATAGCCCAAACAGAAAGCCTCACCTCCTCACATGATGGGCTGTATGTATAAGTGATATTAGAGCTTGTTTGTGTCCAATCAGAGAGCAGGAAGTTGCTTTGAAGCCTTTGGCACGTAGTTTGGCCTGGGGGACAAATTTTTACAAATCAGCTTACATACTTATTCACAATCAAGAAGTTAAATCACAAACAACAGAACTGAAACGAGTAGTCAGAATAACTTTTTTGATTATTATTAAAACGTTTATAGATAAACATGGGATTGGACTCTCACACTGCCGAGAGGTTGCAGAACGAGACATCAGAGAGCCTGTGATGTATCTTCCCTCCTCATCAACACACCAACAGTGACCTGTGATATCAAACAGAGCAAAAAACAAACGTAGGAGAAAATTATCTGCAAATACTGCACATTTTGTAATGTCGCTAAGATTCTTTTTAAAGAAATTAATACTTTTATTCAGCAAGAATGCAGTAAATTGAAATATTCCAAAAATATACACTACCATTCAAAAGTTTGCAATCAGTAAGATTATTATTATTTATAAGAAATGTATACTTTTATTCAGCAAGGATGCAATGAATCAAAGGTGACAGTAAAGACTTTCAGATTGTTGCAAAAAAAATCTATTTCAAGTAAATGCTGTTTTTTCTCATTTTCTATTCATCATTATCAGTATTAATAACAGTTTCCGCTGAAATATTAAGCAGCACAACTGTTTTCAACAATAATAATAAGACAAGCAGCAAATCAGCATATTAGAATGATTTCTGAAGAATCATATGACACTGAAGACTGTGATGGCCACACTGAAAATTCAGCTTGGCCATCACAGGAATAATTTACATTTACTGTAAAATGTAGTTTGTGACCAGCCTTTCACATGAAGTACGGTGATCATGATCAAAAAGACGAAGTATGGTCTCACCTGTGCTTTGGTAGCACTGATTGGGCAGCCACTGGCCATAAGCGTCACACTGTGGGATGTAGGGCTGGTATCCCAGCATTAAACTCTGTCTGTCTTTGTCATTGGCCATCAGTCTGCTCTGCCAGTAGAAATGTAGGGCTGTCGTGAAGTGAAAGCAAATCAAGTCTTAGTGTGGGTAAAGCATTATAGCACATCTCAGATGTGTCCTCTCCTAACCTTACAGCTTTTTTTTTTTTTAAATAACTGGAATGAGTAGGTAGAGTTTACGAACAAAGCACATCTGAAGAATTTACAGTGGGGTCCAAATGTTTAATAAGTCACATGATCAGTGACAAACTCATATAGAGACAGAAATTATCTGTACTCTTAAATATAGGTATTTTATTTTATACATTTAATGACATTATTTTCAAAAACCTTTATTTCCAGGTTTTTCAGATGTTGTCTCAGACTTTTGAATCCTACTATACTTTTTTCTGCAGTTTTTTAAACTTTTATTTTAAGACAGATTAAACAAAAGACTGTACTGGAATGAGCTGCGAGTCTCAGCGCAGAGTTGGTGTTGTTCAGCAGAGTCTGAGTGACGGGGATCTTTGAGGTGCGCATCTGCTCCAGCTCCTCAGGGCTCAGATAGACACTCTCAGCCAGGAGAAAACCATAACCCACAGGCACATGTGAGTTGTTTGAAGCAGAGATTAGCTCTTCAGCCTGCTCCAGGAACTCAGAGACCTGGTTTTGAACCATAGAGCATGGACCTGGACCTGGAGAGACACACAAAAGAGATCTTAGGAAGATGATTTAAATAAATTATAAAGAAATATTTGAAAAGATGTGGCAGATATGATGCACTACATGCATTACTTACTATAGTGTATAACTTACATTTGGGGATTTGTCCAACAGGAGCCTTGCTATCTGCTAGCATGTCTCCTTGAGGGTTAATGCACCAGCACTGACGCAGGTGAAAGCTCCCAAGAGGAAGACTGAAATCTGATAGCGGGCCTGGATAACCGGAATCCTCTCCTCTGATCAGTCTCCATAACGATAACGGATTCAGGAAAAGTGATGGTCCATAAATGGCCTCAATGTTCCCATCTAAAATGTCAGATGGAATATCAGAGAACTTCCCAAATCTTGCCAAGACAGGGAACACTCGATATTGCCCAGCTTTGAACAATTCAGATACAAAGACTCTGAATGAAGACATTGCTTCTGTGTTTTTTGCAAAGGCTCGCAGAATTCCGAGAACTTCTGAAACGGGCAAGTCTTGTCCGGAATTTATGATCCGAACCCACTCGTGGTAGAACTCAATTGCTTGTTCTGGAGGTCCATCACACTGGATCTGATGCCAGCTGCCATCATAGGCACAACGAGGGATGTACACTTCAGAAAGCTGGGTTATAGAAGATAGATCAGAGAAAACAGAGCGAACTATGGACAGGAATTGTTGGGTCGCGGTTGCCTGGCAGCTTGTTGGACCTAAAGAGGAATATCAATAAAGCATGATATACAATGAGTATATAGTTTAAATATTACTTAATTTAACCATTTAAATCATAAAAATATAAAATAGTCATAATCTAACTTTTACATTTCAGACTTGAATAATCACTGTTAATATGATTACATCTTGCATTTTTGGTTTCTGTAGTTGCTCATTATGGAAATCTGAGATATAAAGACCTAAAGGTTAAATTTTGAGATATGAAGTTGCAATAAGATATTAAGTCGTAATTGGAAGATTTTACATTTATATTTATGCATTTGGCAGATGGTTTTATGCTCTACATTTTAAACTACGGGAATAAGCATAAAGTCACAATTACGAGAACCCTAAAAGATTCATAGTAGTCCTCTAAGGTACTAATATGTATATTTCAGGGGTAGATAAGGTACAAAATTGTTCCTTTTTCTCCCATTTTTCTTTAGGTTACGTAAGACTGACCCTGGCATGTGTTCAATATTAAGCTAAATGCGTACACTGGCAATTTTGTGTAAAACAATAAAAAGCAAATAACTAACCTTTAAGAAGATACCTTGTAAAAATGAAAGCACTTAAGCTCCATAAAACAAAATAACAAAGTCTCTATAATGCATAATTGAGATGTTTGGCCAGTTGTTTATTACATATGTGCCAGATCATTGAATGTGTGTCTAATTAAATGCATGAATACAGGAATGATCCTCTCTGGCTTTGGAATTAATCATCTGTGTTTAGCATTCAGACTCACACTGAAGAGAGCTTCCTAAACTCTGAATGCTGAGTTTTGTTCCAGAACGGTCCACGCAGAAACAACTTTTGCCAAGACATTGACGTGCAACGTAAGCACCATCAGTCTCACATTTAGGAATGAAGACCTCAGATCCTGCAGAACTGCTGGCTTTAACTGTTATCGCCATCTGACGTTCTTTCTCACACTGGGATGAGCATCTCGGTCTGGACCCAGTGGTACGAGAACCTGTTATTTCCAGACCACGAGAGTCCACACACCAACACTCTGAGCCCTGACATTGAACTTCCTGGTATCGTCCATCCTCAGTGCACTGGGGCACATACAAAGTCGAGGTTGAAGTCACAGACTTGCAAACATCTGATTTCTGGAAAATGGCACGAAACAGTTGACCCAACTGGCTGCTTTCTTCTGCCTTCAACTGTTTGATTGCTTCTCGAAGGACAGTGAGAAATTGCTCATTCTCAAGAGCCATTGAAACAAGTTTAATCATATCTTGGTTGTTTTTCAGGTTCACCGAACGACCAAATGCATCAGAAATCTCTTGGTCTAGATTAAGACTGGCAGAGTCATCGGTAACTGTCTTGGCCAACTGCATCAAGTCGGTCACAGCTTGAATCAGACCAACTTGACTGAAAACTTGACTGAAACTCAATGTACCACTGTTTCCAACAGTGCCGGTGAAGTTGAATTTGCCAGCGCTCTTTAGGAATTTTCCTCCAAAGAGATTCTCCTGGAGTCTCTTGGGATTCGGGGCAAGAGCAAGAGCTTTCAGGGCAAGACCCCCAGAGGGAAACATCCCTTGGAGGACCTCTGCCAGGATGTCTCCGACATTTGGACGCTCCAACTCCGGCAACGACTGAAGAAGACCAGAGTTGGCCAAAAGCTCCTGGAATTCAGGACTGCAAGTACCAAGAAAAGAGAGGGTGTCTTTGGAAATGGAGACCATGTTGCTCTTGCTGAAGTCTCCAGCTGGGCCATAAAAAAGCCTGGAGAGGGCTTGTCTCCTCTCAGACAGGCAGTCCTTCACTCCAGTGCCTAAACAAACAAGAAACACAACATTAGTCAGTGCACAAACTCCATTCTGAATCACTCAAACAAGCTAAAAGCTAAATCACTCAAACAAGCTAAAATGCTAAATAGGCATCATGGGACATAATAACGAATATTCCATGAAATACACACAAAGGCCAAACTCACTACAATTTGGTACTCCATACTGGCGTGTGCCAAAGATCTCTTTGCCATCAGTATCCACACACCAACACTGGCCACTGGACTGACACTGGGTTGACACATATGCTCCGTTATCAATACAGGAGGGTACAAAGGAATTGCCAGCCTGAGTAGCTGCGGCCCGTTCGCTCTCACATGGGGTGGGACCTTATAAAAAGAACAAGAGTTGGGTAAGTACCTGTACTATTATACGGATGTATCAAGTAAATGCTGAAGGGTAGATTTTAGTCCTGCACTGCAACAACTACTACAATTTTTTCCCATATTCTATCTTTACATGTACAGGAAACAAACAATTATTTAAGAAAAATAAACTAACTTAATAAATGTATCTTAAATTTACTTGAAAACCAAAAATGCATATCCTTAGGAATATTTAGATATTTTAACTGGAAAACAAGGCAAAAACACTGATTAAGAAAAAAAAAAATTTGCAGTGTATGACATCATTATAGTGGCTTGCTTTTTAACAAAATGCTGCATACATCTAAATCTCCCGCTCACGGCCAGCTGGACGGCAAGGTAGCGACGCTGTAGGATTCGATACATGTTTGACTGTGCAAATGTACTTCCTGCAGTCTGGTCTGAAAATGCTGTGTCGTACACCTCATCCAACAGCAACTCCACACCTACACAAACCAAACTCAAAACAATTCATCTTTTTAACAGCACACAAAATGTCACAACTTGATCAGGGAAAACTAATTACAACTCAGAATCATAGTCGCCCTGGGGCAAACAGAGGTTCAGTGTTCTGCAAGGGCAAAAAAGGGCACCGGCTTGCAACGGTGATAGTTTATGAATCACTCTTTGCAGTGTATAAACCTACAAGCTTTTGGTCCAGTTCTTTAACCTGAATGTAACTGAAGAGGTGTGTATCACCTGTGCTTGGCATCTCTCTTCCACGACTGTCTGCACAGAAACAATAACTAGAGAGCTCTGGGTAGGCCTTTCTGAAAGCACTGAATGTCTGGAACACTTCTGGGTCTCTGTTAAAGTAAAAGAAATGTAAATTAAATTAGTCACTTGTAGCAGATGCATTTAAAAACTATTAGAGAAGAGTGGAAAATCAGGAAAAATCGTTATACATGCTTCTTCTATCGGACACAATAATGATATCTAATGGTTAATTATGTACAGCTTGGGCTGCTTTCCCAGATACAGAATTGTGGTGCTAAAAAAAGCTTTTGGAAGTAAATCTCTCTTAATTCAATAAAATTTTAACTTTATATGAGAAAATAACCTTTATTTAGCAATTTTCAGTTTTAGTATTACAGAATAATATACACTACCATTCAAAAGTTTAGGGTCAGTCATTTTTTTTTAGGTATATATACTTTTTTTAATTAATATTTTTATTCAGCAAAGACATATTCAAATGATAAAAAAAGGCAGTAAAGACATTTAAAATTTAGCAAAATACTTTTTTTATATGCTGTACTTTTGAACTTTCCATTCGTCAAAGAATCCTGAATTTTTTTTTATTACGGTTTACATAAAAATATTAAGCAGCACAACTAATTGATAGTAATAAGAAATGTTTCTTGAGCACCAAAGGAACATATTAGAATGATTTCTGAAGGATCATGTCACTCTGAAGACTGTAATAATGGCTGCTGAAAATTCAGCTTCGCCATCACAGGGATAAATTACATTTTAAAATATATTCTGCAATATTAAATTATAATAGTATCTCACAATATAGCTGTTGTACTGTATTTTGGCTCAAATAAAATATTACCAACCTCAAACTTTTGAACGGTAAACCACATGCCTCACCTGTTAAAGGTGTGTAACAGATCAAATATCATTCTGTCAGTGGTGTTGACAAACTTGCACTGCACAGGTAAGAAGCCCCCGTCATCTGAGCACTGAGGGGGAGAGGGTTCTCCGATACCATGAAGGAGTCGCCGCTGTCTTACCTCACAAGTACCAGGACCTAAGGTAAAGGGTTAAGACGCATTGTACAGTAATTCTGATGTCAAAGAGCAGAATATCCATTTCTGCGTCACCCAGAAATGTAAGATTCACAACTATTTAAACAAATCTAAGCAGGTAAAAATCTTGCTTTTTCAGAGACTCATCTGAACTGTTCAACCAATGCATCCAGGGAGTTAAATTAATACAACACTTAATAAATGCACTCACACTTTGAGGGCTTTCCATTCTGCCTGGTTCCATAGATCTCCATGCCTTCTTGGTCCACGCACCAGCACTGGCCACGGGACGCATCACACTGCACCGGCTCGAACTCACCTGAGTCCAAACATGCTGGCACCAGTGTGATGCCTTCAGTTCGCAGGGCCTGCTGTCTCTGGAGCTGGCACGAGGTTAAACCTATAGAGAGGGGACAGAATGCATTTAATAGATCAAAATACAGTTAGTAAAGCAGCTTTTTGCAATGCTGGACATGTTGAAGTTGAAATATGAAGAATGACTTACAATGAACCGTGGATCCATTTTGTCGACTCCCAGGTATCTCAAGTCCTTCTACATTCACACACCAACACTCCCCGCCTCCACGATTACACTGAACATGCCTACAAGGATGCCATTATTTTTTTCAAACTTTACCATAACATACCATGGTGCATTTATGTAATAATATCATATATAATATCGGTCAAGTTAATGCACCTAAATCGGCCATCCTCAGAGCACTGGGCTATGTGCTCATGTCCCTGCGTTGAACTGACAGCCCTGAGCTGTTCACATTGACTCAGACTCTCGGTCTCCAGCTGGTACTCTGAGGGGAAGAAACAGGTGGATGAGTTTCATAAACCATAGAAACCTAAATACAGAACCTATAGAGAATTAGAATAAACAAAGCTGTTGTGAATAGCCCGGACACTCGCCTGAAATCTTTCCATACATCAGAGAGAAGATGCTAAGCAGTGTAACGCTTACACAAAGGAGCTTCATCTCTTCCATGTTCTGCATCTTCTCTAGGATGCAAGAACTCTCCTAGTGAATGCTACAAGACTGCAGTGTCTTTTATACCATATCCAAGATGTGCATTGTCATACCTGTTCAGCATTTTGCCATTTTACGGATTTAACTATCAAAACACAAACCTCTCCAGCCTGGTTAGAGTACCTGGTGGTGAATAAGAACATTTTGGACATTGTAAAGTGAGCAGCCAAGCTTGAACTTTTGAGAGTGCTTATTTGAGAAGAACCAGCAACACCAGTCATCTGAAAAGCACTTTCAACAGAGAAGAATAAAGCTGTGTGAAGTAACTTCTCTTATTTTGTTGCCCAATACTTCTATAAAGAGGAAGTATCCCCCCCCCCAGAGAACACATTCACATTTACATATCAACATTATTGCATAAAGGAAGTGTGTAAACAATGACCATACACAAAAAGAGTTGAGAATATTTTTTAATGAAGTTGTACATACAGATAATTACATCAGGTCTTTAAATAAACGCTTTAAATGTACAGCTGGTATTTCTCATCTAAAGAAACTTCAAGTTTTAAATCTAAATTCTAAAACACTCTTTGTACAGATTAATAGAAATTGAGATTAAACAGGCATTTTCAAGTATTATCCTCTTATGCCTTAGTTTTTCATTGTTTTTCCTTACAGTTATAAAAACTGTTTATACATTAAAAAAAAACTGAACTAAACTAAATGGATTTATTATATGCATTTACATCCATCTCAGGATTAGCTTACTTCACGGTAGCAACTCTCAAAGTATCAACGTGATAAACAGACCTTAGTGAGAAGAGTCGCCTATTTCTGGACATCCTGGATTGAGTTAGAGTAGTTTGTTTTCTTGTGAATCGCTACAGTATCCATCAAGACTGTAGAGAAACATGCTAAAGTATTAGAGACAAGTTGATGTGTGAAAACTGTCTAGGTGTTGGTCTAATGAGCTTGTAGGCATTGTGAACCTTTAGTACCAGTGTATCAGACTGCAAATAAGCCCCATTCCTGGCCTAAAATGCAACATCCATTTCAAAAACGTATAAATCCTGAACTGTGCATGTCTGAGGGAAAAAAACAAAACAGACCACAGTGGTCTGTTTTCTTGGCACTTTAAAGTGACTTTTTAAGTGACAAAAAAAAACTTTATAACCAGATTTTGTTTCCTCAAACGCTAATGAACTCTTAAACAGTCTGCTATCAGTGACCCACTTCAGTGAAGTTAAAATTTCCTTAAGCTCACGGAGTGGAAATACAGACTAGATTTGCTTTGGGGGTCTAACCGATGCAAAAAAATGAAAAATAAAGAAGTTAAAACCTAAATTTGTGTGGTTTTGTGATCTCTTCAGTTTTTTTATTTTTTTTAAATAGATAACAATCCCTTCTCTTAACATGTGAAAGAATTAATCTGCTATAGTGAGCTCTTCCTATTTTGGAAAGCAAAATCTTCTTTAAGCAGATATGTTTTGACTCCGCATGAATGCACTGACCTCTTCCTGTTCACACATTAAGTGTGAATTTTCCTTTTGTCATACATGGTGATGGCCAATGCTTTACTTCACAAAGGAGAATCATGTTGAATAAACCTTCTCACACGTCGTTGTGTGAAGAAACGAGAGGTTATGTTAGAAACTCAGAACACACACTGTAATGTGTGTATCACACAGAGCAGAGGGTGCTCATCTGCTGCACTTTTCCCAGGTCTGTCAGAAGCTGTTTGATGCGGCACTTGACCTGTGGGAGTCGGGCCAGGGGATCAGGGGGCTCCAATTCTCCCGTGAAGTCCAACCAACTCTCGAGCACTTCATACAGATAGGGAGAAAAAGAATGAAACCTTTACAAAATATCAAAAATAGGCATCTCCGCTTTGGTGATTTTAATGGCAAAAGCAAGCAAAATATTTCTGGTTAAATCTTCACAAAGGATACAACATTAGCCATCACAACTCATGAGCAAGCCTTTTAAACTCAACTTCAGCTCACGACGGCATTCTTCTGAGAGACCACAGAAAAGAATTCAACCAGCCCTGGTCATGTGGCAATAAATATAGTTTTGATTTGATAACGGCACTTCCCATATTTCTCCCCCTTACCATCAAGCTCTTTCTCAATAAGGTCCATACGGCCAGACAGCTGGTTCTGAACATCCTCTATGTGTGTAAGCAGGTTCATCTGCCACTGCAGACAGTTCCTGGCCTGCTCCATGGAGCCCAGACCACTGCCATTCACACAGCCAGACAGAGCAATGGCACTGCTCACCTGCACAAACCATAAACAGCACAGATTTCAAACTCCATATCCTTTCACGTACTGACCCTATCCATATCTGAGATTTAATTGTCCCTTGGTTACCTCTTCTTCCTTTAGGTTAAACTGAGAGGCTGTTTGCATCCCCTGCTCATCCCTTGTGTGTTCGAGGCCTGTACTGGGAGGTTTCTGGTAGCTGTGTTCGCTGGTAATATAAGTTTCAGGGTTTGAGTTCAGGTTGAGATGCTCTTTGAAATGTAGACAGTCTGGAACACCACCCATAGGCTGGTCCTCATCAGAGTTCACCCAAGATCGGGCCCACAAGTGCAAACTTGGGTTATGTTTGTTCCTGAGAATATGTTAAAAGTGTATTATTGCTCCTGCATCTTTTCTTCTACAGTAATATATCAGAAGATCAATTTAAAACCTGACAGCTTTGGAAAACAGGCCTAAAAACTCAACTCAACCATTGCACAATCATTGTTACACAAATCAAATTAAATTAAAAATTGGCTGGGCAATATGGCCAAAAATATTATAATATTTTTTCCATGTCATGCAATATCAATATTCATCACGATATTAATTTACTCATTCATTAATGAGAAAATAAACGCTTTCAACATGCTTGTTAGACCTTAAGAATGAATGTAAAAATAACTTTGTGTGATTTAAGAGATTTTTGTCCCTAAATTCTGTGTTTTCCATTTAATTTTTTTCTGGATTCTATGGTTTATTTAATACAAAAATACTGAAAATGGTTGGATAAAACAAATCTTGGTTGAATGATATTCCTTAAAAATAGTAATATTAAGAACATCTTGGTATACAAAGTAATATACTGTATTTCTGTGTTTTCAAACTTTTAGTTTGTCATGAAGATTTTTAAGTTTCAGTGTGCATTTATAGGTTTTCTCAGATGAAATGGTGAAAAAGCTTGTGAAGTGAACTCTCAGTAAAGCTCTGGCGATTAAGTTCATGTAGACTGTCCTCATATATTGAGACGTCAGATGCTTGAAACACTGTGAGTGTGTGTTTGCACTGACTGGCTGATGTGGCGTTTATTTCTGCAGTTATAGGACATTAGATGAATCCTTATTGAGTAAAAATGTCCACATCTTCTCATCATTATTAACATAACTTTTATCACAATCTGGGTAAGATATAGTTTATCGCCCTGCCCTAGCTTAACCCATCTTTAACAACAATTCCTTTTGGAAAATGTTTATGGTAGTTAATGTTTTTTTCCACAATGTCACCTAATTTAAATAATTTGGTAGGCTTCAGGAAAGGCAAAGTGTCTCTTACTGTAAAATATCCATCTTCAGCTGAAGGCCATGGAGCAAATTTTTAACACTGTAAACATCAGCAAGCAGCTGGTGAGTGGACACGATCTTCTTGGCATTATGATGCGAGTAGTTCTCTGTCAGGAAGGACAGGCCATACATGTGGCCCTTCTGTAGCCAGTCTTTATCATGGCGGTATTTAGCACTCCACCTCTGACCTGAAAAAAAAATACATAGTTTGGAGCAATTTCAGTTTTATATTTACATAAACTTAATTTCCATTTAAGAAACAGACATATGACATATTTAGTAAGCTGGATAAAGTTGAAGATAAAGCTACAAAATCATGCTGACCCTTTGTGCACGGTAGTGTTGCAGCGTATTGTTACCTGGAGGGTCTCTGCAGATGTAACATATGTAGTGATCGGGGATGCTGTCCTCCAAAAGCCCCATACACACACTGTGCTGCCAGCACATACACTCCTCACACTGTACAGAGAGAGATATGCTATCAAAATTCTGCAATTCTTCAGACAACAGATTCAAAACAAAGACACCATAAATAAGCACATACAAGATGCTTCTTGCATGAAACTCTGTGTTTACAGACAGAATAAAAACAACTTTCAAAGCTTATCAGGTGGCATTTACTAAGAGTAATCCTACCTGAATCATGAAGCCGTTTTCTTCATCCATCTCACAGATGCAGCGAACAATTTCATCTGCACCATCATCATCCTCATCCTGGAAGTCCTCCATAGTGATCGAGTCTAGATCCTGGTAATACTCATCTCCACTGAACAGCAAACTCTCAGTGGTCGAGTCTTCCAGGAAGTCGATGTCTGACAGGTCTGAGATAGGAAAAGGAAGTAGGACATGAAATGAGGCTCATCATCACAGCACACCACTGATACCATATTCATGTTGACTTCTATCTATTAGCTACAGAACATCAAATTTAATGGCTGGAAGCTACAGCTGAAATGATAACATTATTGGAAAGTAGCTACAAAAGGCTGCAAATCAATGAGAGGACTTACTCTCCCCTGTGAGGTCGACGGACAGTATGGCACGAGGGTATTGGAAGGTGCTGTGCTTGAAGGCACTAGAGGAAGAACGATGTATTGGGGAAGACGGTCTATCCAAATAAGCCAACGACATCTCGTCCAGGTCTGAATAACCTTTGCACAAAGGTGAGAACAATATGACCCTCTCATTTCATACGGGAACATTTATAGGCAACTCGTTATGAACTGAAACAGATGTCTAAAGTGAAATGTGGCACTTTAAGACAAAGTTAAAATTAAAACATTTTAAAATACATTGTATTTTTTTTTACTCACAGATGTGAGACTTTAAGTACTTCTAAAACTTGCAAGTAAAAAGGCCTCTGAAACTGAGGCAAACCTCAAAACTTATCGTACAGTGCAGCTTTGATTTCTTCTTCTTTTTTTTCTTTTTCTTCTGTTTAATTCGGAAAAGGTCCTTCTCTTTCCTTCTGTCTTTATCCCTCTTTTTCACTACAAGCAGAGAAAGAAATACAAGATATGATGAGAACTTCTTGGTTTAAGAATGTGAAATTGAGATTTTAAAAAAGTTTAGTAAACTCACCAAACAACTGACATTTATCCTCCAGTTTGAATTTCCGCTCTGTCTTTATACAAAGCCCTGAAGACAAAATAAACCATCCATCAGATAAAAGGTTAAATAACATAGAGAAAAAGGAAGAACTCCATTCATCATCTTTACAATCAGCAGAAATAGCTCACCATCTAGGTGCTTATCCTTCTTGATAATCTTATCGTGGAGATTATCAAAGGTGGGAGGTGGTAGGGAGACCTCTGTACTGTCTGAACTGACAGAGGCAGAAGAACGTTTCTTTTTACAGAACTTAGGAGGCCTCACACAGCCAGAGCTGTCCATTTGAAGCATGAAGCCATGAGAGGACAGAGCTAAGCCCCCAAACAAAAAAAACAAAAAATCAGTTAAACTGTGTAACTATTAATTCATTAGCCATTTGATTGAAAAGACCCCGACAAATAACAACCTACAGGAAGAAGTAGAGACGGTCCTGCGTCTCTTGTTATCTGGCATATCAGACAAGGTGCTCGTAGGCATGGAAGCAGACGTGGCCCTAGTGCGGCCAACCCTCTCTGGTGAGCAGACTTCGCTGTCCATTTCTTTCTCAGTGTTATGATAGTACTTCAGGTGATAGTCCAGCAGCTTTGCTTTCCGGAATGCTTTAGAGCAGCCAGGGACTTTACACTTAAATTTATTATGGTCCAAGTCTATTAAAGACTCATTGGGAGCAGTGGGATCATCAGACTTTTTGGTGTTAATAACTGAAAAGGAAGGGGAAAGCCTTTGTTAGATACTACTATATATGTGACCCTGGACAACAAAACCAGTCATAAGGGTAAATTTTTCGAAATTGAGATTTATACATCATCTGAAAGCTGAATAAATAAGCTTTCCATTGATGTATGTTTGTTAGGATATGACAATATTTGGCCGAGATACAACTATTTGAAAATCTGGAATCTGAGGGTGCAAAAAAAAAATCTAAATATTGAGAAAATCGCCTTTAAAGTCGTACAAATGAAGTTCTTAACAATGCATATTACTAATAAAAAATTATGTTTTAATATATTTACAGTAGGAAATTTACAAAATATCTTCATGGAACATGATCTTTACATAATATCCTAATGATTTGTGGCATAAAAGAAAAATCAATCATTTTGACCCATACGATGTATTTTTGGCTACTGCAACAAATATACCCCAGCGACTTAAGACTGATATTGTGGTCCAGGGTCACATATTAAAATGATAAAATAAAAAATATACTGTCTAATATATATATATATATATATATATATATATACACACACACACACACACATATATATATAGTCTTTGAAATGTTTTAATTTAAGTAAGTGGAAGACAGGTGAAGATCCATACTTGGCTCTCTGGCGTGTTTGTTGGCTTTAGGAGTCCTGAAAGGAACTTTCTGACCTGGAGCTGAATATAAAATGAGAAGATAATACATAGTCTTTACATATCACAAAAGCCCAGCAGCAACACCATAACAATCATTACCATTACACAGTCTACTGTTGATATTTTCCTTATATCCTGTTATGTGTTTACTATATCATTGACACAAAGTGTCATTCAAAAGGTTCATGGCGAAACATAATAAAGGCATTCAATTCTATGGTTGCATGGCCAACCTACCTGTCACTACAGAAGGTGAGTTCCCTTCAAGAGTTGTTTGATTACTGGACAACATGTCAGTAATCGTGTCCTTCTCAGTGACTGGTGACTGAGCAATGCTAGTGGGAGGAGCTGTGGATGGGCTTCCTGAAGCTGGCTTTTGTGAAGGAGTTTCTGTTTTAACTGCAGTGCTGCTGTCTTCACCTAAAAAAAAAAAATTAACATGCATAATTTACACAGATCAGGTATTGATAATCATGCAATTTCCAAAAACACTATTCTAGAGTGGTGCTACCGGCATCAATGTGCACTACCGTTCAAAAGTTTTGGGTCAGTAAGATTTTTCTATTTCTACTGACAATTTTAATTTCAAATAATTAACGTACTATTCAAAGAGTTTGCAAAAAATATCAACTGTTTTCAACATTGATAATAATAAGATAAGAAGTTTCTTGAGCACCAAATCAGCATGTAAGAATGGTTTCTGAAGGATCATGTGACACTAAAGACTGGAATAAGGGTAGCTGAAAATTCAGCTTTGCAATCAAAGAATTAAATTACTTTTTATAATATATTAAAATAGAAAAGTTAATTCAATATATTATACTGTATTATACTGTTTTTACTGTACTTTCATTTAAAAATGCAGTCTTGATGAGCATTTGAGACTTTAAACATTAAAAAAACTTTAAAAAATCATACCGATCCCAAACCATTGAACAGCAATTTTTTGAGTGCTTTACAATGGCACACAAGTTTGTGTCTCTCACCAGCTTTCTGAGAGTCATCTGGAGGAGGAGAGTGAGTGCTGGAATCCCTCATGTGTGGTGAAGAGGGATAAGCCTGGTCAGAGCTGGTTGCTAGACGCTGAGATCGTCTCCTTTTCTGGGGGGAGTTGGTAGGGGCTATGCAGAAACAGACATGCATATTATTTTCACATCTATTTATTATGAAATATCAAGTTTGTTGTAACTGCTCAGTTGACAATGCATAAACTCTACCTACCAGTATGTGTGCTGTCTGGGAGGGTGTGTGCCGAACTGGGTGAAGGACTGGGTTCGGGGACTGTGGTTGTGTTCTGATTGCTAGTGGTGGACTCTTCCGAATCATGTTTGAGTCTTCTTGAGCGAGACTTGCACAGGGATGGGCTAGAGAGGGGTGCTGGGGTTTTTTGACAACTGACGGACTGGGATCTCTCATCATCAGGACTAGCCTCTGCACCTAACACTTTCTGATGGGTGGAGAAGTAAACATGACAGTGTGTCTACTAAAGTGATCATCATGTTGATAACAGTATGTCAGTTTCTATACCTGCTGTGATGTCACTGGAAGCTCTTTTGACTCTGCTTTGCATTCAGACACAGTGTCAGCACATCCTTAACGATAAGAAAGGAAAATCACAAACAAAACATCATAGTCATTACACACTGCTTAATTAATGTCACAGTTTATTTAGAAAATATAGAGGCCATGATGATTCTGACTATTAAAGATTAATTTAGAAGAGTGGATCTCAAAAGGCCCTCATTGTCCAATATTTTAAGGACCTATGACGTTTACCTGCCCCCTTGCTGAGACGCGTCCTTTTACTGCTGCACAAGTTGCCTTGTCTTTTGTTCCTCCTCTTTGCTGTAGCTGGTTCAAGCGCCTCAACAGCTGGCTTACTGTCCTCCTCTTCTGAGTCCAGTTCTGCTGCGTAAAGGAGGAAACGGACAGATGTGGCTCCTCAATATGAATGAAGTGCTGATTTAAGATCACTCTCCAACCAAATGACAAGGGTTTATGAAAGATATATAACTGAACACAGATCGGTAGGCAAGAACTTCACCAGAAAACATCCAGAAATTCATTGGGCAAGTAAAGTCCTAACAAATCACATACCAAGTTTCTCTGATTCGCTATCATCATCTTCATCATCGTCAAGCTCTTCGTCTGACCGCTGTTCCCTCCTGTCCTCTCGGTCTTTGTTGCTGTTGGCGCTGGTACGTGGTCTGTTCCCTCCTTTATTCTTGGCTGCACCGGAAGCAGCCTTCACCAGAGCGATCCAGTCCTGCTTGAACACAAACCAATACAATATCAGTCACATCTGACATAGATAGACTGGTCACAAACACATCTCTGAGCATGCAAAACAAACAAACAAAAAAACTTAAAGCTATTAATAAAGTAGTAAAGGTAACTGAGGAGGTAGAATAAAGTGATTGAGCATCCCTGAGCTGCCTGACTGGCACAAAGACGCAACTGTAAGCTGTGTGGATCAGCTGCTTGTGTCTTCAAATAATATTCAGGATTGACCCCATGCATTTTACCTTCTGAAAGAGAGGAAGAGGTAAAGGACAATACTATAGAGGGCCACACTGAAATACACAATTAATTATAAAGTATGCTCAAAAATGATCAAGCTGTGAAAAACAAATATATTAAAGGGGTCATATGATGCTTTTTTAAAGACCATTATTTTGTGTATTTGGTGTAACAGAATATATTGACATGCTTTAATGTTCAAAAAACACATTATTTTTCAAATACTGTACATTATTGTAGGTCCTCTATGCCCCACCTCTCTTAAACACTTAGTTTTCTACAAAGTCCCTCCTTCCGACAAGCGCAGTCTGCTCTGATTGGCCAGCTGACCCAGTGCATTGTGATTGGCTGAACACCGCAAGCACTCGTCGGAAATGTAACGCCCCTTACCATAATCGCGAGCTTCATCTTTCAAAATAAATGTAAAGACAGAGCCCGAAAGGGGAACAGAGTCGCGTGACAGACACAGTGATGAAGCTGGTATGTGTACAGTACACAAGCCACGGTTAAGACAGCTGACTCCACTGTGATGTGACCCCCCTCTCCCTTTCTCTCTGTCACACACACGCGCTTGCGCAAAACTCTGCATTTGAACAGTCAATAGCAAATACTTAAACTAATAACAAAACAGTAGCTGATTCAGAAGCGCCAGATTGTCATAGCAAAGTCAGAATTACCTCCTCTCATAGGTTCACGAAACGGTCGTCCATAAAATGCATTACTGTTCTGTTGCAAGTAATCTTAAAGATTCCTAAATGCATCTACTTTCGGAAGGCCAAATAAAGTGCTTTTGCTTTCGCCTAGAAACACACAGCGTCTCCCTGACATGGCTGCTTTAACACTAACTGCGGTTACTGAAACCACGTCTTCTTTCTTTGCGTGCACATTTGGGCGCATTATGCAAATATTTCCACATATTGAGGTAGATATGTGGGGGCGTGTTCGACCGAGCCGTTTTAGGGGGGCGTGGCAGAGTCTTAACTTTGATAAAGATTTTCTCTTTGGTTTTGAGACTTTAGTCTTTGCAACTTCAGGGATCTTATCTATGCACAATCAGCTTGTAACACTCCAAAGAGAAAGGAAAACTTGAAAACGCATCATATGACCCCTTTAAACTTCAGGAGAACCTATTTGTTAGAGAAAAAAAAAAAAGAAAGGAACTGATGAGGACTCAGTAAAGTCACTTTAATAAACTTACTTGTCCTTTTGCATCTTCTGGCATGGACTTGATATGGATTCTTTTCACGCAGCGAATGACTCCATCATAAAATTGTACAGTGTAAGTGCCTAAAGTATAAAGAAAAAACAGCAAATACATTCTTGAGTCTTTAGATTTGATTCAAATAAATAAAAAAATTAAAAATGTATGTTTAACCTGTAGATTTGGCTGAATCCTATCCTTTCCAAAATAGCATTTGCAAACACTTTTTCTTATGCATTTGAGAACAATCATTACGGTCACACTTAGCCAAAGAAAGCCAGACTCACTTTAACTGAATGATAATTACACTTAACATTTTTATTGCACACTGACAGAAAAATTATGTTTCTGCCCCGAAGGATGAGCAAGGTGATCTTACCTTCCTTGTTGATACTTTCAATCTTGGCAGGGTAGTAGCGGCAATCTGTCCATCGGGCAAGCACCTCCTCACCATCTCTCAATTCCTAAAGATGAAATAAAAACAAAATAGACATGCAATTAATTAGTCAACACAACCCAGACTAATTCAACCAAGCCAGTTTTGAAGATATGGGATGTGCTGTGATAGTAAAGGTGAATGGTTAGAACAGTATAAACTGTAATGAACACACCATAAACATCTGATAATTTCATGGAGCACTTGCCAAGCTGAATATAGTAGTTTAACAACCACGCCGATACGTTCAAATACTAGTTAAAATTAAATTCAAGAAAACCACAGAAGCCTCAATTGTATTTATAGATTCTTAACCATATTTTATCTACTTTATTTCTATACATCAGAAACTAAAGCTTTCTTTAAACATACTACAGTTCAAAAGTTTGGGGTCAGTAAGATTTTTTGAAATCAGTAGACTGTTTGAAAGATTTTTTGAAGTCAGTAAGATTCTTTTTTTAATTTCTATTCAACAAAGAATCCTGAAAGAATATGCCACTGTCTCCACAAAACTATTAAACATCAAAACAGTTTTCAACACTGATAGCAATAAGAACTGATCCTTAAGCAGCTTTGCCACCACAGATTACTATTTGAAATAATAAAATAGAAAAGTTTATTTTAAATTTTTAATATCACCGGTTTAACGTTTTTTTTTTTTTTTTTTTTTACTGAATAATAGATGAACTTTACAAAATCTTACCAAAACCAAACTTTTGGACAGTAGTGTAAGACAGTAGTGTAAGTGTAACGCCTCTTTAAATATAAGTCACAAAGGCCTGTGTATTTTTTTTAAATGGATGATTGCTTGCGGTCCAAAAAATATTAAAAGGTTTTGGCTATGTAGATGGAGGAAAAACCGAAACAATGATGGGACAAGCAGTTTGAGAGAGCCAGATCAAGGTAGATGGGCAATTGAGTTATGTACTTGTCTCTGCTGGGGTAAGTCTTTTTGGTCCTCTGTGCTCTCTGTACTTCCAGGAAGCTCACGAAGATGAGATGCTCTCATCTCGCTGAGTCTCTCCTGGCAGAAATGTTTGTAAGACAAAAATCAATCAATCATTCATCTCATTAACGAATGAGATTTTCTTTTATTTCACTTGAGTGGCTGAAAACATCAATAATGTTTATTTTAGCAGCTTCATTCGACAAAGTGGGTATAGAAAAGAATCATCCCCTTTTAAAATGATCACATTTTTAAAAACAAATTCTGACATGTTGGTGTTATATCTTTCACTTGAAAGTTATAAGTTGCGCTGAATAAATACAGCTCTAACAGCATTTCTCATGCTTGTCATGTCATCCTAGATATTTCAGACCATAAACATATCTGAAAAGAGGAAGTATTGCAAACATACAGACACCTCCTCTTCTTTGAGACCCTCTTTGCGGAGTGCCGGTCTCTCTAATGGCCGAATTCTGTTGCTGTCCCAGAGAATCCATTCATCGTACCGATGGCTCCAACGGTCAAAATGCACAAGCATCGTTCCTTCATCGTAATCAATCTTTTCGATACGTGAAGGGTACCTGCAAAGAAACCAAATCAACATGGATCATGGATACATGAATAACTTAAAAAAAACAACAAAACAAAGCACAAAACACAAGTTTAATGGCCCATTAAACAAACTATTCCTAAAGAAAGTGACACAAACATACTAATGTTTCAGTGTAACTCTTATTTGTTTTAAATAAGACAAAATTAATCAAGTGAGTATTTGCAAACTGTTACACTGTTATAACACAGGGGTTTTCAATCTTTTAGATGCCCCAAATATAATGATCCATATGCAATCACACTAAATTAAAAAAAGCATCTATATAGTTTACTGTATAAAGACCAGGTTTATACTGCTAAAAAAATTATTTCTTACTATTAATTTAAGTTTCTTTTTAGCACTAAACTGTTAAATCAGTTTTTTTCCTTATTTTAACCAAATTTTATAAATGTACTTATATCTAATTGTTATTAAAATATTTACATTAAATTTTTCTCTAAAAATGTCCAGTCCCCCAAGCACTCCCTTGAAGTCAGAGTTGGGACCACGGTTTAAAACTCCTGTTTTAACATAATACACTAGCAGCAGTGATTGTATTGCATTTTTAAATGAACCTTCAAAACGAATTCATACCATTTTTGCAGGTAGTCCTGGGCCTCGACCCTGGCGCCAACCTCAAAAGTGATCCCTGGTCGATTTGGAGGTTTCTTGCTCATTTTCAGTGTACTCTTACCAGGTCTTTCTCAAGACACAAATGCTCTCTCGTCCTGTGGACGGACCTATGAACAAAGAAATGATCCATGAGTCTATGAACTATATTGCATGGACAAACGCTTCACATATTATTTATACCAGCTTTATATTAAAACAGACAAACATTTGACTCTTTAATCCTGCATTGCATTTGCATAGGTAGTATTTTAAAATGCACCAATACACATGCAACATTTCATTCACGCGGACTAAGGAACATATATGCTCAACTATTTTACCAGCTTGCAAAATCTACCCTAAAACCAGGCCTTTGATCAACCTACTGTATTCTGATACCCTCCAATCAGGGACACGAAGATATGTTCCTAACGTTTGCACACTCTAACGTGTCACGAAGTAGCACTATTACACGCAAACAACAGAATTCAAGTAAATGCATAAAAGTTTATGTTTAAGGCGTTCAGACAGGACAGTGGCTAACTGAGCTAACCAGCTAAGTTACTGTAACTTACTCCACTTCTGACAGACTAGCGCACAAATGAAACCGCTATGTCAAAAACTTGCTATTCTGGAAGGAAAACTTAACCTTCTAAAGAACCTAGAAGTACATTTAATAGTGAAAACACATAAAAATATAAAGAGAGGGTAGCTGACTGTTTTCACTGGATTATCATTGTTTGCTAATGCTAGGCACTGGCTAACGAGTTTCTCAAATTTCCTGCAGTATGAATACAATTGTCAAGTCTTTCCTTAAAAGGCAACTAAACCCGTGAGCATAAACAATACACCTCATCATTTAAAAAATGAAACTACAAGTCAAACCTCTCATTGTCCAGTTAGCACAGCAGAGCTAGCCAAGCAGCTAATGCTGTACCAGCTGACTAGCTAAACCGTTCCGAGGGGATAAAACTGTGCAACAAAAAAAAAAGAGGAAAAAAATACAGGTCAGTTCTTATCTTTGTTAAAACAACTCGAAGAATGGCAGTTGCTTTCTGATGACCGCTATACGCGTGACATATAGATTTACCTTTGCAAATTCATTGAGAGAATAGCAATTAATTCCTATAGTGTATTGTATTCACGCCAGCTCAGTTACTTTTACCCAACTGGACGTGCGCGCGCACGCACGCGACGCACAAAATGCCTGAAGGCACGAGCGCTGCAGACCGACACGTGACCTTTTATCAGACGCTTTGTGTTTTGTTTGTTTTGTTGTAAAAGAGACAGAGCCCATTTATTTCAGCTCGAAGTCGACCATCTCTGCTATAGTGCCAGATGCACATTTGTGTTAGATCCTCTGTTGTGTGACTGTGCAATTCCTTTAAATCAAAGTATTCACATGAACTGAAAGGGAGCACGTGTATTCTGATATAGTTTACATGAATTGGTCAAACTATTCAAGCGCTAAACATATACATGCCTCTCTTGAAAATGCAGTTGTTTTGAATCAAAAACCGTTTTCAGTGTGCTCTCTTTTAACTCTTGTGTTGTATGGTGGTGAATTATAGGTTAAGATGGGATAAGATGACCCCACCATAATTCTTTTCTTTTGACCATAGATGGGACAAAATCTCACCTACATCTATACACATTTGTGGACACATTAATGTTAATGTTTTTTAATTTATGTAGTTAAAATATTTAATATATTTATTCTACATTAATGACAAATCTTTATATGTTTTTAAAAAATGATATTAAACGGCATTTATACATTCTGTAAAAGTATACACATGGGCTTCTTGCCACACGTTTAAATAATGTTAAAATAGTGTTATGAGATAGCATTCTATTAAATGGAATGTTTCTATTTATCTCCATTAATAACACATTAGCTGAAGCACCATCATCCTGCACATCTAAAGGCTATCTAAATTAATTACAATGAAATGCACTTTTCTGAAGTAGGGCATCTTCTCCCTTCTTACACTTAAATATTGCACAGCCTTTGCTATTTTGCAGTTAAGACTCATGGATAAACTGAAGGACACAGGAACCTCTGTCAATCAGGGTATCTTCCGTCCAATCAATTTTTGTTTTAATATTGAAATCTGAAAAATGAAAAACGGCACATATTTCGTTTTTCAATTATTCAAACAAAACGAAAAATCAAGAATCCGGCTTAATTTTTCGTTTTTACATTCAGGGATAGAAAACGAATAAACAACTTCGTGTATCATTTGATCATTCGTTTTTTTATTTAATATTATAAGTAGAAAAAAACGAAAAAGGAGAATTCATCTTAAATTTTCGTTTTTCGTTCATGGGTGGAAAAATGAATAAAGAGCTTGAATATTTGATTTCTACATGTGGGCGGGAATTAAACGCCCCTTTCTGCTGATTGGTCAGCCGAAGATCAACCCGTGACATCATCAGTTCTTCTGCAGTATCACGCAGCAGAATAATAGTCCTCCACTGCTGCAGTTGTATGGATTAATAACCCATTTGATCAATTTCATATTTTTCTCATCAAACAGACTAATGAATAGCTGGACACAACTCGTACCGGGGCAGAGTCTAGACAAGCGGATGCATATCTGTCGTAAAATAATCCTATGCATCTCGTAGCATATATTCCAAGGGTTTGGGGGTTTGGTGAGAAACAAACCGAAATGGCAAGCTATTATAATTTATGAAAATCTTGCGTTGCAGTGCGAGTGCGCAGCAGCTCACGCCGCGCACAAGTGCATATCCTTTTGAGATATCAATTATAATCAATTTTAATAAAACACAAGACTACATTATAAAACTCTAACAGTAGGCTATTTAATATCTGTTGTTCTCCGGTTGTCAGTCAAAATGACAGTTCTTGCATGAACATTATAGGCCTATATATACCCAAGCCAATTTATTATTCCTTCCTTTTTGTCTTAGTGTTTAAAATATTTATTTTGAAACGAATTAATTAATTAAACAAACAGACTTACTGGGTGAGCAGGGTAGGCTATGACAGCTGTCATATCATACCCTGCCATGCCCAGCTGATGCAAAGAATAGAATTTATATCTACACAGAAGAAAGCCCTGTCTAGACTCTGCCCCGGTATGAGTTGTGTTGAGCTATTCATTAGCTTGTTTGTTTGATGAAAAAAGATTAAATGTAGTTGCAATAAATGTGTTAAGAATCCATACAACTGCAGCAGTGGAGGACTATTATTCTGTTGCGTGATACTGCGGAAGAACTGATGATGGCACGGTTTGATCTTCGGCTGACCAATCACAGAAAGGGGCGTTTAATTCCCGTCCACGTGTAGAAATCGAATACTCAAGCTGTTTATACATTTTTCTACCCCTGAATGAAAAACGAAAATTTAAGCTGAATTCTCGTTTTTCGTTTTTTGGAAAAAAAACAAAAAAGGAGCCATTTTCTCATTTTTCTACTTTCAATATTAAATAAAAAAACTAATGATCGAATGATACACGGATTAGTAATAATCCATGTATCATTCGATCATTCGTTTTTTAATTTAATATTGAAATATTTAAAGTGTACCTAAGGTATACTTGCAATAGCTCCACTTTAGCACAACTTCAGTATATATTTAATTGGACTTCAGAACTACTTCCACACAATTAAAGTGCATGAAGTACAAAATTATTTGTTCCAATTTAGCAGACTTTAATTATACCAGTTTAGTATACTAAAAGTACAATTGCAGGGCATTTTTATTAAGTACATAAAAATGTAAATGTATTTTTAGTATACTTCGCATGAAATAAATGTATTTCAAATACGTTTAAGTACATTTATTTTTCACTTGGGTTCATACATTGAAACAATCATATATTGAAAAAATATTTAAGAAACACAGTTGTGTAACCATTAAGAATGCATTATCAAATTGATTTAAAAAAATATTAAAGTGATGCTTTCTTCACCTGTAGCATACTAACATAATAGTTTAGTGAATTTAACGACCCATCATCCGGTCGGCTGCATCATGGCAGCTACAAACAAAAGTTTGTAGTCTGTTCCTCCAGCCTTAACAAAGTCAGACACTGTCTTGCTCCCCCGAAAATCTTTTGTCTCAACAATCTGTCAAAACATTTTTTTTAAATGAATAAAAATAAAAATTAGCAGACCAAAATGATGAAGTTAAGTGAAATTGAGAGTGAATTTTATTAAATAATTTCTTATTAAGTCTTATTTTAAAAACATTTTTATATTTATATGCACATACACATACACATGGATAAAATACTGTCTCTTATCTTTAAGGTATTCTTATATCAGAGTTGCAAAAATACTTCTAAGTCTTCCAGTTACTGCTCATATGATGGGCAGCCACAACAACAGTCCGGGATGAGATGCCATAGCCGTCTCCTTTATGGACCAGCCATTTAGTCCCGTCTTCTAGAGTAACCCTAAAAGCAAGACCAGCAGACGAAATCCACAAGATTCAAACCACTCACTCCCCTAAATATACAAATGTGATTTAGTCACCATGATGCATATAACACAAAATAAAATGACAAAACTGTTGATTATATCTTGATTTTAGACTCCAGAGTGGCTAAGTTTGCCTAATCGGAAAGACATCCCCTCCAGAGGCCTGGTCATCCTCTCTGCCACGAAAACTTTGGAGTTGTATAGTTTCCTCAGATCAGACATTTTGGAAAGGTCATAACTGTAAGAGTTTCCTTTCCCTGAGGAGATTAACATGATGGAAAACAGATCATTCCCCTGAATGTGCACCAGTGCTAATTTTAAAACGGTTTAAGGCTAAGAAAACAAGTTTAATCCATATACTTGTTCATTATTTAAAATGAAAATAAAACCATTATAGAGAAGGTGCAGACAATGTAGTGAAAGTCATGCTAAGCAAAGTGAAAACAAACAAGATTTGTAAATGTACCATTGCCCCATGAGAATTCAGCCACCATGGCCACTATGGCCAGGAGAATCAGGCCCAGTGCAGTCTTGAAGGACATCATGGTTTACTGCAAACTAAAACTTTTGAATGTCTGAAAGTTTGTTGCCAAAGCAATTTTTATACTTTTTTGACCCTGTGATCCTCCCCTTTTTCGAAATGCTTGCTTCATTGCTCATGTCATCTAAACAAACATGGCACGTCCACACAGTGTTTTGGGAAATAGCAGGATTGCACAATTTTGGTTTAATAGATTGTTTTAGAGTTCTATAACTGTGCTGAAGTTCTGAATCGCAAAGAGGTCGCATGTTTCTGATGGCAAATGGAAAGTGGGAAAAGCCAGAATTGCACAACTAAATTATAAAATAAAACCATTATAGAGAAGGTGCAGACAATGTAGCAGACAATCATGCTAAGCAAAGTGAAAACGAACAAGATTTGTAAATGTACCATTGCCCCATGAGAATTCAGCCACCACGGCCACTATGGCCAGGAGAATCAGGCCCAGTGCAGTCTTGAAGGACATCATGGTTTACTGCAAACTAAAACTTTTGAATGTCTGAAAGTTTGTTGCCAAAGCAATTTTTATACTTTTTTGACCCTGTGATCCTCCCCTTTTTCGAAATGCTTGCTTCATTGCTCATGTCATCTAAACAAACATGGCACGTCCACACAGTGTTTTGGGAAATAGCAGGATTGCACAATTTTGGTTTAATAGATTGTTTTAGAGTTCTATAACTGTGCTGAAGTTCTGAATCGCAAAGAGGTCGCATGTTTCTGATGGCAAATGGAAAGTGGGAAAAGCCAGAATTGCACAACTAAATTAAACAACAACAACAAAAAAACCTTCACAGTTTAACAAACAGTAAAAGAGCATGATAACAGTAGTAATTCTTACTATTTAGTAGACCGTTTGGTTTAGTACTGGCTTTTAATTAAATTGTTTATTGAATTGTAGTTTTATTAAACTTATTTATTGTACAAAGGAGAGTCAGAAGAATCTATAATGGAGGTTGCTGATAATTCAAAACAAAATTAAGATAGAAATTGAGATGTAAACTTAAGTACTTATCATGCAATAGGATGATGGAAATATTTAATGCTCTGTTATTCTTCATCTGTTTACCACCAATGCTACTCACCTTCACAAACTGTCTAATGTGTTCAGAGGCCTGCTTTGCAAAAATAAATTTCCCAATCATCTCAATAGACATTACAAAAATAAATAAATAAATAAATTAAGATGACTCAGACAGGAATCACTTATGACACTCATTTATATTTACAGAGCTGCACTTTTACTGTCATTAAAGGGACTAGTGTGCCACCTAACCACAGAATAAAGGTTAGTATCACACAGAAAGTTCAGATGGAGGCTTGCCTCACTAAATGAGACCCTGAAGAGGCGTATATCAAATGCATCACTACACACTCAGCATAAAAAACAGTCAGCGAGCAATTTACATATTAGTCTGTACACATTTCTCCCCTTATTAACACTTAAAATGAGCAAGTTGGAATGGATAGGGCACTTGAAAAACATGGTGAAGAAGAGTCCTTTATATTCAAATTTCATTATCGGCTTTGTGATGCTTGGACTTGAGCAACTTGTGGAGATAGACTTTGCATGCCCTTGTAATCCAAAGCTGAATCTGCTGTTTTCAGCTGCATATTTTGTAGTTCCAGCTCTGTTCTCCTTCGCACTTTTGTTTTATATTCAAAGCTCACAAATCAGCAATTATTCAAGCTGTTTGCGCTGTGCTGTAGTTTGTCTCACCCCGGCCATTCTCTGGATCATGCTGCTGTTCCTAGATGGACAATATTTTGCCTGTGCAAAGACTTCATGGGAAGGACTAACGGTTCACACGGATATAACTGCTTCAACAACATGGTGTCAGCCTTTAATCACACCTGACAACACCACAGAAAAGCAAATGGCATTTTTTAGCTATCGAAATAATTCCCAGGTGAGCATGATTATGAAATCAAGTTACTTTACAAATATGTTGTGTGTGTGTTCCTAAATATTTTTTCTAATTTTATCATTTTTCCCTGTCCAAGTTTTCATGTACTCTTTTAAACATGAATGTACTTCTTCAGATAGTGGGACTGTGCATACTGCTCCTGATCTCACTGCCTCTGATTTGGATGGGCATAAGGAAATGGCAATACACACCAACAAGAACCAAAGAACTTGATAATGAACAAATAGAAATGGTGGATTTGAGCCCTTCACCGCCTCCTGACAGTGCTTCTACAATTGTGGATCACAGTAGAGATGATTTTTAACAGCTTAAAATAAAACAGCCCAAGACATGACGTCATTTTCATAGTCATTTTAAGACGTTTTCATGTTCACAAACCTCATTTTTAAAATTCATAGTCGTCATGCATTAAATATAATGGTATAAATTAATGTAAAACGTTTTTTTATTTAATTTTATATACTGTGATATCACTGAAATACGGTCTTTTTGCAACAGAAATAATCAACTTTGTGTTAATCACTTCTGAACAAGTAAACTTTATTTGCCATTTTCTGATGAAAATGTGTTATATTATAAGTTTTTCCTTTAGCAACTGTCACGTAGAGTAACAAACCACTTCCTGTCATTTACAACAAGATCATGTTTACTTTCAGTTTTTGAATTACTTTCACTTTGAATCATTATAGTCTTTTAGTGAAATGGCTAAATAAAAAACAACCACATTCCTAAACTCTATACTCCGAGAGACAAATGTTACTATTTATGAACAGGCGAGTTCTCAAACTTAAAGAAAAACACCTCCAGGCCAACACATCATACAGTTTCCTCAGGGATGAAATCCAAGAATCTGTTCTGGATTATTATTGAGTAAATAGCTGCTTTAAACCAAGAAAATAATTTGAAGCATCTGATCCTGCCTGGTTATAAACACTTTAAACGGACAGTCCTCCCAAAAAGGAATATTCTGTCATAATTTACTCACCCTTGTGCTGTTACAGACCTGCATGACTTTCTTTCTTCTGCAGAACACACAAAGAAGATAATCTGAACGATGTTTTGACAGTTTTTGTCCATACAGTGAAAGTCAGTGGTCCAAAACAACACTGAACACATTACCTTTCACACAAAAAAATGTTTTGCTGTTTTGTGTTCAACATAGGAAAGAAAGACTGTAACACTTTGTTTTAAGAACCAATTCTCACTATTAACTAGTAGCTTATTAGCATGCATATTACTAGCATAGTGGCTATTTATTAGTACTTATTAGGCCTTATTCCTTATGACCATATTCTAGATCCTTTAACTCGACCCCATACCTAAACTTAACAACTAGCCTACCTACTCACTTTTAATAAGCAGCAAATTAAGAGTTTGTTGAGGGTAAAATCTGAGTTAATAGTCAATATGTGTTCCCTAAACTAAAGTGTTACCAGAAAGTCATACAGGTTTAGAATGGTATTGTTGGAAACTCAGAAGCAAAGACCAGGAGACTCTTGGGGTTCTTTAGCAGGCTTCTTTGTTGAGAACGTGCTGTGTGGCGCTGCAGTCATCAAAAGTCTAACTAAGGCAGTGATACATTGTATTTTATATACATTTAGAGGCAGTGCTTAGAAATGGAGAAAAAGCACCTGGGTGACGACCTTAAACAAAACATGCAAATCAAGTATTCAGGTATAGCAACCTGCCCCATTTCACCAGTCCTAAACCAATCAGCATAATTATTCAAAGACTGGGGGAGGGACAGCCTCAGTAATCAGTCTCAGTAATCAGGCTCGTTTGACTTACAATAAAGAGAACAGAAACTGGCAGGAACCTCTTGCTACAAACTTTGTTTAAAAGAATCGTTAATCTGATGTCATCATCTTTACCATAAATGTTGAATAAAATGTATTTCATCATAGTTTTTCATGTGATGGTGTGTCAGGACATAGGATCAGCAGATCTAACAGATTCCTAAATTTGCAATCACACAGCATTAATGTAAGTAATTGATGACAAAATTTTAATTTTGAGGGGGAAAAATCCCTTTTATTAATTTATTATCTTTAACATAATTCAAATTCGGTTTAAAAACTTGAAACTTATAGTTAAAGGGGTGAACTAACCCTTTAAAAGGCCTTTTAAAGAGCCATAACTCCTGAAAACCCATTACTTCTTTATAAGATTCCTGAAAAATCATTCCATGGCACCAAAGGATCTTGCTGACAAATTAACGAACTTCAATCAATAGAAGAAACATTAGATTTTCTTTAAATAGGGCATTATCTAACACTTAACGTGTTACATGTTCCTTCTATCTAGCTATGTTACATGTAGCGTGTTGTTAGTCACTCAAATTGTAGTATTATGCCACTCATCTATAGTGCTATCCAAGTCCCCGCTGTACAGTCTTTTGAAACTGTTTCAGAAAGTCAGATCTCTCAATCACAACCACAGAACTTATCAGAACGTCTTACTCTTATATGACGATGTGAAAGGTGTGAATTTCACTTGCATCACACAAAAGTTAGCAGCGATCACTTTCAGTTTTAGTCTGTACACCTCTCGACCTTAACAACACAGACAATAAGCAAGGAATGGGTGGCACACTTGAAAGAACAGCTGAAGAAGAGTCCTTTTTATTCAAATGCAATTATTGTCTTTTTAATGGTGTGACTTGAGAAACTCGTGGAGATGGACTTTGCATGTCCTTGTAATCCAGAGATGAACTTTCTGTTCTCTGCAGCATATATTTTGGTTCCTGATCTGTTCTCCAGTGCACTCATGTTTTATATTCAAAGCCCACAATGCAACACAAAGTGTCTGCCATCCACTATAACCTGCATCGCTCCAGCTGCTGTTTGGATCATGCTGCTGTTCTTTAATGGACAATACTTTGCCTGTGCATAAACCTCCTGGGCAGGACTGACGTTCACAACTGCTTCAACAAGCAAATAGCATTTTTTGGCTTTCGAAGTACTTCTCAGGTGAGTGAATCATTGGGATGATTTAATTCAGTTTGACGTGGATGACATTCATCACATCAAACAGAATTAAATCATCCCAATGATGACATTCATCACATCAATTGTACTATAGATTTTTAAAAACAGTGAAATGTTTTTAAACTGGAACAATACTATATGTATTTTGGTGTATTGTTCTATATTGTTATTGGATTCTTCTTGCCTGGTTTGTCTTGTTTTAACTAGAGTTTGAGTTTGTTTGGTCGAATTGACATTGTGAATGCTCACTGATTTTGAATGTTCAAATCTGATGTGGTTATAAATCAAGTATCTACAACGTAAGTAAATGTACTTGGAAAAAGCTTATTCAAAGTTCATTAATGTGCCATATGAGGTGTAGGTTTTCTGACAGTAGAATGTCCAGACTAGATGAGATGCTCTGTGTCATGTCAGTCACACAGCCAGATGCTCCTGTGTCATTCTGCTCCATAATGTTCCTCTTGTCATTGTACTGTCCAGTCTCCTTTTCTAATTCGCTATGCCACTTTGTGAGGTGGAACCTCCTTGACAAGAATGCAGGATCAGGACCCATCCTTATTCTAATAATCTGCAGGTTTATAAATATGTAATTGAATGAAATGTTATTAAATGAGAATATGATATACAAATATAAAAAATTTAATTAAAAAAAGTATATAATTTCTTAAGAAATCTGTACATGTTTGAATAGCATTTCAGTTAATATGCACCTCATACCTTTGGAATAAACACCATACAAAGAGTGCTACAGCAGCATGTGATCACAAGGGTCACAATGCAGAACTGTACATTTGGCTGACCTGCCACAGCATGTCTGCACATGTACCAATCAGAATCACTGGGAATGAGGCAAGCACACTGAATCGGATACTCCTGCTGTCATTTACGGCAGGGATGTTCATGTGGCGTGTGGTCCATGCCAGGAAGCAGGTACTCAGCTGGATAGGAGACAAGGACATGTGCAAATACATTCTGTTCATTTGCCATCTGTTTCATTATTGCTATATAATTGACCACTGTTTGACATGTTTTTAATCTAATCTCATACCAGGATTATCCCCTTATAAACATAGAATGCAGTCATCCAGAAACCCATGTATGTGTTTTCACATCGCTCTGAAAAATCATTATCCTGCACACATTTCTCATCAGGCCTGCTAAAATACATATCAGACATATTTTCTATAAGAGTCTTACTTTGAAATCTGATTGGACTGATGAACTCTAGTTTGTCTGTAATGGCACTATATTTTTCAATATTGACAGCCGTTCCATCTATGGAGGAAAAAAAAACTGCTGTCAAGAATAATAAACAGACATTGTAAAGAAAGCTAGGAAGCCTCAAATAAGTTGTACTTTTGACACTGAGCTAACAAAACATTGACCATTCTTTTACCGTTTTGGAAAATTATGTGACCCTGCATAACAATTTTTAGCAATATTAAATTCAAATGTGTTCAAAAGTATAATAAGAACCAGAAAAATGTATATGGGTCAATGACATTTTTTTTTTCAGGATGTGTTAAGAATTAAATTCAAATGCATCACAAATGCATTTTTCTAATGCCATTTTTATGACAAACATGTATTAAATTTCTAAATAAAAAACATTAGTCCCCTCTGGGGGTTTTAAGTAAAAATGTCTAGGTGATGTAACTGGAAAAAAAATTCCTGAATTTCCTTAAAGAATACTGATATAATCTTCTTTTATTAAAAAAAAAAAGCAGTGAAGCAATTTTGTTTTACAATAGTAATACTCTTATCAAGAAACTGACACATGCTTTAAAATTTTATAATGATCTTCTCTTTATCATATCAGACATTATTATTTGTCACTGACCCACAAGTAAATATCTAAGCAAAGCATTTACTAATTCATGTTTGTAATGTTTATAAGTAATGTTCGAAATGTCTAAAAGATAGATAAATAGATAACATTTGATACATATTGTGTTTGTTTTCATAATTACTGTTATGTAAACTTATGTAGAGTTTGGAAACTTTGTACACACTGTCACACCAAAGAAGTTGATTTTTCCATAGCCCCCAGAATAATCTGACCCACTTCTCGCTCAGTGACAGTAAAGTTGCGATGGATGCTGTATCTCTCTCTGTACCTCACAGTCTCCATGACTCTCGTTAAAACTTTGGCAATTACCCAAGTACCATCATAAGCAAAGCCATGAAACTTGCTGGCAACCAGATGCTTCAGTTGTCGTCTTTCGTCATACTCCTTCTCGTACTCCTGAGGTGTCTGAGTAGAATCAGTATAGATATGAAAATAAACAAAACAACCCCCATAAAACATTGCTAATTTTACTCATGACAATGAAAGATGATGATGCAGTCAATGTAGACATACCCTACCAGAGATCCCTCTGATGTTTCTGGTGCTAAGAGTCTCAATATCTGCACTGATGGATCTCTCTATGTCAGTCAGTATGTTTTCAGCTGTGCAGTTTGTAGAGTCAGTGTTAGTCCACCAGCTGGATTGGGTCCAGCCCGGCAGAATCCACTGGTACATTTGGCCATACATGCTGAGATTATACACCTGTGACACAAAAGCATGTTTATGGTTTATGCTGTATTAAGGTGTGGTGCTAACTGCAGTGCTAAAAAGCTTACTCATTTCCATGTTTTCGCCTACGAAAAAATGCATCATCCCTGCAGCACTCTATAAGCTAAAGAGCCTTTTCCCACAGTAAAGTACCTTTTGTGCAACGGAAAGGTTCTATGGATGTTAATGGTTCTTCATGGAACCATCTGTGCCAATTAAAGAATAAGTGCTGGGACATACTTACACAGCAGAAGACTTTAGCAGCTACACTCACATCAAAATGAGCTATCGCTACTCTCACATCGTCCTGTTAAAAAAATTGTCAAGGATGATAAATATCTACAGATAAACATACATTATGCACTGTGATCTGTGGATGTGCATTATAAAAACAACGTTTAGCTTTCATGCAACTCTGTAGTGATGCACTTTAGTATAAATATTAAGCCTTGAAAAGTTCTTTATTGATTTATAGAATGTGTGTGAGGAAACCAGACTATTGTATACAGGCCTTCAGTTTTTTCATACTATCACAAGGGTCTTCAAAGAAGATCTCTGACTTTGCAAGCTGGATGTTAGCCGCCTCCAGATGTCTGCTTAAGTCTCTCTGTATGTTTTTGAGAGAAGATACATTCTATCGAGCTCCATATACTTAATCATATTGTCCCTAATTAGGATTACCTCTGTGAACCTGAGCTCACGCTGAGGCAGTGTACCAACTCTACTCCATCCATACTGCCTGAGAAACCTCACCAGCGCCACATTAACTGCACTGTCTGATGGCACAGTACAGAAGAAGTTTGGAAATCTTCTTTTGTTGGCCAGTGAAGGTGCGGTTACTGCAAATGACAGCTGAGAAATGCAGAAATAGTTGCGAAAACAAATAAAACCAAGTCTCTCAAGAATTTCCTTGAGTTGACCAATACAAATACCATGGAAGTGGCGATAATCATTCTGACTGATTGAGTCCCTGCACAAGGTTCCAACCTTCCAGAGACTGGGCTAAGATGTCACTGACGAACACACCCCTCCAAAGATGTGTAACCATGTGATTACCATGTACAATTTACAACAATACTACAAATATGAAATAAAAGGTTATCAGGCTTATTCCATTAACAGACAAAGTTTTATATATGCCATTAGATCACTGTTACTCAAAAAGTTTAAGAAATTTTGCAAAGTTAGCAGAAAATACAACTTAGTTTGTAATATATTTAGTTTAGTCTCTATGAGACTAAAAGATTAGAAACAAATATATAAATAAACAGAGAGACTTTGAATTTTTTTTTCTTTTCAACAGTAGCATTAGCTTTAGCAACACTGGTAGGTTAGGGCTCTTTCATTTATAAACAGAAATCTAACTGCTGTAGTGTGACACTGCCACAGTAAAGCCTGTATGATGCTCACTAGGGATAAAGATTTAAAAAAGGTCCTTCGTTCATCTTCAGAACACAAATTGCAGTTAAGATATTTTTGATGAAATCCAAGAGCTTTTTTAACCTGCATAGACAGCAATGCAACTGCAACCTTCCCAGCCCCAGAAAGGTAGTAAGAACATTGTTAAAATAGTCCATGTGACATCAGTGGTTCAACCACAATTTTATGAAGCTACGAGAATACTTTTTGTGTGCAAAGAAAACTAAAATAGCAACTTTATTCAACCATTTCTTCTCTTCTGTGTCTGCCTTCGACGCGTGTTCCCGACAGTACCACGAAGCATGCGTGTGGTGCTGCTGATGCAGGAGCCACCTTTTTGATGTAGAACACGGATGCACTGTGCCTTGTTTACAAGCAGAAGAAGACGCACGCCATACATGAAACAGTCTTCGTAAGATTTCAACAGAGAGGATGATTTGCTATTTTTTGCCCAGCCTTTTTCATTTGAACCAGAATATAGCAGGTGATGAACTAAGAGAGATGGACATTTTACATCAGAACAGCAGCACCACAGGCATGTGTTGTGGTATTCTCGTGAAAGTGCGGCAAAGACTGACACGGAAGAGAAGAAATTGTTGAATAAAGTTGTTATTTTTCTTTTCTTTGTGTACAAAAAGTATTCTTGTAGCTTCATAAAATATGATTGAACCACTGATGTCACAGGGACTATTTTAACGATGTCCTTACTACGTTTCCGGACCTTGAATATGGTAGTTCCCTTGCTATCTATGCAGGGTCAGGAAGCTCTCGGAATTCATCAAAAAGATCTTAATTTGTGTTCTGAAGATGAACGAAAGTCTTATGGGTTTGGAACGACTTGAGGGTGAGTAATTAAAGACCAAATATTTATTTTTGTGTGAACTATCCCTTTAAGTCCAAAGCAATGGTCCAAAATGATCTCTGAGACATTTGAGCTGTTTTATAAGTGCACGCTCTGGACTGGGATATACATTTTTTCTGACTATATTCTGAGGACCTTTTTTCAGCTTTTTTTTTTTTTTTGGTGGGGGCCTTGAACCAGCAGATAATACCTTTTCTCATTTTTTCATCTGGATTTTCGGTTTGCTGCCTTTCTCAAAGCAGAAAAGGACTAAGTCAACAGACTGATGAGTATTATCTTTATCATTACTTTTTATTTCTATGGACTAAGGGGCTGGTGTGTTGTGACCAGTGAGCCTATTTATGGACTTTTATTATTTGGACTATTTCATTTGAGTTTATAAAAGGGTCAACAGTTTGTGTTCTGTTTGATATTACTGTCTAACAAATGAGTAAAAGGCAGCAATACAACCAAACTCTCCCTGTGATAATGATTCAACCCTTTCGTAAAGAGTTGTAGTTATAATTATAAAGTATAAAGTAATAATTAATCATTAGTATACCGGTGAGTGGTGCAGGTGACGCTCATTATCAATTACTCCACCGGCCTCGCTCCGTTCCCACGGGTCTCGGCCCCGCCCCACTCGTCAAACTGAGCAAAAATTTACTTTAAGTGGTTGAAAATAGTGAAATAACATGAATGAAAATCAGTGTTCCTTCACATGTTTAGAATGGCTCATTGCAGTAATACTTGATGACTGAATGATACTCATTGTTTGATCCATTGATAAACTGAACACCTTTAGCAGGGGTTTTGGATCATCATAGCCACTAGTGGCAAAGAAAAAAGAGCAGAGATAATTAAGCAAGGTAAACTAAATGTTAGAATTTAAAAAATGGGCATAACACACTGATGTTGTATCATATCATGGCAGAATCCAGTTCTAGACATTTGAAGGCCCTAGGACAAATTTGTGTTGGAGCCCCCCCTGCACCGTTCCTCCCCTCCACCTTTCAGGTAAATAAAAACACTTGAAGCAAATATGATTACTAACCTTTCTATTTGTATATTTTACTAGCATTGGTGGATTTTTCCATATTAATTAAGCTTTAACTAGGGTAAACACTATAAAACTCCTATTTCTTGTCTCTCTCTTTGCACTGTTGTTCTTCCAACTCACCATGGTCTGATGATGAAATGATTTTCACATCAGTTTGAAGCAAAAACTCTAGGCTACAAGATCCAGTTCTCAAAAGTCTTGTGAACAAATGTTCTGTATGTGTTTTATGGCGTTATTTCAGTGACCTTAAAAATTTCGTTTTTCACTAACCACGCATAAATGTTGCTTTCCCAAAAACACAATCATGTACATACATGCTGCTCACATATTATTGTAGTGCAGTTTATGCTGATTACAGTGTTATTAGATTTTAGCCATTTATATGTTTATAAGCAACTGAAAAAGCACAAATGTCTGGGCATGTCAAAACTTCTCCAGGGCCCCAAAACCCCCTCAGACCCCAGAGGGTTCAAAACTGATACATCACTGATTAGAAGATAATGACATTAGATAAGCTACACTGGTTTGTACAGTAAGTCGTGACAGCATATTTTTTAAGTTAAGTTAGTTTATTACAATTTAATTAGCAAATACTCATAGAACCACAACTAAAAATTAAGTCAGCCAGGATTTTTTTCCCCATTTGCAGTAATTTTTTCAGTAATTTATTTACAGTAACATCCACCCACTATTTGGGATAACAAAAAGTTTTGCCTACTCTATACAGTTAAATGGGGGAAATGAACTTCAGCTTTTATATAGATTGTTCAGTGACTCTTTTTGCATGTTACATTGTTGCGGCAGTAGGTGGCGTTTTTTCAGTCTTTATAATTTACTCAACAGATTCACTTTATGAGTGAGTCACTAAACTGATTCATTCAAAAACACTGATTCCTTCAGGAACTGAATGCTCACCAGCAGCCTGGAAGGATGCAGTAAATCCTGTGTGTGATTTAGGGTATGAATCATCATTTAGAAAAAAGAGAGACGGTTACCAGACACCACGATGGGCTTGTGACCTGGGTGAAAACTGTCTGTGGAATTCTGGCCACAAAACTTCCCCATAACCTTCTCATCAGACACAAGCTGAATGCAAAATAAAATGACATCAGACTGTATATTACTGTTGCTCAAATGACTGTGCAGTTCAAATGAGCTAAAAGCCAGTTAAAAGGCAATACAAATCTTTAGATTTTACAGTATTTTGAAGTGAGGAAACACTTAAAAAGGAAAGCCATAGCAGACACAGCTTTTTCACAAAAATTATAAAGAAGGTAAAAGGTGTTTCCGTAGTTTTTCCATGGCTATGCTTGTGGTGCCTCTCTAATGACAGAGCAAGGGTCTAGCAGTAATGTTAAAAGACAGATTTGTTTGATTTGGCTGTGCTACAAAATCAGTGAAAGCTAAATATTTGTGATAGAGAGACTTTTTAGGCCAGAGGGAAAAGTTAAAGTCTGCAGACACAATTTTAGGCAGTACTTCTATAGTGTAGGTCTAAATTGTGGTTTGTTTACAATATGTGCTACCCTTTTCATAGAAAAGAAATAAATAGAAATGGTCAGTGAGAGGTTCATTTTTTATTAGATTTTTTTTGTCTTTCAGGGGACAAAATCATCTTGCAAAGCGGATGTTAATTATTTGTCATTGTTTCTTCAATCCAGCCCAGGTAGTTCTGCACTTTAGTGTAGTAAGCTTTAGAAACTTGACCACATCTTACAGGACCCCATGACACAATGCCCCTCACCTCGTAGCGCTGCTCTTTAGTTCCATGGCCCAACATGGGGAAGAACAGAGGACCCCCACTGTCACCTTGACAACTGTCAACATGTTTAACATCATCTCCAGCACAGAACATGTTATCAGTGACAGGCAGGTCCTCGAAAACACACTGTTTAGAAGAATATTCCTGAATATGCCCATATTGTAAAATTTCACTTGTTAAGCCCTCTTTAAACCCTCCAAAGCCTGATACTGTTCCCATTGTACCCTCCATTACAGATTCACGAGTTTTGTTTGGCAGACACACTGGCCTGATGTTTGGACCGAGAGGCACTCTAGCAGACATTTTGATCAGTGCAATATCATTATCATAGTTTGTTTGATGACCCCTGAAAGAAACCTTCTGATAATTTGGGTGAATTATAATCTTCTCTGCCTCCATCATGACTGGGTTTTTGTTCCTAGCATTAATTATTCCACCAAGCCAAGTCATGTTAATGTTTTCAAGTCCATCTACCACATGAGCAGCTGTAAGAGCCCAGTAATCACTGATCAGAGATGCACCACCTCTGGTATGAGTCTTATGGAGAAGCTGCCAGGGAATCTGTCCTGGTCTGGCTGGCATCCCACCAAAGACTCTGCCACCAACACTGAGTTCTGTGTTCATTCCACACTCTAAAAAGTTTAAAAAAGAAACAAACACATGAACATATGTGTAATGTAAACTAAAGTGGTAACACTTTAAAATAAGGTTCATTAGTTAACATTAGTTAACTACTTTAGTTAACATGAACTAAGTATGAACAATACTTCTACAGCATTTATTAATCTTAGTTAATGTTAATTTCAACAGTTACTACTGCATTATTAAAATCAAAGGTTGTGCTTGTTAACATTAGTTAATGCGCTGTGAATTAACATGAACTAACTATGAACAACTGTATTTTCATTAACTAACATTAACAAAGATTAATAAATACTGTAATAAATGTATTTTTCATTGTTTGTTCATGTTAGTTAATACATTAACTAACATTAACTAATGGAACCTTATTGTAAAGTGTTACCAATAAAGTTAAATAATAATAGTGCAAATGCACAAAATAATAATAATAATAATAATAAAATCTCTCTTTATCTGTCTGTTTGTCAAGCCACAATTATTACCAGGATAACAAGGTGGAATAATATCATTGTTGTTGACTTCTGTCCATTTTCTTTCAACTGCACACCTGTATGTTACTACACAAGTGAAAGAAAGAAAGGAAATTAGGTCATGATTCATCAATCACAAAGAACAACGGTGGGTTTTGTACAGTATCTGACCTTTGGCGGTATCCTTAAATCTGTAGTATGGCTCATTGCAGTGATACTCTATGACCGAAAGATATTCATTGTTTTCTCCACTGATAAACTGAAAGTCTCCATTCAACAGCAGCTTTGGAGCTCCACAGTCAATAACTGTAATGTGGATGATACATAGGAATGAAATGATGAATGGATACAGTGTAGTCCAATGCAAAATCAGGTGATGAGTATTTACTCACTCTTGCACTCTGGCAGTGTCAAATGCCATTTTCCATTACTCTGACATATGGACTTAAAACTTGAAATCTCCTTCTCTCCCTTTAAGAAGGCAAAGGTAAATGCTTTATGAAATCATCACCATATTTCCCCATCGAATCCTTGTCTATAATCATTAATGCACTCTTAGGGGCTGTTCACACACAATTCATTTTTGTGTTCCACTGACCTGCTTTTCTATGGATTTTCTATGCAAACATGCGCTTTACTGTTGCGCTTATGTATTGTATCTATCTTTTGCAGCATCTCACACATGACACAATGTTCTAAAAATGATCAGCTTTTTTTAATATGTGTCTTTCATTCCACTGCCCCTTGTCTCGCATTTTTAACCACAAAAACACTTCTTTGTGAATGGCCCCTTAAAGTTATTGCTTTACTATCAGCATTATTGTATACCTCACCATCATGAGCTTGTATCCTGGCTTACAGCGCACATGAATGTAGTCTCTGTACAAGTACTGCGCAAAATTTGGTGTGATTGATCCATTGCCGATAATGCCTGGATGTGGACACTGTACCCCTTTAAAAAAGATGTGAGGAAATTGGACTAATTAGCTCCACAGATATTTGAGAATTTATAATATTAGTGTTCCCCCCCCCCCCCCCCCCGCCCCACCCCCCCCGGAGCCACAATAGCACGAGCACTGCTCTTTTCTCCCCACGCGCACCTTTTCCCGCCCTCTTTCTTTGCAATTAAGATCGAATGTTGATGTGTGTATTTGAAGCACTTTATTTATTTATCTCCATTTCAGATTGTTCATATTAATCTGGATGAAATGACACTATTCTGCCAAAAAAAAAAAACAGTTTTCTCTCTCACTCTGTGTGGTGTAATGTAAGCTCCACCCCTGACTCTGTCCGTATCTGTCAGTGTGATACTCCAGCTGGACAAAGTGAGCGCCTGTATTCAGGACTTCGGGGCTTTTTCTGCCACAGTACTTTTGGGGCTTTTTTCCTTGGACAGACACCTGAGAAAGAATGAAAAGTAGATAAACATACATATACATATACATATACAAATATGAAGATATTTCATGAAGATATATAACATATAGCAAAGCATACTTGCAGCCAATGGAAGAGGCATGTCTGTCCTTGATTGTAGACCTGCTCTATGTGGAAGTTCTGGCTGAAGTTGAGAGTGATCATGAAGCCTGGCTGCACAGAGATGGTGTAGACGCAGTCCAGATCAAGAGGGGACATGTCTGGGAACCCAGGACTCGAGATGGTCCCCTCTAATTCACTGTGCACCCCACCTCCACACTCCACTAACACAGGGAAGAAACACATACCACTTGCTACAGGTTATCTTTTCGCCTGTATGTAAAGCTAGATTATGGTTTATATGGTGTTTTTTTTTAAGTATATTTATATACTATGACAGTTTTTGTTAACATTTTGTAGATTTTTTTGTTGTAATTTTGTTTACTATTGTCTTTCATTCAATATTTGTATTTTATTTTATTTCAGCTTTATTTCAGTTAATACAAATGTTTTTAATAGTTTTCGTTTTAGTTAATGATAACCCTGGTTTATTGTTTATATATTACATTATTTGTATACCTATATTGTTTTCTTTATACTATTATTTTGATGACCATTCATTAGAATGCAATGATTAAATGTAAATAGAAATTGCAAATAAACTATTAAAAATCACAATTTAAAAAATGTTTAAGCATTTAGAAAAAATTCCAGAAAAATGGTAAAACATCTTTTAGAAAATTAAAACTGTGTTTAGAACCACTAACGTCCATCAAATAAGCAGTGTGCTGGAAATGTAAACATCACAGCGCCTGGGGATTTATTAATGAACACACTCACAGACACAGGTGCGTTGGTCGGCCCGTAACATGTAACCATGGTGACAGGCACACAGGTAGGAGCCAAGAGTGTTGAGGCATATCTGTGAACATGGTGCGTTTTCCACACTGGAAGAGGAACACTCATCTATGTCTAAGGGAACAGGTATAGAAGCATTAAATGATGCACACAAAAAGTTATGGCGTTACTACACCACTGAATTATTTAATTATGTTTAATTAAATAACATACAACACAAGCAACAGTACTGTTGTTCCAATATTCAGCATATTGCTTTTATACAACAAGAAATAAATATTTATCAAATTTCAGACACAATATTTTAGACCAGTTAGTGTGTCTATTTTTGTTGTGGCAATGAAAATAGTTTCAAACAAAGCCAACGATGAATTGACCATTCCGTGTCACAGAGCAACACACCATACTTGAATCAGTGTTTTTAAATGAAATGGTTGAGCGAATGATTCAATGACTCACTTATAAAGACAGACAGTCACTTGTCTGCACCAACTATGATGTATCAATGTATACTGTAGATAGTTTCAGTTTCTATCCTAAGTTGTGAATTTATCTTATTAAATTTAACTTACAGAAAATTGCAATATTGCATTAAAGAACTGAGAATATAGCACATTTCCATCCCACGTGTCCAAGAGAAGAAAACGGTCATTTCCTGTGAAATTGGCACAAAAAAATGTATTGGTGCCTTAGATGCCTGATGTTTGGGAACGCAATTTATTTGGTTTTGTGCATATCTTCTTATTGAATAAAAAAAAAACATAACTGCATGCCGTAACATTTATATTCGCCCATTTCCCCCCCTCTGTATCCCAAAATTTCCATTAAAATTTGTGGATGGAAAAACAACTACAATCAAATACACAATATAATACAATACTAATCAATATTGTAATGTGCTTCAAATATGTATATAACTCACCAACAGCCTGATAGAATGCGGTGAATCCCAAGTGTGACTGGTGATTTGAGTTATCTGTTAGAAAAACCAGCTGCAGACGATGGATTACCTTTGAAATTAGTGTAATGTTGTTAACATTAGACAAAAATGACCTTGCCAGAACATTTGATATAAAATAGAAAATAAGATGCTGAAAATCTTTACATGTGAAAATGGTTTTATTGGTGAGTATAAAAGAACTTAATATAAAAGTTTCAAAATTCTGAATTATTCATAGAAATAGCAGATGCATATACATAGATCATCAGATACAGCAAAGAGTAACTTCATTACAGTTAACAATTGGTGTAGGCTGGATTACCTTTGAAATTAGTGTAATGTTGTTAACATTAGACAAAAATGGCCTTGCCAGAACATTTGATATAAAATAGAAAATAAGATGCTGAAAATCTTTACATGTGAAAATGGTTTTATTGGTGAGTATAAAAGAACGTAATATAAAAGTTTCAAAATTCTGAATTATTCATAGAAATAGCAGAGGCGTATACATAGATCATCAGATACAGCAAAGAGTAACTTCATTACAGTTAACAATTGGTGTAGGTGTATATTATTTTAGCGCTTTGATGTTAGTTTTTTTCTATGGTTTCCTTGATCCAATCCAGGTAGTTTTGGACTTTAGTATAGTAGCCCTTAACGCTTTTATTCCCACATCCAATAGGACCCCATGAAACAATGCCTGTAAGATGATAAGGCTTGTCTGGAGACCCATAGCCCAGAAAAGGAGAAAACAAAGGACCTCCACTGTCACCTTGACAACTGTCTACTTCGTCTCCTCCAGCGCAGATCATGTTATCGGTGACAGGCAAACCCTCTGAATCACAATTATCAAGTGGATGTATCTGGACATGTCCATAAAGCAGATATCTACTATTTTTATCTTCTTTCATTCTTCCAAAACCTGAGATTGTGCCCTCCTCCACAGGTTCATTTTTTTTCTTTGGGAGACACACTGGCCTGATGTGTGGACCTAGAGGCACCCTGGTAGACATTTTGATGAGTGCAATATCATTATCATAGTTAGATGGAGAATCTCTACCGACTCTTTGATAATTTGGGTGAATTATGATCTTCTCAGTCTCCATAGAGACTGGGTTTTGGCTTTTACCATCAACTATTCCCCCTAACCAATTCATTGTGGTTGTTTCGTATCCATCCACTACGTGAGCTGCTGTTAGAGCCCAGTAATCATTGATTAAAGATGCACCACCTCTGGGACTTTTCTTATGAAAGAGTTGCCAGGGAATCTGTTTAATTAATGCTGGCTTCCCACCAAAGACTCTTCCACCAAAAGAGGTGTCTGTATTAATTCCACACACTAAAAGAGAAAGAGAGAGAAATAAGAAATATATGAAAAAGAGATATGTAAGATAAAGTATATCTGGGTTTATACTTTATAGGTGTATTCAGAATGAATACCTGGTTCACATTTAGGCAAATCTTCTGTTAATTTTTGACCACTCTCAGACACCCAGTTACCATCAGCATTACAGGTAAAATTACCTGAGGAAAGCGAAGACAGTAAAAAATGTAGAACTAATTAGTATTTTGGTAAGAATTACATCAACATAGTTTACATAAACCATACACATCTCACCATTTTTATCCAGTTGATAAAATTCATTTTCACACTTGAGACTGATCTGGTTCAGATACGTTGTTAAAGGATCTTTTTCTGATAGCTCCATTAATTCAGGAAGCTCTGGAATGCCGCAATCCACAGCTAAGGAAGAAAACAAGTGCTTTTAAGTTTAAACGCCTTAATGATATAAATGTTTATTACAAACATGCAGCTTTTTGCTTTACAGGATGTTAATTAATGGACAGGGTTTGTGTTGATTACATGTGGATTATTGCAGTGTTTTTATCAGTTGTTTGAACTCTCATTCTGACGGCACCCATTCACTGCAGAGGATCCATTGGTGAGAGAGTGATGTAATGCTACAGTGCTTTTTTTTATGACACATGAACATTTTCAGCTTCCTGCATTTTGGATGTGTCTCCAAACCTAGTGAGCTTCCAAAAAATTTCTGGGCATTGTACTCTTGGTGTGCCCATCATGCATCCAATTGTATGCCACAAGTTTGTGCTAGGTTTTGTAACATTGCATGACATAATTTACTGTATATACACTCTTAAAAATAAAGGTGCTTCAAAAGGTTCTTCAAACGATGCCATAGAAGAACCATTTTTGGTTCCACAAAGAACCATTCAGTCAAAGGTTCTTTAAAGAACCATCTCTTTCTTATCTTTTTATAATCTGAAGAACCTTCTTTCACCACAAAGAACCTTTTGTGAAACAAAAAGGTTCTTCAGATGTTAAAGGTTCTTTATGGAACCATTTAGACAAAAAGGTTCTTCTATGGCATCGTGAAGCACCTTTATTTTTAAGAGTGTAGGGAGAACGGCAGTGAAACAGCCTATTTAATTCTAAGATTAGAGAGAGGGAGAAAAATAGTCAGTTAAAAATTAATTAGCCTTTGTCTATAAAAAAAGTGGATTGTTCAGAAATCAAGACAAGAAGGTATTATAAGAAGACATTTTCTCACGTTCACAGGGGATAACAGGACTCCACTGTCCATTCTTCTGGCATGTGGCTTCATACTCAACCTCAGCTGATTCATGCTATGGAACATTTCATGCTAAATGTGAGTTTCAATGATTAAAAAAAAAATTCCCCTCATAAACTAAAGTACATGCTGATATATCATGCCGACTGATATCATATAACAGCAAAACATAATATCCAAATTTTAAAGCAATATGCATTTCAATTATATTTATTAAAATATAATTTCTTAATATGTGACCCTGGGACCGCAAAACCAGTCATAAGGGTCAATGTTTTGAAATTGTAGATAATATTAGGTTTATAGGTTATAAGATATAGGTTATAAGATTTATGCTGAAAGCTGAATAAATAAGCTTTCCATTGATTTATGGTTTGTTAGGATCAGACAATATTTGGCTTAGATACAACTATTTGAACATCTGGAATCAAAATGCTGAGAAAATTATTCAAAATAATAGAATAAAAAATCGAAATACTGAGAAAATCGCCTTTAAAGTTGTCCAAATGAAGTTCTTAGCATTGCATATTACTAATCAAAAATTAAGTTTTGATATATTTACGGTAGGAAATTTACAAAACATCTTCATGGAACATGATCTTTACTTAATATCCTAATGATTTTTGGCATAAAAGAAAAATCGATCATTTTGACGCATACAATGTTTTTTTGGCTATTGCTAAAAATATACCCAAGTGACTTAAGACTGGTTTTGTGGTCCAGGGTCACATATAATAATATTCTGTTAGATATGATCAATTTAACTGAATTATATTTCATGAGACTTTATTTACTAATATTATATTACAAATTTTAATAGATATTTAAAAGAACATTTTCTAAAATGTTTCTCAGCAAACCCATAACTTTAATCTGTGGCCCTTCAGCCTTAGAAGGTCAAATCAATCAGCCTGAAATACTTACTGATTTTAATACATATCCTTTGTCACATTTCACTGTAACTTTGTAGCCAATGGGATATTCAGAATGCTGTGGGTTCAGACTAGATTTTGGTGTCACGGGTCCAGTACATTTCATCCCTGTAAGAAAGCAAACAAACAACAACATAACATGTAAAGAAACAACTCTCAGCACTTTTCAATCAACCATCAATATTCAGATTAGTCACACATCAACATGAGTTTTTCGATGGAAGATTCTCAGATTATGTTGTCCCACCAATCCTGAACATGCAGTATATCCTTGTTTAGTGTTAAGGATGGGTTGGCAACAGGCACACCTCTCGTTTTGTAACTGAGACTAAACCCTCGGTTTGCTCCTTTATGGTCTGTCCTGAAGATAATCTCAACACGTTGAGACCTTGTGAGGAGGGATGGAGGGACATCCCTTCCGCAAAATGTCTTAATGTCACCATAGAGAGGTTTTATCTAGATGGAATGAATACAGAAGGAGAAAAGAGGTCAACGAGGAGAAATACAAAGAGAAAGAAACAATTAAATTGCTTCAAATTGCATTAAACATGTTGCATACAGTTAATGAGTCGATGCACTGTCCATTCTCTTTCTCCACATCAAATACCCCCCCAAATGTCAGTTCAAACTGCAGACCCTCTTCTACAGCCAGAGTGTAAGAACACAAAGAGCTTTCAGGGTACGGCTCGGGCCAGTCAGGTGACATCAGCACACCTTCTTGAGAGCCTGTGTGATCTTCACTGCAGCTAACTGACACACAGAGAGAAAACAAAAACTGTGTCACTGCTTTAGGGATTATGTATAAAATAGGTCTGTCAAGTAAATAAAAAATGAATCAACTTAATTACGTATGTCAAATTAAAGACATATATTGCATAACCAATTTAAAGATGTACGTTTCAAAAACATGTCAAAACTTGAAGACAATTAAGTACTGCAGCCGTGACGTCAAAACCCTGAAGGCTTATTTGCCACTGGTTCCCTCAAGATTGTCCTATGAGTTTTTATAATGTGTTTTTTCAGTTCATGAGTAAAGGCAGAGTCAAATGGACAATCACATTCTTTTTATTATAAGTGCATGCTGCAGTCATGTTGTCTGCCATGTTAAATGCTCAAGTTCTTGACTTCAGGTTGGCTTTCATTGTTTTAATCATTCATCACCTGGAAAAATCATTCTGAAAGTGATTCCAACAATATAGTTTCTCTGTGTCGTTATAGCAGTGTGGAGTTCCCTATTTCCATAGAATTACAATGATTATTAAAACTTTAGTCTTAGTTTAGTCTTGTTGCTATGCTGATTGTTTAGCACATTTGAATCTTTTTTCTTAGTGGAAGCATATACAAATTATGAAATTATTTGATTTCAAATCAATATTTCATGTCCATTTATATATTTACTTGTTAAATAGCTATGTAAAATGCGGAATAAAAAGAAGAATTATTTTGAATAATGACTGGTTGACTGTATTCCTTTCATAATTAATTGCACTAAATCAACAAGACAGCCAAAATACACGTTTCAAAATCTCATTCAACCACAACCATTCATCATTACCTTGGCAGGTGTGCTTATCAGAGTCAAGGATGTAACCTGGTCTACAGAAACAGCGATAACCTCCAATGTAGTTATTGCAGAGTTGGGTGCACTCATTTTCAGGGTCCTTACACTCATCAACATCTATAAGTCAGCAGAATTTGAGGTTACAACTTAGATCAGCAATAACCAATAACACTCTCAGTGATCCACAAATAATCTCATATGCTTTCTGCCCAGTAGTCAATGTATTACTCATCATCGATTACTCACCCTGTATGGTGTAAAAGCCTCGAAATCCAGTGTGTCTCTCAGTGTTTGAGTAGTCTGCGAGAAATGAAACAGAGAGACAACCACCAGGGGAAGAGTGGAGGAAAGGATTGACAGAAGCCTGCAGCTCCTTCATGGACTTGTGTTCACACAGAGTGAAAAGAAGCACCTCATCTGCATATAACTGGACAAAAATTGTTGTCACTTACAATACACAAAGTCTCAATAATCTATGTAAAATATACACTGTAGTAGATCTTATTGTCACACAAACACTCTCTTTAAAGGAATAGTTCGCCACAAAATGGAAATTTGCTGAAAATTTACTCAACCTCGGGCCATCTGACGTAGATGAGTTTGTTTCTTCATCAAAACAGATTTGGAGAAATGTAGCATTACATCACTTGCGCGAATAAAGAACTCATCAAGATGTTTTTAACTTCAAACCATTGCTTTCACTAAAATATCAATCCTCTATCCATTATATTGCCTTCTCCAGTGAAAAAGTCATCTTGTCTGAATCAGGAGATAAATATGCACAGATCAAGCACCATTTACAAACAAAAACAGTCCAAAACAGTTGTAGAGAAATATGTCAGTGGATTTTGATGTGAGAGGACAACAGGGGACGTCTTCACTTGGGGAAGTGTTATTAAGGATTATGGACTCATATTTTGTCCAGAAGCACCGTATAAAGTTTAAACGCCTTAATAATAGAAATGTTTCTTACAAACACGCAGCTTTTTGCTTCACATGTTAATTGATGGGCAGGATTCATGTTGATATGTGGATTATTGCTATGTTTTTATCAGTTGTTTGAACTCTCATTCTGACGGCACCCATTCACTGCAGAGGATCCATTGGTGAAAGAGTGATGTAATGCTACATTTCTCCAGATCTGTTCCAATGAAGAAATAAACTCATCTACATTTTGGTCGGCCTGGGGGTAATTTTTTAGCAACTTTTCATTTTTGGGTAAACTATTCCTTTAACATAAAACTGCACTTCTAAGTACACAGAGATACAATTTTCACTTTAAAAAAAAACCTCTCTCAAACACACATACCTTCAAGGCATCATCCTCACACTCAAAGCTTTCTTCTAGGTCCAGATGTATGAGAGTGAGTGTGATTTTGTGACCGGTCGGAGCACACTTTTTCCAAGTCAGGTTGGAATAGGGATCATACCCTTGTGGATGTCCAGGTGATTGCACCCATCCAGCTGACAGCACGGACCCACACACAGGAAAGAGAAGGACAATAACACTGGACAGGGAGTGGAAAAGTAAAAAAAAAATTCATAATAGCAACCAAGGGTGAAAATAGTAGGTCCAAAATGAGTAAAGTAGAAAAGACAGGGATAGACATTAAGAACAAAACCAAAGGAAGCATGCAATGATAGATAGATAGATAGATAGATAGATAGATAGATAGATAGATAGATAGATAGATGACAATCAATATTAAAAATACACTTCATTTCTTTTAGAATCCATGCAATATTCGGAAAGATTCTATGTAGAGAAATACATACATACCAAAAAACGATCATGATGAGAAGTGTTAAAACATAACCCGTGCTCTCCTTCTTCTGCACTTTCACTTTCATGCTCTGTGTGCATCATCATGTCCAGCCCTCTTTTCCCCTAAAAAACAGTCAACATACTTAAACTAAGTGTTTCCCAACATCTGTCAGTGGGCGTTCACCCTGAACTGACATGAACTGGAGGGCGGACATGGCTGCTCCAGACAGACTGTTGTGGGCATATCCAGCATATTAACATTAATTATGCATTCATTTAAAGTTTCAAAGTTATTCAGTTATTTAAATACATAAGATCAATATGTACTGTGGCCCAAAAAGTATTTGGGAACTCATGGATATTTATAAATTACATAACATATCAAATTACGTGTGTCAGGTCAGTGAACTACAATTCACAGCATGCACCTCAGATTTCAAATAGAACCGCTCTGGACTCCATATCCCAGAATACTTGGCAGCGCTCTAAATCACCTGACTTCTGATTAGATGCACATGCAAGCAATTCACACTGATTAGACACCCTATATAAAGAGACTAAATTCTACATGCTTTGAGAAGGAAGACGTGCGGAACATAGGCTGGGAAGACGTGCGGAACATAGGCTGGGAAGACGTGCGGAACATAGGCTGGGAAGACGTGCGGAACATAGGCTGGGAAGACGTGCGGAACATAGGCTGGGAAGACGTGCGGAACATAGGCTGGGAAGACGTGCGGAACATAGGCTGGGAAGACGTGCGGAACATAGGCTGGGAAGACGTGCGGAACATAGGCTGGGAAGACGTGCGGAACATAGGCTGGGAAGACGTGCGGAACATAGGCTGGGAAGACGTGCGGAACATAGGCTGGGAAGACGTGCGGAACATAGGCTGGGAAGACGTGCGGAACATAGGCTGGGAAGACGTGCGGAACATAGGCTGGGAAGACGTGCGGAACATAGGCTGGGAAGACGTGCGGAACATAGGCTGGGAAGACGTGCGGAACATAGGCTGGGAAGACGTGCGGAACATAGGCTGGGAAGACGTGCGGAACATAGGCTGGGAAGACGTGCGGAACATAGGCTGGGAAGACGTGCGGAACATAGGCTGGGAAGACGTGCGGAACATAGGCTGGGAAGACGTGCGGAACATAGGCTGGGAAGACGTGCGGAACATAGGCTGGGAAGACGTGCGGAACATAGGCTGGGAAGACGTGCGGAACATAGGCTGGGAAGACGTGCGGAACATAGGCTGGGAAGACGTGCGGAACATAGGCTGGGAAGACGTGCGGAACATAGGCTGGGAAGACGTGCGGAACATAGGCTGGGAAGACGTGCGGAACATAGGCTGGGAAGACGTGCGGAACATAGGCTGGGAAGACGTGCGGAACATAGGCTGGGAAGACGTGCGGAACATAGGCTGGGAAGACGTGCGGAACATAGGCTGGGAAGACGTGCGGAACATAGGCTGGGAAGACGTGCGGAACATAGGCTGGGAAGACGTGCGGAACATAGGCTGGGAAGACGTGCGGAACATAGGCTGGGAAGACGTGCGGAACATAGGCTGGGAAGACGTGCGGAACATAGGCTGGGAAGACGTGCGGAACATAGGCTGGGAAGACGTGCGGAACATAGGCTGGGAAGACGTGCGGAACATAGGCTGGGAAGACGTGCGGAACATAGGCTGGGAAGACGTGCGGAACATAGGCTGGGAAGACGTGCGGAACATAGGCTGGGAAGACGTGCGGAACATAGGCTGGGAAGACGTGCGGAACATAGGCTGGGAAGACGTGCGGAACATAGGCTGGGAAGACGTGCGGAACATAGGCTGGGAAGACGTGCGGAACATAGGCTGGGAAGACGTGCGGAACATAGGCTGGGAAGACGTGCGGAACATAGGCTGGGAAGACGTGCGACAGCATGCACCTCAGATTTCAAATAGAACCGCTCTGGACTCCATATCCCAGAATACTTGGCAGCGCTCTAAATCACCTGACTTCTGATTAGATGCACATGCAAGCAATTCACACTGATTAGACACCCTATATAAAGAGACTAAATTCTACATGCTTTGAGAAGGAAGAAGTGCGGAACATAGGCTGGGAAGAAGTGCGGAACATAGGCTGGGAAGAAGTGCGGAACATAGGCTGGGGAGGAGGTCGGAACATAGGTTGAAGAAGTGCGGAACATAGGCTGGGAAGAAGTGCGGAACATAGGCTGGGAAGAAGTGCGGAACATAGGCTGGGAAGAAGTGCGGAACATAGGCTGGGAAGAAGTGCGGAACATAGGCTGGGAAGAAGTGCGGAACATAGGCTGGGAAGAAGTGCGTGTGGCGGTCAGTGTTTTTGTGTTGGTTCTTTCAAACCGTGGAGATGCATAAACTGATCTGTGACTGGACTAAAGATGGAAGGGCGTAGTGACGGTGAGGGTGGATATGAAGATATGGACTTAAATAATTGGACGGAAGTACGGAGAAACAAATGAGTTAGAAGAAATAGTAGTAAAGAAGGCAGTAGTTCAGATGGGAGTAAAGAAGGTAGTGTAGTGCGGAGGTGGGAAAGTTATTGAAATTAAGCGTCTGCAAACAAGAAAAGGAGGAGAAAGGGTTGATAGTGTGTCAATATTGTTGGTATTCCAAGAGGGTGTTGCCGGATAAAGTGAGAGTGGGTTACATGAGTTATAATGTAAGAGCATATGTGCCTCCTCCTTTGAGATGTTACAAATGTCAAAAATATGGACATTGCAGCTGGATGTAAAGGAAAATGAAAGTGTGGAGGGGAGCATGAGTATGGGAAACGTGAGGATGGGACAGAGATTAAATGTGCTAATTGTGGAGGTGCATGCAAAGGGAAAAGGCGAGGAAGATGACTAAAGTGTGTGGCAAAGAGGTGGAGAAAGCCAAGAAGACAGGTGATGGACCCTTTATGAAAGGCGTTATATATGGAATCCCAGTTGAGGAAAAGTTGGAGGATTTGAAGTCAAACATAAGGGTGGGAAAGTTATTGAAATTAAGCGTCTGCAAACAAGAAAAGGAGGAGAAAGGGTTGATAGTTTGTCAATATTGTTGGTATTCCAAGAGAGGTTGTTTCCGGATAAAGTGAGAGTGGGTTACATGAGTTATAATGTAAGAGCATATGTGCCTCCTCCTTTGAGATGTTACAAATGTCAAAAATATGGACATTGCAGCTGGATGTAAAGGAAAATGAAAGTGTGGAGGGGAGCATGAGTATGGGAAACGTGAGGATGGGACAGAGATTAAATGTGCTAATTGTGGAGGTGCACATATGGTGACACATGGGGGGTGTGAAGTGAGCAAAAGGGCAGTAGAAATACAGCAAATAAGAGTTAACAAGGACATATCCAATGCAGTAAAGGTGGTTCAGAAGGAGAAAAGAGTGGAGAAGAAATGGAAAAGGAACATTCAAATGAACAGGTTATGACAGTCAGATAGAAGAGGGAGATCTGTTCCTTGTAAAAAAATAAGGATTTTGTGTATTTCATGGCTGAAGTGATTAATTGCACGTTCCAAGCAAAGGGGAGGTCTGAGAAAATTGAAATAATTGTAAAAAGTGCAGCAAGATATTTAAATATTCAAGGAATCTCTGGGAGGGGGTACAAGAAGAGCTTAAACAGGAACACATAAGCGAAGAATCATGGTCACAAGATTAATTCCAATCATGTTAGTTCTCCAGTAGAATGCAAGGAGTTTATTGTCGAATGGCCAAGAGTTTAAAGGATTTATTGAGGGGTTAGGAAATAAACCTGATATAATGTGTTGAATTTAGATTTTGTGATTCAAGGATGTGTACATGTAATGGGGGAGGATGTGCTACTTTTGTTAGGCAAGGTATTTCATATAGAGAAATAGAAAAAGGGAAAGAGCTGGAGTATGTAGTTGTGGAAGTTTGGTTAGGGGATGGTAGGATGGTCAATGTGAATTTTTTTTATAATCCATGTCAGAGGTTGGAAATGGAAAAATTGGAGGCAATAAAGGGATTAGATAATAGAAGGTTTATTTGGTGTGGTGACTTTAATGCTCATAGTACTCTTTGGGGAGGGGAAAGGACTGATAGGAATGGTTTGGTAGTGGAAGATTTGATGGATGCTGTGGGACTTGTTTAAATGATGGGAGTTTTACGAGGATAAATCATTATACAGGTAGTGAGTCAAGTTTAGACTTGACATTAGTGTCACAGTCATTGGCAGGTATTTGTTTGTGGGAAGTCATGAATCAAACAACTGTTGGAAGTGATCATTACCCTATTGTTTGTAAAGTAGGTAGTGGAAGCAGGGTTGAATTGGAAGATATATCAGAAAGGTGGGTATTTGGAAAGGCACAGTGGGATAAATTCGCAGAGGTAAGTGAAGAAAATATAAAAAGAGCAGGATATAGAAATTTAATGAAAATGAGGCAATAATTGGGGCTGCCAATCAGAAAAACTTTTTCAGCAAGTTGTTTTTTTTTGTTTTTTTTTTGTGGATAATGGAACGCCACAAGGAAGCGTTATAAGTCCTCTGTTTTCAATAATTGATGCGTATATAATAATATTGGGCAAGCTATAGGGAAATCTTTGTTTGCAGATAATGGGGCAATGTGGAAACGAGGTAGAAATGTTGAATATGTTGTGAAACAGTTGCAGGAAACAATCAAAAGAGTGGAGCAGTGGTCTTTGGAATGGGGATTTAAATTTTCTGTTGAAAAAACAAGCTCTCTATTAGGAAAAAAAAAAAAGATGAGGTCAAAGTGTTCATATGGAAAGGATAGAATCATTCAAATTTTTAGGAGTGTGGTTCGATGCTAGGCTCACATGGAAGGTATGTATTGATAATGTCATAAGTATAAAAAGGTTTTAGATGTGGTGATGTTTGGTGGGAGCTGACAGGTCTCGTTTGAAGTGTGTGTGATGATCCGATCAGTTATGGATGTGTGGTATATGGGTCAGCATCTAAAACCTTGTTGAAAAGATTGGATGTAATACAAACATTAAGGATATGTAGTGGGGCTTTTAAAACCACATATGTGCCAGCGTTACAGGTAGAAATGGGGGGGAAATGCCATTGGAGCTAAGACCGCAAATCATGACAACATACTGGGTGAATTTACAAGGACATAACCATCCTGCAATAAGTGCTATTGAACCATGCTGGGAACATGGAAAAAGGCAAATAAATGGCTTTGGTTGGGTTGTTAGGAAAAGGGCAAGTGAAATGGGTATAATGGAGAAGAATTACTCCGCAACAGTAGTTCTGCCAACTACACCTCCTTGGTTTTTACCGCAGCCAGAGATGGATTTTAGCCTCCTTGAACTGATGAGAGATGAATATGGGGGAAATTTAGATCTTTAATTCATACATCAGAGGACATTACAGTCATTTACAGATTTATACCGAGGGTTCTAAAGATCCTAAAACCGGTAGAGCAGCAGTGGTAATCCCTGAGTTTAATGTTGAGTGTGGAAAGAGAATTACTGATGATATATCTGTATATGCATGTGAAATGATGGCCATGATTATTGCTTTGCAATGGGTAGAGGAGGTCAGGCCAGAGAGAGTGGTAATTGCATCAGATTCATGTGCAGCATTAATGAGTTTAAGTGGGGCTTTTAAAACCACATATGTGCCAGCGTTACAGGTAGAAATGGGGGGGGAAATGCCATTGGAGCTAAGACCGCAAATCATGACAACATACTGGGTGAATTTACAAGGACATAACCATCCTGCAATAAGTGCTATTGAACCATGCTGGGAACATGGAAAAAGGCAAATAAATGGCTTTGGTTGGGTTGTTAGGAAAAGGGCAAGTGAAATGGGTATAATGGAGAAGAATTACTCCGCAACAGTAGTTCTGCCAACTACACCTCCTTGGTTTTTACCGCAGCCAGAGATGGATTTTAGCCTCCTTGAACTGATGAGAGATGAATATGGGGGAAATTTAGATCTTTAATTCATACATCAGAGGACATTACAGTCATTTACAGATTTATACCGAGGGTTCTAAAGATCCTAAAACCGGTAGAGCAGCAGTGGTAATCCCTGAGTTTAATGTTGAGTGTGGAAAGAGAATTACTGATGATATATCTGTATATGCATGTGAAATGATGGCCATGATTATTGCTTTGCAATGGGTAGAGGAGGTCAGGCCAGAGAGAGTGGTAATTGCATCAGATTCATGTGCAGCATTAATGAGTTTAAAATTTTGCAACTCCAGGAGTAGAGAGGACTTGTATGAAATACTACAATCATTATTCAGAATTCATCAAATACATTTGTCTGTTAGGTTTGTGTGGGTCCCTGCACATGTTGGAATTGATGGGAATGAAAAGGCAGATAAAGCCTCAATGTGCTTTGAAGAGTGGAAATCAGCATAGAAATATTAGCAAGTCAGAAGCTAAGGTGGTGATAAAGGGACAGATCAAAAAGCTGTGGCAAAATCAATGGAACAAAGAAACCAAAGGTATCTGTTTAAAAAATATTCCATTAGTTGGAAAGATGGGAACTGGAGGACGAAATGGGAAAGAGGGAAGGTTATAACAAGAATAAGGAATGGTCACACTGGTCTAAACCGTTCTCTATGCATAATAATGGAAAGTGTGAATATTGCGGAGAGGAAGAAACCGTAGACCATGTTTTATTGCATTGCCAGAAGTATGATTCAGAGAGAAATTTTAAAGAATGCACTAGGAGAGAATGGAGAGCAAAATATTAGTAATATTCTTTAAAAATCTGCTGATGATAAGGGTTGGAGTCTACTTCGAGTATTTAGGATCAGCAAGACTAATAAATAGAATTTGAGAAATATACGTTTATAGATTGTTTAAAGGTGGAATTTATTTATTTATTTTTGACTAAGACGTGTACTTTGGATCATTGCTCTCAGTTTCCTGTTCAGCTATTGCCTGACTACTGCCTGCTCTATATTGGATTATGTCCTTTGGATTTTGGACTATTTTGGCTTGCTTTATTCTCAAAGAGCGTACCTGCAATTGCATCTGTCTACTGATCCTTCTGACAACGTGGCCATAATGAAGAGCTTATCCCTTTAAAAAAAAAAGCCTTTAGGCCAGGCTTTAGTTTGTCACAGCCGTAATAATTAGCCATTTTATTTTTATGTACTTTTTAAAAAATATTATTCTTTAAAACTAATGTATACTAGTGTAATTTGAGTTTTATTTTTATGTAAAAGTCAACATCTTTTACTAATATGAACACCATTTCAGTTAACTGACAGCTTATGCACCGTTTACAACATGATCCAGAATGAATGAATATAAAGGAAAATGAATATAGTTGTTACAGTACAATGCTGAAACCCATAGAAACACTTTAACCTGATAGACAGAGTAAATATGCCTCCTGGTGTAAGATATGAAAAGGAGAGATAAAGTGAGGAGACATTAAAGAGGATGAGAAAGTCAAATATATAAAACGGGAAAGGGAGAGATTGCAAAGGTATGGAAGCCTGTTTCTGCCACTGAGAAATTATAATTTTTTTCCTCCAGAATTGTGAGAAACTTACAATTGCAAGTTATAAAGTCCAATTTTGAGGGGGGGGGGACTGCTCAGAATTGGGAGTTTATATCTCATTATTATTTATATATGTCACTCACAATTCTGAGAGTCACAATTACGAGATTTAAAGGGTTAGTTCACCCAAAAATGAAAATTAGCCCACAAATTACTCACCCTCAAGTCATCCTAGGTGTATATGACTTTTTTTTTTTTCAGATGAATCCAGTAGGAGTTATATAAAAAATTGTCTTTGATCTTTCAAGCTGTTTAATGCCACTCAGCGGGTGTTGCATGCATCAGTCCAAAAGAAGTGAAATAAAAAGCGCCCATCCATAAAAAGTGTATTACATGGCTCTGGGTGGTGAACAAAGGCCTCCTGTAGCAAATCGATGCATTTTTGTAAGACAAATATCCATATTCAAAACGTAATCACTTTAATGTAGTTTGTGCCAACAGTTGTACATGGAAGCAGCTCCGGGAGGATGACGTATGAGGTCAGCGTTGCGCATGTGCCGGTGAGTCTCGTGAAAACCAACGTTTGTTAACGGGAGCAAAGGAAGCAAAGTTTCCTTACTTTAGCAAAGGAAAACCAGTTTCCTCTTGGCTTCTATCGAAATCCTCCGACATTCTTCTTTACAAATCCTCGTTTTGTACTTCTAATAAGTGACCTTTGTTTTGATCTCTCCGTTGCGCTTCCTCGTTCGTCACTTCTGAGCAGCGCATGCACAACTCCGGCGTCCTACGTCAGCCGCCCGGAACTGCTTCCATTTACAACAGTGAGCGCAAGCTGATATGGATATTTTTCTGGATATTTTTGTAAGACAAATGGATCGGTTTGCTACAGGAGGCCTTTGATCACCCCCCAGAGCTGTGTGAGACACTTTATTTAACTTATTTTGGACTGATGCATGCAACACCTACTGAGTGGCATTAAACAGCTTGAAAGATCAAAGACAATTTATATAACTCCGACTGGATTCGTCTGAAAGAATAAAGTTATATACAGCTAAGATGATTTGAGGGCGAGTAATTTATGGGCTAATTTTCATTTTTGGGTGAACTAACCCTTTAAACAAGACTTTTGAGAAAGTCGCAATGACCTTTTTTATTTATTTTTTTTATTCAGTGGCTGAAATGGGCTTCCATACTGAGGGAGAGAAGATAGCAGGTTTAGAGGGTAAAGAGAGAGATGGGGGCACGGAGGAAGAAAAGGTTATCTGCACTGTTTTTTAGATGTTTTCCAACAACCACACAAGTAATTTTACAGCAGTTACTAGTATACTATGTAAAATAAAGTGGTGTATAGAGCGGTTTAGTTCTATTTGTGTTTTGCTGTTGTGCAGTTTTACAAAATACATTGTTCATACACATTACACTTAACATTTACTCTAATGCAGCAGTACATTTACCAACTACATTACATACTGACCATTGCCAATCCATGCTACATTACAAATTACTCGGTCATTTATTTAATACTTACAAATGAGCTAAGCAAGCTAAATGACACCAGACAAAGGAAGTAAAACAGAAAGTGTTCATAGCTTTATTTAAAACAAATCTAAGGAAGTAAAATTGTCACTATTACAGAGGTAAATCTTTAGAGCAGGCCATGAATCCCACTTCTGTTGTTGTAGATCCTGAATGTGAAGTTTTGCTTTTATTTTTTAACTGGGATCCAGGGGCCCTCAAAGTGTGCTAAAATAAAAATTCAGAATTTTACATTATTACCATTTTAATTTCCTTTCTAAAGGCTAGTTGAAAATCATGAGATAAATCACAATTATTTTATTGTTTTGACAGCCATTGTTAAATGTTTCTAATTGTGGGTAGAAAAATTATACAAAGTTAACTTATTCAAAAGTAATGTTACATGTGTGTATATATTACAAAAAAGCTATTAAAAGCTATAAAAAGTTTAGATGTTTATTTACATCACAAGGGTGATACCTAAACATATACCGTATGTGTTTTTGTTTAGTGTCTGTTCTAACGAAAGCATATTTTATCTTAGCTATATGTTGGAAATTAGATAACTATTGTGAGGAAAGACCTTTTTCCATAAACTACAGAGTAAAATATTACATGCTGATTTGTAGAAGGTTCTGTGTGCCACAGCACAGCTCACATTAAAGATTACAGTAAAGATATGAAACTACACTGTTAACAGTTCTGACCAAATGAGGAAAAGAGTAGGAACAAACACACACACATTCTCACCGTGATGGTATTGCAGCCTTCCACTAAAGTGTCTGTGGGTTTTGAAGTCAGACCTCACTTTTTTTTCTGACATTTAGGTCACAATGTGTGATTCAGAGCAGGTAACAACAGATAGCCTATTTGCAGATACATTTTGCTAAAAATATTCCTGCCCCTATTCAGAAAGAAATAAGAGTGATGATATTATTCAGAAATGTTATTAAAATAAATTAAATGTTTAGGTTTAAAACACTTCATGGCAGTAGTTTTTGCTAACATAATACACTTTTTCCTCATCTTTACAGTTGGTGTAAAACCTAGTTTTAGAAGTATAGAACTGCCTCATTGTCTCAAACTTATGATAGCCTAACAGTAGCCTATTTGAAGAAGCTGTTTTAGTTTGGATGTCCTCAATAATGCTGATTGCTGTAATCTAATCACACAATAAATTCTCAAACTGAGGTCTCATGTTGACATTTTCTGTGTGTGCCTCAGGGGTTTATTGCTGCATGAACAGGAAGGAAGGCAAGAGAATTCAAACACAAGTGCAGAGGGTGAATAGAGGTAGCGGGGCTTTCCAGCACAGAGGGCAGAAAAAGAGTAACAGAGGGGGTTAAGAGCGGGTGACGTAAAAACGATACAGAAAGGAAAGAAAAAAATGATTCCCTTACCTGCAGTGGATCAACTGAGACACCCCACAGAAAGACAGAGCAAGCAAGCGTGACAGACAGACAGAAAATAAAAGAGAAGAAGACAATTGACGCAATAGCACGGGTCAGCATGACTGAATGATCATCAATTCCTTGGTAACTTACATAAACGGATCAAGACATCACTTCCGTAATTTGTGTTAAGGGTTGTACAAGTCAACAGACTTCATATGACTGCAAAGTAATCACACTGAAAGGATCGATTCGAGACAACAGTGAACGTAACCAAGATGGGAGAACTGAAATGCAGATGTCCGAAAGGTAAGATTTCCATATTATTACTGTACAAATGTTTTGAGATCTGGGTTGTTATCCGTTTATTTATATATATATATATACACACAGTAGGGAAAATATTAATTTGATCCCCTGCTGATTTTGTAA
>NW_015505638.1:759477-765668 GCF_001515645.1 Sinocyclocheilus grahami | reverse complement strand
ATTATTTTTACTCATCACATTGTTTTCATCAAGGTAAAATCAGCCAACTAGAGACTCTGGCGTACAAAGGAAATCCTGTACTGTAACCCTGCTAGATTTTCATGGTTCCTGGAAGTCACGCATTAACATAACACAGGACATTCTGTATCAATTTGAAATAATGACATATTAGCTGGACTAATGTATGCACAACATTATATAACAAAACAGCATTTAATTTAATGAAAGATAGCTCAAGGACACCTTTCCATCGAAATAGTTCACAGTGAGCTTATATTTTAAATGATAAAACTAGGCTATATATAAATCAAATGAAGCCAAATGGCATTTGAACACTTTCTGATCACATATGCTTGCGGAGGGTGTTCATAGTTACTTCACCTATGACACCTTACTACAGTACACCTAAACTACACATAGTTGATGATCCACACCTATGGTTATTCTGCTAAGACACCTGTGGGACTTCATACTTTACATGCATGCAAAATTGTCATTTGAGAAGTATAATTAGTTTGCTGATACCACTTGGTTTGATGGGGTTTTTAACCTACTGCAATGAAATCCATTCATTTTAAATAGATAAAATAATATTCTGTCATAACTTACCCTCATTTTGTTCCAAAGAAGTATGACATTCTTTCATCTAGAGAACACAAACGAAGACATTTTGAATAATGCTTTATTGTGTTTTTGCCAATCAAAGCCATTGTTTTCAACCCCACTGAATTTCATTGTACGGGCAAACAAACACTTTTCTTTACTGCAGTATTTTATAGCGACATGATTTGAAGTTAATTTACATTCCAAATATCTTGTTCTAATTTAGTGACACTTACCATAGAATTGTCAGTAAGGCAAAAAAACGAGACATGTTCCAAAATGCTTATTAGATTTGCTGTGCATACATGGTTGTAGGTTTTTTTAGGTCATAGACAAGCAACTTCTGTCTAGAAATTACTATATTCCTGTGCTTTTAAATACATAGATCATAAATACAAAATTTTTCTTGTGATTCTGTAGTCTTGTGCAAAAACTGAGCTCTCTAATGGTCTGAAGGTCTTTCGTAGACTGTTTAGAGTACGTTGGGCAGGAGGACTGATGAATAACTGAAGCTGTGTTGCAGACACGTTCCAGAAAGACACTGTGTGCAGACCCTGCCCAGAGGGAACCTACAGCGATGTGGATGACTACTTTTCCAGCTGCAAAAATCATACAAGGTGAGAGACAGTGTTATACATGTATAAATTGCAATTTCACAATTGACAAATCCCCCACTGCCCCCAAACCCACTCCCCCACCCCCCCACTGCCTACATATCACTAAAAAGTCCTTTAAATTGAAATGATCTCTTGTGAAACTATTACAAGCTTCTGATTCACATTAAAGATTACTTCCAAATTACACAACCAATGAAGTCTTGCCTTCTGCTTAACTTTTTCTCTACAAGTTATACCTTTTTCTTTTTAGACCTATTATGCCATTTCTTATCCACCTCTATCTGATTTAAACAAAATACAGAGGAGGAATGCATGTTTTATGTATAACCATTACAGGTTTTACGTAAATGTGTCTTATGTCATTCTCCTACACAAAATAAAACCACATTCATTTTGCTTCCATTCAATAAAAGTGTAGACGTACACTGTGTAGGAGAGTGGGTGGGTATCGCTTCCTTTCTTAACCTCTCTCTGACATTCACATACATATTTCTTTCCCTTTTTTCTACATGTACACAAAGCAATACACACAAAGACTAAAATGATACACATAAATAAATAGTTTCCATATCATTTTCCTTAGCTCAATACAAATAAAACTTGATGCAGTTTCCCCTCTAAAATAATTTGCCTAATCTGTCATTTTACAGTTGTGATGATTTGGGTCGACATCTGAAAGTTTCTGGGACCAGCAAATCAGATGTTGTGTGTGGAAATTTTAAATCATGTACTACATGTAAGTCTCTATAGAGAAAACTCTTATTTTATAGGAAGTTCAATGTGTGTGTGTGTGTGTTTTAAACAATCTAATTCATTCACTCATTCTTTTAAAAATGAGTTGGAAAAAATCCCTCCTAGCAGACCTGGATAATGAATAAACTCACTTTTTGTCCTTTATTTCAGCTTGTTCTTGGTTGTTACCTGCTAGTTTGTGGGCAGGGATCGTGATTACTGGCCTGATTGTATTTCTAATCCTGTTTACAATTTATTGGAGAAACAAACGTCAGTCAAAAAGATTAGGTAAGTAAGTGTAACACATAAGTAAGTGTACTGTAATATATTAGGTCCCATCTCACACCCTAACAATGCGCACACATGTATTTTCATGAAGAGGTCATGATTTATAAATAATTTTGCACTAATATGTATTCCAACTTTACAATCAATTTTGACAGCACATATTTAGAGCATGAGAGAGGATTTAGGGAATCATCAACATAGATTTATAATATTAAATATGAAAACACTGATATACTGTAAGACTGTATCATGTTCTTAGAAACTGGTCGCAAGCATTTCTGCTGAGTGGTCAAATAAGTCAAGCTGGCTTCATATCAGATCTGTAGGTTGTAGTTCTAGATTGACTGTAATTGTCCTTGATGATGGGCGAGCAGAATTTTGCACTGACGTACATAAATAGGTCATTTAGCAATAACACAGGTTTGATTGATGGGAAACCAAACTCAAACTCTGTCGCTAATAGTACTAACATAGATGCCTATGCATATGGTTACCCACACATACAATGCCTAATGCAGGTCACTGAGGGATAAACTGCTCTGAAATCTTTTGATATTTAAGATAATACATCTGTTGCTGTCACTGATTTCCAGCATCAGTGAGAATGTGCACAAAGTCAGAACAGTCATACGTGCTATGCTGTAGGCTTTGTCAATAGCTTAACAAGATGCTTAAGATTAAACTGTTGCTGGTAAACCACATCCTTTCAGTTCTATATACAAGCTCACAGACATGTATCAGTGTGGCGTCAACTTCACAACAAACTGTTAAAAATGATCAGACGCATCTGATGGTTGCTGGAAGTAAAATACTGAATACTGTGAATTATGTCCATCTCTCTCACACAAACAATTGTGAAAATGTATGCATTAAAAATGAAGTAATTATCAAATAAATTATTAAAATGTGTGTTAAATGCAAATCTAAAGATCGACCATGTGAACATAACACTACACTTTGCCACAATATCCACAATGACTTACATATTGACAGGTAAAAAACAAAAATCAGTTGAGTTTACATTAAAGCATGGATAGGCCTGTTAGAAGATCTGTAATGGTCTGAAGGTCTTTCGTAGACTGTTTAGAGTACGTTGGGCAGGAGGACTGATGAATAACTGAAGCTGTGTTGCAGACACGTTCCAGAAAGACACTGTGTGCAGACCCTGCCCAGAGGGAACCTACAGCGATGTGGATGACTACTTTTCCAGCTGCAAAAATCATACAAGGTGAGAGACAGTGTTATACATGTATAAATTGCAATTTCACAATTGACAAATCCCCCACTGCCCCCAAACCCACTCCCCCACCCCCCCACTGCCTACATATCACTAAAAAGTCCTTTAAATTGAAATGATCTCTTGTGAAACTATTACAAGCTTCTGATTCACATTAAAGATTACTTCCAAATTACACAACCAATGAAGTCTTGCCTTCTGCTTAACTTTTTCTCTACAAGTTATACCTTTTTCTTTTTAGACCTATTATGCCATTTCTTATCCACCTCTATCTGATTTAAACAAAATACAGAGGAGGAATGCATGTTTTATGTATAACCATTACAGGTTTTATGTAAATGTGTCTTATGTCATTCTCCTACACAAAATAAAACCACATTCATTTTGCTTCCATTCAATAAAAGTGTAGACGTACACTGTGTAGGAGAGTGGGTGGGTATCGCTTCCTTTCTTAACCTCTCTCTGACATTCACATACATATTTCTTTCCCTTTTTTCTACATGTACACAAAGCAATACACACAAAGACTAAAATGATACACATAAATAAATAGTTTCCATATCATTTTCCTTAGCTCAATACAAATAAAACTTGATGCAGTTTCCCCTCTAAAATAATTTGCCTAATCTGTCATTTTACAGTTGTGATGATTTGGGTCGACATCTGAAAGTTTCTGGGACCAGCAAATCAGATGTTGTGTGTGGAAATTTTAAACCATGTACTACATGTAAGTCTCTATAGAGAAAACTCTTATTTTATAGGAAGTTCAATGTGTGTGTGTGTGTGTGTGTGTGTGTGTGTGTTTTAAACAATCTAATTCATTCACTCATTCTTTTAAAAATGAGTTGGAAAAAATCCCTCCTAGCAGACCTGGATAATGAATAAACTCACTTTTTGTCCTTTATTTCAGCTTGTTCTTGGTTGTTACCTGCTAGTTTGTGGGCAGGGATCGTGATTACTGGCCTGATTGTATTTCTAATCCTGTTTACAATTTATTGGAGAAACAAACGTCAGTCAAAAAGATTAGGTAAGTAAGTGTAACACATAAGTAAGTGTACTGTAATATATTAGGTCCCATCTCACACCCTAACAATGCGCACACATGTATTTTCATGAAGAGGTCATGATTTATAAATAATTTTGCACTAATATGTATTCCAACTTTACAATCAATTTTGACAGCACATATTTAGAGCATGAGAGAGGATTTAGGGAATCATCAACATAGATTTATAATATTAAATATGAAAACACTGATATACTGTAAGACTGTATCATGTTCTTAGAAACTGGTCGCAAGCATTTCTGCTGAGTGGTCAAATAAGTCAAGCTGGCTTCATATCAGATCTGTAGGTTGTAGTTCTAGATTGACTGTAATTGTCCTTGATGATGGGCGAGCAGAATTTTGCACTGACGTACATAAATAGGTCATTTAGCAATAACACAGGTTTGATTGATGGGAAACCAAACTCAAACTCTGTCGCTAATAGTACTAACATAGATGCCTATGCATATGGTTACCCACACATACAATGCCTAATGCAGGTCACTGAGGGATAAACTGCTCTGAAATCTTTTGATATTTAAGATAATACATCTGTTGCTGTCACTGATTTCCAGCATCAGTGAGAATGTGCACAAAGTCAGAACAGTCATACGTGCTATGCTGTAGGCTTTGTCAATAGCTTAACAAGATGCTTAAGATTAAACTGTTGCTGGTAAACCACATCCTTTCAGTTCTATATACAAGCTCACAGACATGTATCAGTGTGGCGTCAACTTCACAACAAACTGTTAAAAATGATCAGACGCATCTGATGGTTGCTGGAAGTAAAATACTGAATACTGTGAATTATGTCCATCTCTCTCACACAAACAATTGTGAAAATGTATGCATTAAGAATGAAGTAATTATCAAATAAATTATTAAAATGTGTGTTAAATGCAAATCTAAAGATCGATAAAAAATATAAAATACAGGGAATGTAATTTTATTTATGAGCAACAACTGACATTTTGTTTTCTCAGAGATTTCTTTAAGCCACATCTCACCAGTGCTTCCTCCAGACATCCTGAAATACCCTGCAGACTGTGATGTGGAGAAACATGCAGAGCATCAGCAACTCACACATTTAGGTAAAATGTTTTACTATATACGTGTAAATGTAGGCCAGGTTTATTTCTCAGCTCCAGTCAGTTCAGTTTTGATTCAGTTCAATTCAATAACTGTAAAGTTCATCAATTATGAAACAAGTTAAATTCTGTGATAAGCAAGACAGTAAGTTGTGTCTAGGGAAACACGATATATCGGCCACCATATCGGTATCGGCAGATAAATGCAAATTTTTTTCTGTTATCGGTATCGGCCTGATAAGAAAATTTGGCCAATATCTTAAAGCCGATAAATAATGCATTATTTCCTTCAGAGACACTTCAGATGCACGCTGTTCGTTTGCAGCCTTTTGTGCAATTGTACGTTGTAATATTGTGTTTATTTGATGTATATCTGATTTATCTCATATAGAATGCGTTTGGTTAAGTTAAAAGAGCGCTTCAGTTTACCGGTGATCATCTTTAGCTCAGCACACGCAGCTCAAACAGCAGTGCACAACATTAATAACTATGATTGGGAATGTCGTGTATATAACATTCTAATGAGAACATTATTATAATAAAACATTGTGAATTCTTTGGGTTTAGTTGCCATGTTTCAG
>NW_015505638.1:684946-758576 GCF_001515645.1 Sinocyclocheilus grahami | reverse complement strand
ATGTACAACGTTCAAACTAGGCTGCTTATGTTGAAGTGTTTGGGATGTAACTTTTAATGATGAGACCTTTTTTGTAATCAGGCTCTCAAAAAGTATATAACAATTTGGATATAGATTTATCGGCCAACATATCGGTTATCGGCTTTCAAAAATAAAGAATAATCGGTTATCGTATCGGCCAAAATTTTCATATCGGTGCATCCCTAGTTGTGTCTCAAGTTGTCTTTAGTTGTGTCTCAACTAAAGACAGTAGTGTTGTTATTCACCTCATTGTTGATTCAATTCAGTTCAATAGCAGTGTCGATGTTGCTTCTGAAAGCATTTTTATATATTTAACATCAGTAACACTGTATCAATAATATTTCTAAAGCTGTGACCTGGAAATCTTTCAGATAACTTCACACAGCATTCTAGAATCTCACCAAACATTCCCACAGTACAGATTAAATACAGTCAGGAGAGTTTCGAAATAAGCAATACCATATTTTATGACTTCAACTATGGCTTTGCATCACTGTATAAATCATTATGAAGTTTCCTTTGGTCTCTTCTGATCTTATCAACTCACAGACAAAAGGAACGAACCGCATACATGTCGTCTTACATTGCATGTCAAATAACCTAGTAGGTTTAGCTGTTTTGGCCTCCCACGACTCCCACACTTTCCTCCTGCACTTAATTTGGTGGGGGCGATAAAATCTTTGATGTCTCTGCTAAACATGGGGTCTGAATCACATACTGTTTTAAAAACCAGTCATACTGTGACAACAGGTAGAAGTTCCGGTTTGTACAGTAATCAGCTTTTCTGGTCTAATCTTTTAAGACAAATTTACAAGAAACTGTTTACACCTGACCTGGACGATTTTTAATATTTAAAGTGTTTGTTTGAGTTCATTTAATGCTTTTGAAACAGAAATGCTAAGACAGACCAATCATTTGATCTAAAATGCAGTAAACCAGTATTTTGAAATATCATATTACTATTACAATTTAAAATAACTTTTCTATTTGAATATTTTCAGATGTAATGTATTCCTGTGATGGCAATGCATGCTGAATTGTCAGCAGACATTACTTCTGAATATCTGAATATATGTGAATGTAATTCATATTATTAAAGAGTTTAAAATATTTCAGTTAAAAAAAGACACAAATTATTAAATATTGAGATGTTTAGCCAATCAAGTCAAGTCACCTTTATTTGTATAACACTTTATACAATACTGGTTGTGTCAAAGCAGCTTTACAGTGTCAAACAGGAAAATAGTTTGTCAATAATGCAAGAAGACAACAATCTAAAGTCCAGCTAAAGTCAGTTCATTAATGATTCAGTGATGTCATCATCCAGTTCAGCGCTCTTCCAATAGTGTCTGTGCAATCAGCCAAGCATCCCCAACTAAGCAAGCAAAAGGCGACTGTGGCAAGGAACCAAAACTCCATTAATGGCAGAAATGGAAGAAAAAACCATTGGATAAACCAGGCTCAGTCGGGGGGCCAGTTCTCCTCTGGCCAGACAAAACCAGCATGGCATGGTTTAATTCCAGCCTGCAACACAGGTCAAATTGTGCAGAGGACTTTTCTGGTTCCTGTGGTCTTGTGCGATGGTCGTGGAGGTGACGAGGTCTTCGCAGTGGATCTGTCTCTGGGGCGCATCTAGTTGACATGGTCTCCGCTGACATTCAGGGCTGTAGAGGTCTTCTCTAAGTGCTGATCTAGGTGCTCATCTGATCTGGATATGGACTGGATCTAGGTGGCTACGGAGACCATCTGATCTGGGTACAGACTGGTGACCTCGGAATAAGAATGAAAGAGACTAATATTAGCATAGATACCATTCTTCTTACGATGTAACGAGTACATCGGGTGTTATGGGAAGTGTTCCCGGTTCCGGGTTGACCTAATTAATGCAGCCTAACAATCCTTTAATGGATTTGAATTATAGAAATGTGATAGTGTATTATGTGTATGCCAAGTTAAAGAGATGGGTCTTTAATCTAGATTTAAACTGACAGAGTGTGTCTGCCTCCCGAACAATGCTAGGAGAGTTTGGGCGCTAAATAGGAAAAGGATCTGCCGCCCGCAGTTGATTTTGATATTTTAGGTATTATCAAATAGCCAGAGTTTTGAGATCACAGCGGACGTGAAGGTATTTTCAGCGATATGAGCTCGCTCAAGTATTAAGGAGCTGCTAAATAGGAAAAGGATCTGCCGCCCGCAGTTGATTTCGATATTTTAGGTATTATCAAATAGCCAGAGTTTTGAGATCACAGCGGACGTGAAGGTATTTTCGCTCAAGTATTTTCAAGTGAAGTGACATGTGGCCAAGTATGGTGACACATACTTGGAATTTGTGCTCTGCATTTAACCCATCCAAGTGCACACACAGTAGTGAACACACACACTGGGCAGTCATATTGCTGCCATCAGCCATCAAGTGCTTTGTTTAAGGGTCTCACCTCAGAAGAGAGCACTGTACATTCACTCCCCCCACCGACAATTCCTGCCAGACCTGAGACTCAAACCCACAACCTTCAGGTTACAAGTCTGACTCTCTAACCATTAGGCCATGACTGCCCGAAGTGAGAATCATACCCCTAGACCAACGTGTTGTGTTGTTTGTCTCAATAACCAGTCTGTATCGTCGTTATCTCAACTTTATTAACGCACTCTCGCGATCCTCTCTCATTCCCACCCCTTTATTCTCGCGATATCACTACACTACATCCCTCCCTTTGTTAGTATTAGAAACTTTTGTTTCAACCACTTTGTTACTATTACTCTGAACACAATATACTACTATATTGTTTCAATCCAAACTGACTAAAATGTCAACAAACATACTCAAACATTTACATAATCATGTTCTTGAAACGAGCAGGTTTCTTAATCACTCTACCACTACAGGTTGTCAAAGGCTTGCTGGTGTCTGGTACTGTAACAGAAGAACTCTGTGGCTCTTTTGAGGAATCTGACTTGACACCTGTCTCTTGAGTTGCTTGATCACTTTGTATTTCTGCAGGTTCTGGTATGTTAATCTCCAGCTGAACAGGAACATGCCGAATGTGCTTCACATTTCTCACAATCCTAGCGCCATCCTCTACATTGACCATTTTAAAGGAATTGTCTGATGTGTGCCTCAGCAGTACATAGCGAGTATCTCTATACTTCGAGTCCAGCTTACCATCTTCCATACTCGCAACATATACAATGTCTCCTAACTTAAAGTTGTGTTCTTTGGCTCGTCTTGTCATGTCTGCGTACTGTTTCATTTTCTCATTGTAACTTTTATGATGACTTTTAATGTCTTTTGTTTCTCTTTTGTCTGTTATGAGACTAGGCAAGTTCGTACGCACATCTCATCCAAACATCAGATAAGCTGGTGTCTCACCCGATGCTCTATGTGGTGTGGATCGATGGGCAAGAAGAATCTTTGAGAGATCTTCTCTCCAGTTCCTTCCCTCACTTTTATCTTTCTATTTTACCGTTACTTTTGGGGTAGTAAGGTGAGGCCTTAATGTGCTTAACTCCACTAGTTCTCAGAAATGCTTCGAAGACTTTACCGACAAACTGCTTCCCGTTGTCAGTGACTACTTCCAAGGGATACCCAAATCGGGCAAATATTCTCATAATTTCCTTGGTAACGGTCTCAGAATTAATGTCGGAAATGACTACTGCTTCAGGATATGATGTGTAGTAGTCTATAACAGTGAGTATACAGACATTCTGAATAGGACCCACCAAATCAACACCTATCTTGGTCCACGGTCTGGGTGGTAGTTCTAATGGATGCAGTGGTTGATCTTCATTCAAGGGTTGATTCAGAACACACGCATTACAGTTTTTGACCAGTCAAACATCCAGTTTTTGACCAGTTCAACATCCATGTCCATATTAGGCCAATAGAATTTGCTTCTCAAAAATTGCTTTGTGCGAATTACACCTGTATTTCGTGTGCAATTTTCAAAGCTTGCTAAACCAGCGTGGAAGGAAGAAAAATCCTGTGTCCCCGCAGCAAAAGACCATCATGGGTTGACAACTCATCTTTCAAGCAGCGTTTGTATGGATGTAGGCTTTCAGGAATTGTAGCAGGCCACTGTCCTCTCTCCACTATGGAAATCAGCTGCGTCAAGGTAGTATCTTCTATTGTAGCTCAATACCAAGTATTGAGGCAGATTTACTTTTCAAATGGATCATCAAAAATCCACAAGTGCCTAAGAATGAACGTAACTGTGCAACATTTTCGGGTCTGGGAGCGTTACAAACTGCTTCTATCTTTCGTGGATCTGGTTTTATTCCATCTGCTGTGACAACATGACCCAAAATCTCAATCTGCTTAAGTCCAAAGAAAATTTTTCTTTATTCAAGGTCAGTCCTTTTTCTTGGAATCTTTGAAAAACATTTCTCAGTCTTTGCTCCAGCTCATTTTCAGCAAACACGACCACATCATCCATGTAGCACACCACACCTGGCATCCCACATAACATGGAGTCCATGGCTTTCTGGTATGCTTCAGGAGCACTGGACAATCCGAATGGAACCTTCCTAAAACAGTAGCATCCCCGGTGCATAATGAATGTGGTCATTTGTCTGGATTCAGGTGCCAGATCAACTTGCCAGAAACCCTTACGGGCATCCAGTTTTGCAAACACCTTTGCTCCCTGCATTGCTTGCAGTATACTGTCTATTGTTGGCACTGGGTGTCTTTCTCTTACCACCGCTTTATTCACTTCTCTCAGATCTGCATAAAGTCTTACTTCTTTAGTGTCTTTTTTTTTGGAATGAGAAGAATGTTTGACACCCATTCAGAGCCTTCGTGCACTTCCTCTATGATGCCATCTTCCAGCATTTTGTCCAGCTCTTGATTCACAGCCTCTACCATCAGGTAGGGTACTCTCCTTAAAGCTTGAGCTACAGGTGTGACTTTTTCATTCACTGATATTTTATGGCTGTAACCTTTGATTTGTCCCAGTCCTTTAAACAAGGAGTGATATTCAGCCTCAAGTTTCAAAAATCTTTCTGGCGAATTTTCAATTGCAGCGACCTGGTCTGTGGTATTCAGAATCTTTAAGTCAAAGCATGACCGTCTTCCTAACAGTGGCTCAACACTTCCTTTGATTACAAAAATATCTTTCGTGACATTATCCTTCCATTGGAAATGTGCTTTAAAAAATCCCACGCAGTTGAGAGTGTGCATAGTCTGCTTTGTGCATAGGCGAATAATTTTCTCTTTGTTTGTTTGAGTTCAAATTTTTGTGCAAACAATCTATGATACAGTTCTTCTCCAATGAAATTTCTTCCACTTCCTGTATCTATAACCATCTTCAGCCTCTGTCCATTAACTCTTATGGTCCCTTTTCCTTCTGGATCAATTGAATACACAAATTCATCAGAATCAGAATGGTCATGTACAGCTCTCACTGGTTTGTCTTTGTGGTCTGACTTGTCTTTGACCTTGTATTTTTCATTTTTATACTCCTGTGAGTTGTTTTTCTTTTTGCAAACACGCGCATGATGACTGGCTTTTCTGCAGTACAGGCAAGTTGCTGATTTTGCCCCACAGTCATCTGCTTTGTGTCGCTGTTGTTCTTTTCAAATCACCCTATGCTGGCATTTTGCTGTTTCACTTTTGCATTGGGAGCTCTTGTACCCTTCGTGAAATTAACGTGATTGTCTTTTTCTTTTATATTGTTTTCTGAAAGCACTTTAGACTCTGCTTGGGCTGATTCAAAAATTCTAGCAACAGTTAATGCTCTTAACAACGTAAGCCCTTCTTCCTGCAAGAGTTTCTCTTAATTGTCTATGTGCACATTTCTCTACAAGTTGATCTCGTATCATATTGTAACAGTTCTATATTGAATTACTGTTACTGTAGTTTGAATCTTGGGACCCGGGAGATTCACGAAAATCCTCTGCACTGGAGCACCAATACAATGCAAAAAAGTAGCGCGTCTTACCGCATCGGCAGCATTGATAGTTCCACTGGCCAACTCAAAGAAATTGTAAGAGACTTTCCATGTTTTGTATTCTGCATACAAATCCGAAACTCCGAGGTTCAATGGAATAGGTGGTGATAACTGAGCCTGTACGACATTTATCGGCGGTGCTCGTGCAACGGCCTCTTCGCCCTCCATGCCACCCCCCCCCAATTAAAAAGACTCTCGCGATCCTCTCTCGTTCCCACCCCTTTATTCTCGCGATATCACTACACTACACAACGAGCCAAGTATTGAGGAGCTAAACCATTCAGGGCTTTATAAGTAATTAGCAAGATTTTTAAAATGTATTCGTTGTTCAATAGGGAGCCAGTGCAGAGTTGACAGACCCGGGCTAATGTGGTTGTACTTCCTGGTTCTAGTAAGAACTCTAGCTGCTGCATTTTGGACCAGCTGGAGTTTGTTTATTAAGCGCGCAGAGCAACCACCCAATAAAGCATTACAATAATCTAACCTTGAGGTCATGAACGCATGAATTCATGTTTCTGCATTTGACATTGAGAGCATAGGTTATAATTTAGATATATTTTTAAGATGGAAAAATGAAGTTTTACAAATGCTAGAAAGGAAAGATTGCTATCAAATAGCACACCCAAGTTCCTAACTGATGACGAGGAATTAACAGAGAGCCATCAAGTGTTAGACAGTGTTTTAGGTTATTAAATGCGGAGGTTTTTGGTCCAATAATTAAAACCTTTGTTTTTTCAGAATTTATCTGTAGGAAATTACTAGTCAACCATCCAATCACTGATTAATAATTTTCCTTTTTTTTTCCCCTCAGTTGGAAATTACCCAGACATGGACAGCAGCATACAGTGTGATGGATTTATGCCAACGATGACAATGTCAGAGAAATACGGCCCCTCAGCTGCCTCAAATGGATATACAGACAGCATCACGTGCCACTTGAACTATCAGTCGGAGCCACAGGAGTCTGAATGGAATGATTAACTTTGGCACATGAACTTCCTATTAACCTGACAATTATCTATATAGTGTTTTTTTTTCTACCAGTGAAGAAGCTTTACTTCTTTTCTGGTAGAATGTGTAAATAACTTATTTTTTATGGGAAAATATTTAATTGAATACACTTCACAAAACAATTCGCAATTGACACCGTAGACTTGGTAACTTTTCTTTACAGACTTGTAGTCCGAATTATTTTCCACCATTCTGTTTCACTAGCGAAGCCCACAATCACTCAGAAGTACGTACTTGACCACAAAGCAAAACATGTGCCGTTTCTCAATATGCGTTCTAGTCTGTTCTTGTGGACTTGTGAAACATCAGTCGTTGCCCAAGTACTGTTCCAATTCAAAAGTCTTGTCCAAATACCCACACTTGCGGGCTTTACTTGACTACTTCTATGACGTATTTCCTGTATTTGGCCCAAGTGTTCAAGTGAGCATGAAGACCACAAGTGTGTGTCGAACTTTTCATTACCTGATGGGACACACTTGTAGTGTTGTAAAAATGCAAGTGTTTACAGAGCTTTATTTTAATTTAAAATCAACTTCTAAATGTCTGTTCAGTAGTCCCTATAACATGACCATTTTAATGTGTGGTGCTTCTAATTAAGTGATAAAAAGCTGTTGCAAATGTTGTACAAAATAAATATCACCACTACTCGCCTTTGCACCAATAAAACGTAAAAACACTGTTTTCTACCAAATTATGTGTAATATCTAATTATTATATGAATATTTCACTTGCATTGGAAAGGTTTCCGTGACCTCTCGCGAGATCTCGGCAAAAGCCACTAAGCCTCGAATAGTGCTCCGGAGCGGTATTCGAGAGAGTGTGCTTGTTTTCACGACCTGGGACAGTCTTGCGCACTTACTTCCTGTCGCGCGCACGCGCTCACAATGTGGCCAAGACCGCAAGTGTGGGTATTTGGACCATAGACATGTCTATGATTTGGACAAGGGGAAAGTTCACATCTAGTTCAATATCCCAAGGATATACAGTTCAAATCCCCGGATGTCAGTTCAAATCCCCGGATGTCTTCTTGCTCCGCCCGTTTTATCAAGGATGCGTCCAGAGGTGAAAGTACACTGCTGTTCCATTTGCAGAATTACCGGACTTGTGTCCTCCCATCGCCAGGAGTTCGCTACTCCCGAGTCGAACTTACGAAGTCCAAAATACCGAGGACGCAACTCCGAACTTTGCCTACTTGGTATTGAGAAACGGGTGTTTCTCAGCTTGTTCTGTTCTCTACTGCTGAAACAGCTGAATATTACGTTACCAAGTCTATTATCGCCCCTTAGTGGTAAAATGAAGGAATTGCAAGGAGGAGGGCGTTTCATTTTTCACTGTCTTGTTGAAATGGACCATGGTTTCATATAATACCGTTAAAAAAAAAAACTTACCTAGGCTGCATTTATTTGTTTTATTAAAATATTATTCTAATTTAAAGTAACTTGAGCAACTTTGAATACATTTTTAATTGTATACAAAAGCTGAATTTTCAGCCGCCATTAGTCCAGCCTTCAGTGTCACATGATCCATCAAAAATTATTTTGTTGATTTGGTGCTCAAGAAACATTTTTTATTATCATCAATGTTAAAAAGAGTTGTGATGCTTATATTTTTTTATTATGTATTATGATGAGGATTTTTTTGATAAATAGAAAGTTTAAAAAAAATCTAAAATTATATCTTTACTGTCACTTTTGTTCAATTTAATGCAAACTTGCTAAATAAAAGTATTGATTTTTTTTTTAAATAAATCTTACTGTGCCCACACTTTTGAACGGGTGTGTTATAATGAAAAACAAAATATCTCGATATTTTCTGGAATTTTGTCAATAACGATTAGACATTATTTTGCGTCATTGTGCTGGTACTTTGGCAGGTTTAGGACTGCCGTGGACAGCTGACTGCCAAAGCTTTTGATGTACTTCATATTCTGTGCAGAGGTTATTAGCAGGAGTAAAATAAATTAAATTTTCCAATAAGTTTAAATTGATTTGACCTTTTATGGGCATTTTACCTTTATAATGCAATTTTCTAACCTAATTAAATGTATACATCATCTTCTGTGTGAAATTCCTAAATTTAATCAATAAATTAAAACCGTAAGACACTATAGCGCTGTGACCAATCAAACTAAATCAGTATCAACAAATTGAAACATTTGTGTTTGCAATGCAAAGATGGCACAGAATCTGCATCTGAAGTGGCATTTGGATGCATTAAAACGGACTGTTTAAGACATGAATGCATTTAACCTGCAGTTACAAATGCACAATTAATGTTTTGATGTTTTAAAAAAACGATGCATAGGCCTAATGATATTTAAAATGATTTGGGCTAGGGCTTTGTTTGAAACTATTTTCATTGTCAAAATACAGCAAAAACAAGAACTGTGTTCTAAACTGTAAGCCACTTAATTCTTGTTTATTGAACTGTTCATCAAATCAGTTTGCAATCGTGCTGATATTTGGAGAAAAACGTCACTCTTCGTGTGATATATCAAATGATATAAATATAAAAAAACAAAAAGTCAATATTGGGGGAATTTTTGCCCCCTTAATCTTGCATTTTGGGGGAAGTCTAAAAGTATTTTAATAGATTACATCACGCAGTGAAATCGAGAACTCTAAAAAATGTGCTCACACAGTAGTCTAACCTACATCATGTAGTGTATGCAGGTGCACTCTCTGGGTGTATTTTTGTTTGGTTTTTGTTATATACTCAACAATTACGATATTATTGTATTTAAGGGGGTCTGAATACTTTCCGTACCCACTGTATATCACACACCCGTAGATAGATAGATAGATAGATAGATACTATTGTGTGTACTATTATTAGTATTGCAATTCGCATTGGCATCAGTAGCTATAGTATTCTTATAGAAATAAATTCATTCAAACAGGATTTTATGGTAATATAAATGGTTATATTTTAGAGTGGACAAATCTACATATTTCAGACCACAGGTATTTCAAAACTTTTAGACAATGTTTGACTACTGCATTTAATTAAAATGCTATCACACAGATTTATCAAATCCATTATTTACCAATCCAATAGCAGGACACTAGACATTAAATAGAATTTAGGAATCAAGCATTCAAGTTGCACTTGACTAGCTAAACCACTGACTGATTTAATCATTACTTCTGCTTACTGTAAACATATCTGCATAATACAATATTAGGGTGCCATGAATCTAGCCTGATCCATATTTTACAGTACCATTCATGAATGTTCACAGAGGGCAACAGGGCTCTATTGTCGTGATCTCATTTAACCTTTGCATTTAAACTTTGAACCAATTTCTTCATTTGTAGTCTCCATTTAAACACTATTTGTTGCAGCTCAGGGACAAATCACTGTTGCGATATGGCCTCTTTCTGAACCCTGAGCGCTAAGAACAATCTGAGCTCAAAACCCCCAACAAATGGCCCCTCTATTTCTCTCTCTCTTCTCTCCATCCTCACTCAGCCTTCTTAAAGACTTGCTTGGCAGTGACATCCAAAGTTTACATCTCCTGCAGAGAGAGAGAGAGAGAGAGAGAGACGTGACAGAAGAAAAAAGGATGAAGGACATTGTGAGATGCATAGCCCAGTTGTTAAAGATTCGATTGGGTTTAATCCAAGAACTAGGGATGTTACTCAACTCACGATTTTGATTTCACAATTCGATTTGATTCATGATTTTTTTTTTATAAAATGAGATTTAAGACAAATTATAAATTAAATGTGTCCTTTTATTATTGCTTGGACAAAATACTGTACGTTCCTTTGTGAAATTGAAATATAACACTATAATAATATAGCACTTGTAAATTATTGCTCTTTTGTTGGTTTTGATTGCTTCTATTGTCCTCATTTGTTAGTCGCTTTGGATAAAAGCGTTTGCTAAATAACCAAATTTAAATATAATGCAAATGTAAATAACAAAAATAAATAGAAATTTTCAAACAAGCCCCAAATCAAATAAATAAGTAACACAAATAAAAGAAATCCCTTCATATAAACAAACTAAGGCTTTGTCTGTGATCTTTGCATTTAAAATTAGAACAAATTATAAATAAATGTGTCCTTTTATTATTGCTTGGACAAAATACTGTACATTTCTTTGTGAAATTATAATATAGGCTAACGCTATAATAATATACTAACATAGCACTTGTAAATTATTGATCTTTTGTTGGTTTTGATTGCTTTTATTATCCTCATTTGTTAGTTGCTTTGGATAAAAGCGTTTGCTAAATAACCAAATTTAAATATAATGTAAATGAAATGAAATTTTAAAACAAGCCCCAAATCAAATAAATAAGTAACACAAATAAAAGAAATCCCTTCATATAAACAAACTAAGGCTTTGTCTGTGATCTTTGCATTTAAAATTAGAGGCAATCACTGCATTTTAATCATGATCCAAACAAAGATGCTGCATACATGCAACATGAGCAGTTTTTAATCTAAATTACATTGTACAATTTCGAAATTTGAAGCAAAAACAGAATGGTTTGACTTCAGTTTTGTGAAACTATGCATAAAAAATATCTGCATGAAACAGAAACAGCAGACGAGCTGAATGAGACGCAGATTCACTCTCTGCCAGCAGGTGGCGCTTAATGCATTTCCTTGGTTTCCGCTGTAAACAAAGCAGCGCTGCACTTATGAACTTTAATATGCATTATACAGAGGCAAGAGGAAAAGAAAAAATACCATCTAAACTTTTCTGAAGACCGTAAGTTCCCCTCAGACATGCATTCATATAAACTCCTACCCCTAGTTGAATCGCGATTTGCTTAGAATCTCAACCAATTTGAATTGTCACATATTTAAATCGATTTTCAACCAGCTCGCGGTTAATTGTTACATCCCTACAAAGAACTAAAGACATTCAGAGAAGGTCCCATCACCACCACGCTTCTGAATAAAGCCTTGATTTCCAGGTTGGTTCATTGAAACCATTCCTAAAATGAATGTACTGTTTCTTTAAATGAAAAGAAAAGTTTTTTTTTGATGTAGTTCTTTTTCAAAAAAAAGTCTCACCCTTTCAAAGGCTGCATTTATTTGATAAAAGTAAAATAACAGTAATATTGTAAAATATGATTACAATTTAAAATAACAGTTTTCTATTTTAATAAACTTCATATAGTTTAACAAAAACTTTTAGTCAAGTTTTACATTTAAGTTACTTTATATAATTGTCCTCCACACACAGAATAATACATATACAGTATATAAAGCAGTTTTCCTGGCCCAGGACAAACCCTGTTTGCTTACCAAATGGAGGAGGTTTCCTTCTAGCCAGTGTGTCCAGCCTCTGCCCTCTTTCTCTCCTCGCTGCACGCAGATCAATTTATCACCATCCCAATTCACTGTGGTCTGAAACATATGGAGAACATTATCCATTAGCGCCACACATACCACACTTTCCCACACTCCTTTGTCTGGCTGATGTTACTTTTAAAGGGGCCTGTGTGTTTCTCACAAATACATTACAAATGGGTAAACTAGGAAAAAATATATATATAAAAACACACACACACACCTGGCACTTTCGCCCATCGACTGGTCCCAGGTCCTCAGTGAACTCCTGTCCCAAAGTGAAGTCCATGTCAAAGTTCTTAAAGGTGGTGACTGTCTTAATCTTCATTTTTCCAGTGTTCACATCGTGTTCAATATGTTTGCTGGGTTTCAGAATGCAGACGACTTTCCTTAATGCATAATTAACATCTGATGCGGAGAGAAAGAGAGATTAAACTATTAGCACACTTAAGAAAATTATGTCATTATTTACTTAACCTCATGTTGTTCCAAATGGTATTTTTTTTTCTACAGTGAAGAAATACTTTTCAGTACAATGAAATCAATCTGAATCAGTTGAGCAAGTTCCAGTCTAAAGGATCTGTTCTGAAATAAGAATGATCTGGAGTTCAACTCACTGATTCAATGATCTGGTCACACTCGCAGTGGTAAAAGAAGATTATCAGTGAAAAGCAGCTTGCGTTTCAGTTTGTTCCGTCACTCAGAGCTACTGTATGAATTCAGGAGATTTGGAATATAATGCATGAATTGTGTGAATCGCTTTTATGATACTTTCATGCTGATTTTAAGTTTGAATGCTCCATTATTCCAAATGCATGAAAAAGAGTGACAAACAAGTTACTGAAAATAACTTTTCAATAACTTTTTTCACAAAAGAAAGTCAGTCAAAGGCTACATACAAGTTTGGAACAACATCATTTTTATTTGTCGGTGAACTAACCCTTCAACACCATGTATAACATGATGAGACAAGCATTACAAGGTCTTATCCAATGAATATGGATATGATAAAGGGTTCAGGGACAAATTCAGACATGTCTTCACTTTTCCAATTGTATTCTTCACAAACTAAATTGCTATGATCTCGTTAAGGCTTTCTTCCCCACGGCAAGAAGATGATTGGGCTGTATTTCACTACATTCACCCAGATTAAAAGAGGTATATCATCTTCATGTTCACAGATGTTTGAAGGCAGGTGGAAGAGGAACATCACAGTCAACACAAGCATCAAGTTACAATCAAAGTGAGTCACAGTGGTTCGTACTGAATAGACTCTTTATATACTACAGCAGTTCACTGATTATAAGCTCTTATACTGCTGAACTGAGAAAAAAATAACAACAACATAAAATATATTGTTGCTTACCCAAAGCCGCGAGATATTCTTCAAAATGTTCCTGCGAAACCATGTGAAAATGTATTTTAAAATAAGCTGTACAATCATGAAGCAAAATAACATTTAATCTTCTTTCTTTTTTCTTTTATCATTTCCTGACAGATCCACTCTTCTTATCTTTCTTTCCTTTTGCTCCCAGATTCTCATAAACATCTTCATTTTTTCTGAAAAAAGGGAAAAAGAAAAGAAATCAGTATAACTGATTAGTCACTAACTTACAGTAGTCATCATAACCCATCCCAACTTCTAGAGGAACAAAGGAGTGAATGAGTTTTCAATGTTTCAAAGTTTTAATGTTTTTGTCGGCAGCTTGAGCTATTAACTGACCCAAACCACAAAAACGTGAGAAAGAGGCTTGCCAAACATTGTCCAGTAAGCCAATGATTAGTTCAACTCTGTGATTAGAGCAAGATCAAACTGAAACAATACCAGATCTGAGATATCCAATATGCAACTCAATCCTTCCCTTTCTCTTTCAATGGGATATTGCACAACTAAGGCTTCTAAAAAGCTTGTGTAAGCAGATGGCCGTGTGACTGAGAGATCTTTGAACGGCCTACTTAACAGGTCATCGGTTTGGGAAAGATAAGGGGATATGAGAGGAATGTTTCTGGATGGTTGTGGGCAGGGTGCGAACTACTGGGGAGCTAGGGGGAGCTCGGCTCCCCTTAATAAGTCATAGGCTCCCCTGAAAACGTGATTTGTGAAATTTTGGGGGGTCTCAAAAAATATTGACAATGTGTTATTTTGACATGCAATTTCAGTTTTGTGTAATGTGATCATTGTGGATTATTATGTGTAAAATTGCAAAAAATATCGTTCATTCGTGCATGATAAAGATAACTATACATGCTATTCTTGTCATGAGCATCAAGGTGTGGGGGCGCTGCGGTGCAAATTCCACTCATGTTTAGTACATGTTAACTCAAAGATTCGTAGAAAAAATATAAACGTTGGACTCTGTGGTCGATTCTGTGTTAAGGTAAGGCATGTTATTTGCAATTAAGTGTTGTGGCTGGGTTGTTCTAGGTCTGCGTGACTTTCGATGTCTTAGGCCTTATTATGGTATTCTTCTGTAGCCTGATGACGACTAACTTTACGTTAACCGTTGTTCATGTGAACTCAAAGAAATGTGAACCCCCCCCATAAAAAAAAACAAGAAGGCTCCCCCACTTGCACATGAACCAAACCGTTATTTTTTAAAAATCAAGTGGGCTCCCCCAAAGTCCACGGTATAGTTTGAACACTGGTTGTGGGAGTATTTGAGAATACACTACAAGCAGAAGTCTACTTACTTCGCAGAGGCTTTGCGACTGGCCTTCAGGTGTTTAGGCTGAATTGAGAGGTTTCCATATTCGGTTTCTGTTTCCTGTAACAGAAAGTAAAAAAAAAATCAATAGCAATACTAAGTACAACAGAGGGGAAACACAGGATATCAGTCTTATCTTCCCTTTTTACAGTGTTGACTTTGATAAGATATTGCATGGGAACCGTTCTGAAAGCAAATGGATATACTATCTTTCAATAGTTTGGGGTCATATACTCACCAAGGCTGCATTTATTTGACAAAAAAATACAGTAAAATACAGTAAAAACAGTAATATCATGAAATATTATTACAATTTGTAGTAACTGCAGGCTTCAGTGTCACATTATCCTTCAGAAATCATTCTAAAATGCTGATTTGCTGCTTAAGATACATTTCTTATCAATATTGAAATCAGCTGAGCTGCTTAATATTTTTGTGGAAACTGTGATACACTTTTCTTCCAGGATCCTTTGATTAATAGAAAGTTTAAAAGAACAGCATTTCCTTGAAATAGAAAGCTTTTGTTGTAAATGTATTTACTGTCACTTTTTATTTAATGCTTCTTTGCTGGAAAAAGTATTAATTCCTTTAAAAAAAATCTTACTGACCTCAAAACAAATATTGGCTTAATTTCCATTTATTCATTTTATTGCATTTCAGAAACCTCTCACCACGATCCTCAGCCATTTTCTTACCATGACAGCCCTTCGTGTGAGTTTAGTCGACTCTATATACTGTAGCACAGCCAAGTAGATGAACTTGTACTGTGCTTCGGTTTGCACCATGCCAGACCTCTGTTCTCTAACCATCTGAATACACTTCTGGATGTCGATGTCACTGTCCAGACCTGACAAAAACAACATCTTTAGATTCATTTGCAAAAACTGCTAGCATGTTTGATCCAGGATCTAGGCTGAAGTACCACCCTGAGGTGTTCATGTGAAATGTGGTTGCAACATCTAAGAATAAGCCTATTATAAGATTATAAGACTAACTGTATTGATTTGTGTAAAATATCTGGACTATTTAAAAGGGAAGCATATTAGCTAAACATAATGTAGGTTCCAGAAAGCCTGAGGACATTCGCAGGTTATAATGATTTAATCAATCTGATTGCACTGCATTAACCCTCAGTTGCAATAGTTTTGCCATGGTAACGTTCATTAATGTTTTGATATAAAGATGAATACTGAAACAGTACTGACCTTTCTAGAATGTTTTTAAGTTTAAATAAAATTGTAAACTTCTCATTAAGAGCTGGACTTAATTCAAAACTAGGATTCACAGGATTCCAGAGGTTTGAGTAAAATCAACCTAAATACACTAATTTCTCTACTGAGTTGAGAATTTATATATGTTTACGCATTTAGCAGACACTTTTATTGCATTCAAGGTATTCATTTAATGAGTTCATCAGTTCTCAGGGAATCGAGCCTATGACCTTTCACGTGATGTTGCCATAGAATGGTACCATGAAGATATTACCGGGACAATCCCTAAGGATTTAAGTGCTTTTCTGAAGGGTACAATGGCTACAAAGGGTACAATATTTAGCCTCAGCGGGGAACTGAACCAGCAACCTTCCAGATACCAGGATGCTGACTTTTTAAAGCCTCACAGAAAGCAGTTTTTTTTCATAGTGTGTCCACACGAACGCGGTTATTTTTAAAACCGCAGCTTTTTCTACATGGTTAGGCCTGAAACCGAACATTTTTGAAAACGCCTGCCAGGGTGAAGATTTTCAAAAAAAAAATCTCCGCCTACTGGAGACTTTTTCAGGCTTCTGATTGGCCAGCATGGCTTTACGGTTGAGATTATATCGCCATCTGTTGGTTTGGCATGCTCTTGACAGCGCTTCATAGCATGGGTTTGCGTTTTCATGTGGACAGACATTTTTTTTAAAAACGAAAGAAGGAAAAACTCATAAATCCCCATGTACGTGTGGACATGGCCTAAGAAAACATCAAAAACCTTAATGCAGAGTGATATAAACTCACCTTTAGCATCAATGGTATCTATAAGCATGTCGATCACCACAATGGTTCCTGTTCGTCCGATACCAGCACTGCCAAAACACATTAAGCAACAAATAACTGAAGCTATCTCTTCAAGCTTGCAGAGGTCTTGAGACACTGAATATCCCATAGCACATTAATACTAAAGAGTAAACAAACTATTAATTTAAAGATTTAGAGTGGGAATTATGGGATCATGAAAAGTTCAAACATGTGATTACGAAATGTGTGTGACAACTGCTTAAACCTCCCTGCCTAGACTGTCATTACTGTATTACATTTCTTGCCAAGACATGAAATGTACTACACTACACTACCTGCATATGTTAAATTATCTTTACTTTTTAGAACAATTTGGAGTAACCAGTTGACTACAAAAAGAGGAATTATGGCTTTTCCCAAAGATGTAAAATGGAAGATAAACAGCATTTAAACCGGCATCAGTGTTCAATGCTGCCCATAAAATGTCAAGAATATTCAGATGTATATTTTATGGACATCTGAAATAGCATGTCTTATGCTCATGATGCCCCCAAGCGGTGGATGAAGTTATAAGAGGCTCTTTTGTGAGTAAGTACCTGCAGTGGATGATCATGGGTCCAGTTGAAGACAGTTCGTGCTGTTTGATGTTGACCTGCTCCAGAAAGCTAAGCACTCCACCAGGCTCTTGCGGCACGCCGTGATCAGGCCAGCTCAAATATTGGTAGTGCCAAATGGTGCGAGTTGGCTCTTTCTGGTATCAGAAAAGTAAAGAATTTCTGGTTTAGTTTTACTGGTTTATATATATATATATATATTTGTCTGGCTTGTTTTTACAGATAATTTTAATGTACATTGTTAGTTGTAAGAGTTAGTGTTCAAGAAGAACTCAATACAAACTGCATTTTAAAATGAATATAAATTTCCATTTTTAGGCAGTCAAGTCTTAATTTTTAAGTTTTTTTGTGGTTGTTCGTAAATTTGTCAAAATCCTAAAATTAAAGTCCTAAAGTGGTCTTACCTTTTGACTTTTTGATCTAGCCATAATGCAACTGCTGTGTTTGTCAATAACAGAAGGGCCATATTTTAAAGAGACAATACTCTTTTCTTCAGACGGTTTTATCAAGGCAAAGGTATGAAATGCATTGAAAGAGAATGAGATATAGGGACAGAATCTGGGCCGCAGGTGCTGTATGCAGAAATGTGGTGTGTGCTTGTGTGAATGGTTGCACAGAGGTATTGAAAAGACAGTTTTCTTACCCGATGTGGTGCTGTGAGCTCCATCACTCTGATCTTGTAATCAGCGGCATCCTTCTCAGACAGTAACGTCACCACATATCTGCCTGCTTCCTTTGACTCTCCTTCAGTAGTTGGCCAGTATGGCACACACTTATTCTGCAGAGGGCGCATGTAACAAAAAAAAAGGAACTGTATATTTTTAGACCTTGAAATGTTACATTAACAGTCAAGAGATGTTCTACTAATAATACTACTAAATAGAAAAATAGAATTAAAAATAGAATTCATTATAAATTGGAAGAAGGTCAACAATTACTAACCCGTCCTTTTTCAACCTCCCTTGTTGTCATGACAATTACTCGTGACTCTTCTTGCCATACCATTTGCCAGAAATCGTTTACAGTTGTTAAGAGGCAGCCTTGACAAGCAATGTAAACTTTCTGGTCATTAATATCCATTAATTTGTTCTGTGAGCAAAGATATATAGAAAGAGTGGAGGAGAGAAAAGAGAGGGTTTAACGAAATAATTTGAGAGATTTATGATTATGTTGTGATTTAAGTTGTGGACGTACTATAACATAGTTGGCATTGATGTAATCAGAGCCGACAACATTGGGATCTGCGTTTTGCAAGGTAACCCTAGTTTCATCAACTGAAAAGAGAAGAAATTAGAATATTTATTATAAAAACTGTCTAAATCTATGCAACTTATCACTACTAAACTTATATTTCATTTATATATCTTTCAAAGAAATACTGCGGTGTGATCAGATTCATTGCTCACAGGGAAGGATGTTCTTATATCTGTTTTTGCTTTTGTTTTCTGGTCTCATTCCTTCATCTCTGTTCTTCGTTACCTTAGTTTCCAACTTCTGCAATGCCTGCAAGCAGAAAAACAGATTTATAGATCAGAAATAGCACAGATAGTACGAGAAATTAAGATAGAAAGTACAAATGAAGTAGCTCTGAACTGTTTAGATGTGGTCTAACCTTACTACGGTATGGACGTACTAATTTTAGCAACAGTTGATCAAATTCTTTTTGCCAACCCATACTAATTGTTATAAGTACAAAAAAGTCATAAAAAATGCATGAATTGACTTTAATCAGAAGCTCATGTAAATGTAGATGTGAAAAAAACTGATAGCAATAAAACATATGCCTGCGACTTCATGTCTTTTTGTCTTTTATGTAATAAAACATGAAATAAAAAAAATGTAAAAACACAAAATTAAAAAAATAAATCTATATTTAATTTCCTAATTTCTTAAATAAATCCAAATAATTATCTCTTAAGATCTAACTGTTTTGAAAGATCAAAAAGTGGGCCAAAGGCAAAAATGGATTATGCCGAGTGGGAAATACAGCCTCTGTTGTGGCCTAAGAGACTACAGGCTGCTGTTAGGAGGTGTGAACTTGTTAACTCCAGCCTGCAGACCCAAAACTACCACACAAATCTTTCAAAACTTGTGTGGGATTAAACCTTTTTTTACTTACATGAACTAATCTGAAGAGTTTTAATATTATTCAATTTTCCATTCCATTTATTTTATTTATTTATTTTCTGTTTTTGCAATTGTGGTTTCTCCTAGGCAAGTTGATGCTCTCGTTGATTCAATAACATAAAACCTGACAAAAATGGTATCATAAATATGATTTGTTTAGCTCAAATCGTGTCTTTTTTAGGCTGGTCCATAGTATAAAACAGGTTATTTTAACTGAAAAGCAGGAAGTCCATATTAAAATATTTCAATTTATTTTCTTTTAAGTAGCAGCTGCAATACTTTCAAAATAGTTATTTTCCAAATAAATCCCACAATGTGTTCATCAAATATTGCTGTGCTTCTAATGCATTAACAACTTGTGATTCATCTACAGCAGGTGGTGAAAAACCTTTAAACATGCCACTCACATCAAACTCTTCCCAGAACCCAGCTTTTATCTTTTTATCAGCCCCGTCCATGTTATCTGAGGTCTGGCCGAGCTGCTTTACTCTGCTCTCAATATCAGCTGCGTTCAACCTTGTGGAGTAATAAGGCTGAGGAAAAGGGTAGACACCAAAACAAATGCAAACAGGGAGAAGAGTAAGACATCAACACAGACAGACAGAAAAGAGTAGGAGATAGACAACAGAAAGAAGGAGAGAGACAGACAGAAAGGGCGAAGATTAATCACAATATTAAAAGTGCTTCCCACAGTTCTTTGTGATGTGCCATTTTGTCACACTAATAAATAACTCTTTTTCACAGATATTCTCCAGTCAAATCTCTTTACCTCAGCAGAACAGATGCTCTTAGTTTCAGCTTTCTTACAACATTTTTAAAAAGGTTTTAGATCAAAACATTTCAGCTTAATTTCTCAAAATGTATAAGTTAACATGACCAAACCTAACAGTCAGTTTCCACAGTGCTGTGGTTAATACCAGTAGCTGATTAGTTGCTGATGCTTTTGTTGAACATCTTGCTTGACATTTATGTTGGTATGAAAAAACCCCTCTCATTACAAATGTTCCTTACCTGTCTGAGGTAAATCATTGTCCCAGACAACTCCTCAATACCAGAGCGTTTGAAATGCTCCACAAGGTCTGCCAATGTGTCAAAAATGTCTTTACCACCAACTGTGTAACGGTCATTCTGAAAATCAACATGCATAAGAAAATAAAAGTTAACCAGTCAGTTGGATTCATACTCAAGGGTAACATGGGGTTCACTGGCACCTTAACTGGATGCCAAAATTGACCTCCAAATAGTTATTAAAATTGTTCAAATATAAAGACAAGACAGTTATGTATTTTTCTGTTTAAAGAAACATTTATACTGTGTGAGAAAGCATACAGGTGCATCTCAATAAATTAGAATGTCGTGGAAAAGTTCGTTTATTTCAGTAATTCAACTCAAATAGTGAAACTCGTGTATTAAATAAATTCAATGCACACAGACTGAAGTAGTTTAAGTCTTTGGTTCTTTTAATTGTGATGATTTTGGCTCACATTTAACAAAAACCCACCAATTCACTCTCTCAACAAATTAGAATATGGTGACATGCCAATCAGCTAATCAACTCAAAACACCTGCAAAGGTTTCCTGAGCCTTCAAAATGGTCTCTCAGTTTGGTTCACTAGGCTACACAATCACGGGGAAGACTGCTGATCTGACAGTTGTCCAGAAGACAATCATTGACACCATCTTGTAAAGCATATGTTTTCTTTAAAACCAAACATTTTGAATAGGTTTGCTTGAAAATTTGCTAATGCTATCTTTATCAAAAAAGTAACACCTAAATGGACGTTCGGATTTTATTTGAATAGTACAACCTGTGAGAATGCTCTTTCATTCAACTTTAAGTAACATCACCAAAACGGCAACACAAAAGCTTTCTGTGTCTTTAAATCAGATTAACAGAAGCTGTCCACTGGTGAGAGCTTACATTTTCTTAGATAAAATAGGGTTAGCATAGGCTGATTTAAAAGGTTTAAGGCCTTAACAAAATTGTTTGGTTCTCTGAGCTGATTAGAACCGTCTTCACAGAACACAGTTTGTTCTGTTAATCTGCTCAGAGGGCAACCACGCAACAACAGTGTTTTGTCTGCTTTGAACCTGACTAAAGCACATATGCACATACCAGTGGAATAATAAACAATTGACAGGCAGTGCGTTGACCTGATTTTCCCTTGGTCATATTCTTCTACCATTCATTTCAACAGCACAACAATAGTGCTTATTTAGAGCCCTGAGTGGAGCATGACCACCCCCGCTGCCATTTATTCACACACACTCATGACTCAAAGTCCAGCTGCGTTTTTCAGGTAAGCGCAAGCATGTGAATCAATGTCATAATGTGTGTACCATATGTATTTAAATGCTTTACTGTTCCTATCTTTAAGTATGTCAAACATGTGTATGTGTATGTATGTCAAACTGTGTGAATCTGTACAAATGACATGTGTATATCTGTCAGAGTGCAAAATATATTGCCAGTTAAGCAGGTTTATTTATTTGTTTATTTTTGTTATTTCATCACCATGGAGTTATACATTTCTATCTGACATTTTTTCCCAAATTGAGTTATTCACAAATTCTTATTCTGTGACAACCTCTTTACATTATGTAATTTTTAAAGTTGTGTACATTTTGGAACTTTTTTATTTAGAAAGCAAAAAGGTGTGGAATGCAAACATTTTGCAGCTCAATATCTCAAAACGACTCAGAATGCAGATAGAACCTTACAATTCCAAGGTGATGTTCCAGACCTGTATGATTTTCTTTCTTCTGTTGAACACAAAAGACCATATTTTAAAGAATGTGTGTAACCAAACAGTTGTTGGTCCCCACTGACTTCCACAGTATGGATTGTTTGGTTACCCACATTGTTCAAAATCTCTTCTTTTGTAACAAATTCAACAAAAGGTTTGGAACAATTTGAGGGTGAGCAAATGATGACAGACTTTTCATTTTTGGGAGAACTATCCCTTTAAATACTGTGTCGTTGATCAAGTTGTTAAGATCTATACAAAAGTACATTCTTAACTAGATCCATTATTCTATTCTATATCTAAATGACCAATAGTGCCCTTTGAAACACTCTTAAACAAAATCAGCATAAATCCTATTCATTTTGTGATTACTTTATATTGATAAGGGGCAACACAGAAATGTTTTATATATATATATATAATGCAAATTAATTGAGAACATAGAAAAATACATTCATGTATGAGCACAAGCACTTACATTGCACATGATCTTGATGTGGGAGACCCTCCTACCAGCACTGGTCATATCATCGGTGAGCACAGACAGAACAAAGTCTCCTGGTTTGGAGAGCGACTCCCTCACCAGGAACGTCCCAGGCTCATCACGCTCACGGAGCAGCTTCTCAGCATTGGGACCTGGCAAGTGGCCATGGTACCACCTGAAGATACAAAAACAAAGGGGGAGAAAGTAGGTGTTAGATGTTCTCATAATAGAAAAAAGTTAAAAGTTGTAGTAAAACGTACTTTGTTATTTATATATGAATAGTATTTCCTGCATGCATAACATTAATTAATTGAGGTCTCTGAGGCAAACAAACCAGTCAAGGTTTAAAGGACTAAAAATAAAAAAGAAGAGCCAAATGCAGCTGCACCACAAACCAATGCAGCCATGAACACAAAAACAAGAGACTGAACATTTATGTCACATCTATATTTCCAGTGTGCATATGTTTATTATCAATCCATTTTTGGATCCTGATGCAAAAGTATGGCAGTCCTCACGCTCTAGCATACTAAAATTTTAGTTAACAATTGGGCTCAGTTCTCAATTTCTACATCTTAGCTTCCTGTACTGTGGTCGGAAAATTTTCTGATGACAAGATTTCTTGACTGAGACTTTGGTGTATTTTTAGCTTGTCCTTCCTTCTCTCTTCTCTTGAGAAAAAAAAGAGAGGCTTGCTAAATCACCCTTCTGGGGGTTCTTCCATGATTGCTCTTTGACAATTACAACCGGTGAATTATGATTTTGCTGCTTCTGAATAATAATAAATGTAAAAAATATAAATAAATAATCATGTACTTTATCATTATATTCTTAAATGAAAAACATTTATGATAACAAATACAACTTTAACACTAATAAAAATAAGCAATTGCTAATATAATGTCAATGTCAGTTTCATTTATATAGCACTATTAAACACAACCAAAGTTGACCATTGTGCTGTAAAACAAGTTAAATAGAAAATGGCACACTACAAAACAGACTATAATAATTGATAAAACAGTACAGTATCATACTAAAATACAGTGCAATGATGCTTTATCACTTGTTGTATGCCAACAAAGCCTCAAAAAGATAGGTTTTTATCTTGGACTTAAAAACAGACAAAGAAGGAGCAGATCTAATAGAAATAGGCAAGTCATTCCAGAGACTGGGGCAGCTACCAAAAGGTGGAGTCACCCCTACATTTATAATAGTGTAATTTATATTTTTAGTTGACTACATCTTGTTAATGCAAATCTTAAGTTCTCTGTCTTTACTAAACATATCCATATGACCAAAAGTTAAGCATATGTGACTGGAACACATATCAGCTGGACAACTGTCTTATTGTTAAGACACCATGTCATGCAATCAGACATCTTTGTGTTTCTAATCATCAACAATCAACAATATTTTCAGTGCATCTCAATCTTTTTAGATTTTTATTATTTTTATTCTTGCTCTTTTTAATGTTTTCAATTTTAGACTGGTCTTGTGATCAAAGTTACAGGCTCATTAAACAATATTTTATATGAATGTCAAATGTATATACATTACACTATCTGTCATTGCAAATTCTATTCCAAGGTATCATAACTTGCGTGATATACTTCACCATAGAAACTCTTATGTGTAAGTCTCTGGTGACCATGTTCTACACTTAAATTCACTCTTTCAATGAAAGTCAGTTGTTCTGGACCCCAGTGACTTTCACAGTATGGCCAAAAACAGTTGAAAGATTTCAGAAAACATCTTTTTTGTTACGCAGAAGAAAGTAAGTAATACAGGTTTGGACCGACATTAGGGAGAGTAAATGATGACAGAATGGTTTGTTTTTTTACGTGATAACTTTCTCATTAAATATCTCTAAATTCTAGAAAATACCAGAAAGAATGTTCCAGAAAGTTCTATGGTGTTAAAACCATGACAAAAAACACACTCTGGGGCAGTTGGTAACACATAAACAAAGTAAGCCACTGTAACACTTTTATGGGACAAAAATGTCACACTGAGTTTGCCTGTGACTTCAGTTTGCATACTTTAGGTTCTCTGTCCGTTAAACAACACCCATCAAGCAGCTCATCATGAGCATGACCAAAAAAAGAGAAAGAGACAGACAGAAGTGTGTAGGACAAAGAGCTAAGAAAGGCAGGGGAGAGATGAAGGAAGGCCTGAATGGGTCTGGTCACTGTTTGCAAATGTGTCAAAACTAAAGTTTCCAACCGCAGTTGAGAAGAGGAAGTCAGACACATGGCAGAGGGAGGGGTGGAGTGTGTCTGCAATTCAAGGAGCATCAAAATGAAATAAAGAACTTAAAGAAAAATCAGTGACCAAGATGGTGAAGCTTTGGGATCCAAAAGGCCACACTGAAATCTGGGATTCAAGATTTTACGTACACCTGAAAATAAACAGGATTTAGGATTTTAAAAACTTGACAACATATTTTTTGCATAAAACGAATAAGAAATGTTCAAGACTGCACTATTTGCTTTTGCTTCTATTGATCATTGTGGACATGATCATCAGGTTTTACACAAACTTGTGGAGCTCATGCAACTTGGGTAAAAGTCACAAACCAAATATTAAGATGTACTGAAATTAAATTCAACATTTTACTCAATGCAGATAATAATAATATAATATAATAATAATTTGTAACTGAAAAAAGTAATTACATGAAAGAATGCAAAATTTGTACTAGCAGTCTCAGACATATGCACTTTAATTTATAATTATTGTCTTCTAAAAATGATTCTATTATTTATTATTCATAATTACTACAAATTATAATGATTAAAAGTTAACTTTAACTTACAGTGCATCAATCATTAGATTAATCATTAGTTTAATCAGCTTTAGTGCATTTTTGTTTAGATAGTCTTAATTTGAGTGAATTATTGTTAATTTTTTCCTGCATTAGATTAACTATAAAAATAAATCTGAAATAGTTCACACTTATATGTGTTAAGTTTTTTTTTTTTGCACCATACAGACATTGTGTGCAGACAAAGAAGGGAAACTGATAGAGAAAAAATGAATGAAGTCCGAAATATCCGTGCATAACATGCATTTTTCATTCCTTATTATTACAGCCAACATTTACAAACCTAAATGCAAGTATGGTTAATTAAAGGGATGTCTAACTTATATTAGGCATGTTAAAAAGTTTATGATTAGCAATGCTGGTCCAGGATTGTGTGTCTGTGATCCATATAAACGGGAGAAACTGATACAGTATAGTGTGTAAAATTCTCCAGTTGTATGGTCAGATGTAAATCGTATCAGATTCTGATGTAGTAGCAGACTGATTTACATGACAAAAATGTGCATTTTGTGTAATCATAAAGCAAAAAGACCATCTTAAATGATTTATACTTGCTGATCACATTAACATATCTCTTGCTGAACTAAATGAATCTGCTGCTGTTTGGTTTTACTCTTTATTTGATAAGATTAAAAGTAGTGGTGGAAAGAATTTTGGAGATTTGTATCAAGTTTTGTTCCTCGGTTTCTGACGTAACTGAAAGTAGAATGTGGAAGAATTCCAATGTGTGATAAAATGACTGATCATGTGCTGCTAACAAAATGCTTTTACAAAATCAGTACACCAACAGCAGGGACGGAAAGTCCTCTGAGGAGACATTTTGTGTGCACAATTTTACTGTGGCAGTATTACAGTCAGTAACAACTTTTACCATTAATTTGCCATTAACCTTTTGGCATAGCGACCAGTGTTGGGAAAGTTACTTGTGGCTAACTAACTAGGTCTAGATTCAACGTAGTTAACTTGTTTTGTTTGTAGCTTAGCTACACTATGAACTATTAGCTCTCTAGTTAGCCACACTAGCTAGTAGCAAAAACTAATTACAGTACATTGAAGCTCTGTAGTTAACGACTTTTTGTTAGCTTGCTGTGTAGCTTGAGTAGCATTTATCTGCCACAAATAAAAGTTGAGGCTCTCAGTTAGCATAACAGTATTTGAACAGATAAATTTACATAAAATACCACTGCTAAATCTACAAAATGCCTGAACACTCTCAAAAAGGAAAAACTTTCTTTACTGATAGGCTATCAACAACAGTAAAATAAATGTAAATTCTTAGCCTTATGAGTCAAAAGACTTTCCATGTCCAAAATATTGTGGCTATGTTTACATGGACAATTTGACTATTGGATCCACTACAGCAGCAGACTAAATATAAATTTGCAAGCAGGATTTTCCAAATACTCAAATGGCGCTTATCTGCATTAAGTTTAACTTCAAACAGTGAAGTAGCATAATATGAGACCTGGAAATACCACATTATGACTTTGACCTTTTGAGTTTTTCACTTTTTTTTCACCTTCCAGCTGCTATGAATAAAATAACAACCTAACTGTAGAACCAACTGTAAACAGCACAAATGCAACAACGGTGATTGATGTCATTCATTGTGTCAATATAATCAATATCAGTAAGCAGTATAAACAAGCATGAATATTATGTGTATGTGTTTCTATGTATCTGTGTTTGGGGGCCTCATTAATTGGGATATGGTGTAGCAAAAGCAAACGGAGTGGAATAGTTGTGCAAGTATAGACAACATTTCAGAATAAAACAAATTAAATATAATGGTCAGAATCATACGGCATTACATGTGCCAATTTTGAGCTGTTGACACTAATCTTTGCCCTTTAAAAAAATGAACTGACATTACACTGGCATTTAGTAACATCAAATAGTTGCGTGACAACATCCAAGTCATACATCACATGCAATTACAAATCAGCTTATTGATGTTTTCTGTTATTAAGCAGATACTTTTTATATTAAGTAGATCAAAGAGAAATAAAGCTATTTTATGTCCGGAGCATATTTGATAGTCTATATGCAAAACAAGCAAATTAGGTTTTACAGTCTATGAAAATGAATAAAAACACATATAGACAAATGTGTGAATTATTGCATTGTTATGTGAAGTGAACTAAACTGAAATGACAGTTGCTTGGCAGATAATGAGTAAAAGAAAAAAAGAAGAAAAGAAAAACAAAAAATATTTGCTTGAAAACATATGTCCATTAATATTTTTATAGGTCAGAAAACCACAGCTCACACAAACCTTCTGAAAAGAAAGAAAAGGTGATGCATATTATATAAATACAGAACCAAATTATCACAGCTTATAATTAAATAGTTATTCCCAAATTGTGCGCGATGTCTCTCTGGTGAAAAAAAAGCGGCTTGCCATCTATTCCAAAAAAGTGTAATAAAAAAGTAATAATTGGTTTGTAGGGAAGTTTATAAATGTTTCTTGACAAGCTCTAGAACTAAACACCGCCAGACAAATCAGAGTAGCAAAGACAAAAGCTCAAACCAGTCAAATACAGAAACATTCAGTAAATAAAGAGTTTTTTGCTTTTTAGCCAACACAGAAAGGCTTCCTTTTACTAGAGCAGAAAGTAACGGAAAGCTATGAAGGCTATCTCTCACCCAATCTGACCTCAGCTTATCCTAAGAACCAAATTTTCTCTAAATGACATAAAAAGTGGCTGAAGATAGATATTTTTATCATATCAAACTGAAAGTGCTGTACCTAACAGACAGGGAGAAATCGCCCACATTCTTTTTGCTGGGTCGGGCCAGGAAGCTGCCATGGACACCTCGGGTCTTCAAAACGGACTCTGCGTCTATTCCAGACAGATCTCTGTGGAACCACCTGTTCAACATGTAAATGAGCCTATGTTACAGTCAGACATGCTAGAGATGATAATGTAAAAGAGTGGTTTCACATGAATGGCACAACATACTGTTTGTGGACAACTTAACTGGACACAAGCCAAATATTTCACAAAAATACATTTATTAGGTTTTAAATAATAAAAAGCAATATGTTGTTAAAAAAAGACAAAATATTTGCACAATGTGTAGCAGTGTAGTGCAATATTAGTGTAACACATGCATAGTTAATATGATGAACTACACCTGTGGTTAGAACACCTGTCTGAACAGGGGAACTGACTTAAAACATCCACATCTTGACACGTTTAAATTTAATTGCAAAAATGGCTCAGAAAACTTACAAAAAAAACAACAACATTAAGTTTTGAGAAAATCTCTAGCATTATTTGTTTGCACATTGATCCAAATTATTTAGAATTTAGTTATGTAATGCAAATATATTCATGCATTTAGACGCAAGCCAAATATTTCACAGAAATACATTTATTAGGTTTTAAATAATAAAAAGCAATATGTTGTTAAAAAAAGACAAAATATTTGCACAATGTGTAGCAGTGTAGTGCAATATTAGTGTAACACATGCATAGTTAATATGATGAACTACACCTGTGGTTAGAACACCTGTCTGAACAGGGGAACTGACTTAAAACATCCACATCTTGACACGTTTAAATTTAATTGCAAAAATGGCTCAGAAAACTTACAAAAAAAACAACAACATTAAGTTTTGAGAAAATCTCTAGCATTATTTGTTTGCACATTGATCCAAATGATTTAGAATTTAGTTATGTAATGCAAATATATTCATGCATTTAAAAAAAGTGTCCAAATACTTCACTTTATAGGTACAGAGGGTAAACTATATATATGTGTGTGTGTGTGTGTTATGGTGAAGCACATGCAAAAACAAGTACACTCTACCAAGGCCTACCAAACCACCAAGTGCATTTGCAGAAATGCACATACACATGCAGCCAGACATGCATCAGCATATAAATACACCTTGCACATTGCAGTTATGCTCACACACACACACACACACACACACACACACAAATGCCTTTTTAAAAACACATGGCAAGACTCACAAATAAGAGTCTGTAGTGCAAAACATAAGAGTAGCACAACTGAAAAGGGGAAGATGAGGAGTTGAACAAGATTGGAACAAGAGAACAAGAGCAAAGTCTGTCTCAACTTACCGGACCATCTTCCTTTTTCAAATGTTCCTCTTCCCGTCAAAATGAAAAAGAATTGAATGCACATTAATATTGTATTAGATATGATATAGGCATACACAATAATCCAGAGCAGTAAAGACTTCTTCTCTTCGTGTCATACGTCAGCACTCATCCTCTACATTTCCCATTTGCCTCTCTCTTTCTATAACCAGTGCAGTGGCATTCCTCCACACAACCAACCATAGCCCATAATCATTTGTCTAGCGGCTTTCATACCTGCCCGCTTTGCCTCTCCTTCTCTCTCGAAATGTAAACAGTTTTCGGTGCTTTGAAGAGCAGGTCGTCCTGACAGTGTATATAAGCCTGTCGTATGTCCCTCCCTCTCTCACTCTCTCACGCACTGTTACAAACTTCTTCCTTCCTTTTTGTGGTTTTTTCATAAAATAGTGAAAGCAAACAAGAGAGGTATAGACAGATACAGAGATGTCAGATGAATTTCCGTTCCTTTAAGTTCTTTTTGTCAATAACTAATTATCAGACATTATCAGACAAACATCCAGCTCAACCTTTGAAACTACAAGAGTCAAATAGAGGAACTACAGGTATAGTGCAAAATAAAAATGACAATGAAATGCAAATGACCTCTTATTGCTTCTTCTCTCCAATGGCTTTCTGAATTAACTTAATCTTTCTTTTGCTCCCTGTCTTTCTTCTTTTATGCCTTTTTCCTCGCAGGTTGATTTCACAGGCCAGGTGTCATTGAGGCTAACAGTTAAAGTCCATTTGGTTTAGTTGTACATTGCACTTCCTTGTTTCCAGACCTCCCCCTCTCACTAACACAAACACACAGAAATAAACACGAGGACGCACGTACCTGACATATGTTATGGGCTGTTAATTGCATAATTTACATTATTATTATTACTACACCAAAATGGCCTACGGTACATATGTAAAACCTTACCTGCCATAATGCACCACATGGCTAGCATTGCATGCTAAAAAAAGAAGAAGAAGGTTTTAGTTTATTGTAATTTAACTATAATAATCCTTCACACTAACATTCAAAAAATTGGGGTCATGAGATTCTTTAATGCTTTTAAAAGAGGTATCTTGTGCATATTTGATTTGATGTGGATATATATATATATATATATATATATATATATATTATATACTACCAGTCAAAAGTTTTTGAACAGTAAGATTTTTTATGTTTTTTAAAGAATTCTCTTCTGCTCAACAAGCTTGCATTTATTTAATCTAAAATACAGCAAAAGCAGTAATATTGTGAAATATTATCTAAATAAAATAAATTTACTATTTAAAATAACTGCTTTCTATTTGAATATATTTTAAAATGTAATTTATTCCTGTGATTTCAAAGCTGATTTTTAGCATCATTACTCCAGTCTTCAGTGTCACATGATCCTTCAGAAATCATTCTATGCTGATTTGCTGCTCAAAAAAAATTTTTTTATATGGTTAAAACTTTTGGCTGACACAGTTTAACACGTTAAGCTAATACATCTATCCAGAAAGGGGAATACTTTTTGCCTTGCAAATATCTAGCCCTCTAGTCTTTAGGTCACAACTATAATATTTGAATACATGTAAAGTCCATGATACCACATAACAAAATGTTTTTCAAAAGCTTCTCTAAGTGACTGTTCCTAAAGTTACTGGTAACATGGAACCATATTTACAGATACACAGACAGATAAAATATATTTAGAAAAGACGTCAGTGGTGAAGGTGTGTGTTCAGTAAGAAAGTTGAAGTTCAAATATCCTCAATCCTAAACACACATTTCTAGAAACACCTTGCCATTTGACAGGTGATCATATAGAGTCTGGGCTGAATATGGTTGGTTGGATTATAATTTGGAGCACAGAAAAGCAGATAGCACTGCTGAACATAAAAGCTGTCTTGAATCTGATCCTGGCAGCAACAGGAAGCCCATGAAAATATGAGTGCAAAGAGAGGTTTCAACCAGCAGACAGGATCTAGAATGTTGGAGCATCTTCTAAAAAATGGCAAATATGTTTCTAAAAATAATTCAAAGATCAACCATCTCAATTTAATCTAAACTGACAAAGTACCATGGTAAAGCCATGTTTTTTGGTGATTTACAAGTATTGTTTGAAGTCCCTTACCCACGCGACATGCTTTTGTCCTCTTCTCTTCAATACGTTGTACACACACACACACACACAGTATCCAATGTCCAGTTCTGCACTTGAATGGAATGGATCAAACACTGTAAATGTGCAATGCAGATTGATTTAACAACAAACAAAGAGAAGACTTGACTAACTAATCTTGACTTGTGCGTCTCTTTGCAAATCTTCTCTGTCCAAAGCATTTTGGTCTGATAAGTTGTCTGCCTCCACCCTGCCATTTTCGTTAATTGACAATTTCCCCATCCTGCTTTTTGTCATTCTAACTTCTCTCTCTGCACCATCCTCTGCTGTTCTGCCCTCCAAGTAATCTCTCAATATGATCGCTATGTTTACATGAAAACTAATCAGTTTATAAATGGATTGATGTCTTAATCAGATTGAGAAGCTTCCATGCAACACCTCAATTTGACTGAACTTGATCCAAATGAAATGTCGGTACTGTTGAAAGGAGTTGTAAAACAAATGAATGGCCAAACCCTTGAATTTTTTTCCAATCTGATTCAAATTCAAAAATACCTTGCACACACACACAGTTCTGTGATCCATATGGTTCTGTATGTCTTACAAACTGGTCTGTATAGGAGACTAAATATTTGCTACTTGTGTATACTATCTGCAGAACACGTTTGAAGATCCAAATGGAATCCATGAACTTGATTTTAGGGGATTAATAATGAACTAAAACAAAGTAAAATGTATTAAAAACGAGCATAATCACAAAAAACCCTGAAATGTAGCTAAAAATCAAAAGGAAAATTAGCTAAAATATTCAATTAACAAGGAAATGTATCCACTTTTTTCTTGTCTTAAAAATGGGTGCGGCCATTTGTAAATTCTATGGGTCTGGCTTCCGGTCTCATCTGCGTCCACTCCGTCCAGCTATTTTTAGCTGAACAAAACAGTTTGTTTTGCTGCTTGATATTAAAAGGTGGTGTATCTTATATTATTTTAATGTATTATCTTAATTGTGAACTCACTGGTTTGTAGTGCAAACAGTTTTACCGTTTACTGCACGTCGTTATTCTCCTCGTTATTTACCTATAGCGGCTAATGAACAGGAAGTCTCACCCATAGGCTTACTTCCGCGTTGAAGAAAAAAAGTGATGATGGTTTTCCTAAGTCTAGTTCCAGAGAACCACCATCAAATTTAATCCAACACCAGGCTTATAAACGTGTCAGAAACACTGACTTATAATAGAGATCAGTGGTCAGAAAACCAACTTTATATATAAAACTTAAACTACACCTAAATAAACAGAGAAAACGCTGCACGCTTTAACGTTTTATTGCAGGTCTGAAAAAAAACCCCAGATAGAAACATAAGACATAACAACAATAACAGGGTAACAACGATAATTACAAAGTGAGATATTCAAAACTTCTGAAAGTGTGAAAGTTTTTTTTTCACCTGTGCTAGGGGGATTTTGTCTTCTCTTATAGGAAAAAGAATCTGGGACTTATTCTCTTGTTACATTATACACAAGCCAATCAGGAGAGAGAATGGGGAATAAATGTGGATTTTTTTTAACAAGCAAAGAAATATTAATAAACAATTGTGAACATAGAGCTTGACTTTTCTTAAAGCAGTAGTTCTCATAATGTAAAACAAAACTTGGTTATAATATATATTTAATCTAAAGGAATGGAAGATAATTTGATGACCTTATAGAAGTTCTGACCCTGTCACAAATGCATTTGTGAAGTCCATTTGACATTTTAGATTTCTGAAGTGTGCCTATGTGTTTAAGAAGGGTAATTCTGCACAGCCTGCATCAGTGGAGTATTACCTGGCAATCTATCAGGCAATACGTCACCAAAGTGTGGACTCCCCATTTGGGACAGGTACTGTGTTTATATCAGCATAAACTTTTCACTAGGCTCCCAACTGCTGCTTGACAGTACAAGAAGTTGGAAACTACATGATGTTACAGGGTTCAAACAGGCATTTACATTTCAAGCTTGGAGCATAATTGTGGAAACTCAGAAAAATAGTAAAATAACTAGTGTGAATTACAACATAAAACACACCTGAGGAGGAAAGAGTCCCCACTGGCAAAGATCCATTCCACGAAAAGGCAGAAAACAACACCAGCTCTTCAACCTTGCCCTGCTTTGACTACAACAGTGCAGAGGAGGTGACCTGGAAAACCTCAACTGGATATATACTGGAGAATGACTTGGGTGCTGTGTATGTGGGTTGGAATGCCTCTAAATTGAGCTTAAATGTTAGGGAACCACAGTGTGTTAGCTAGGAACCGCTCCACTCTCCTTCTGTCCAAACTAGTGTAGGCAGCTGGAACTTATTTCAGATATATACAATGCATCTGATCCCCTGACCCAGGTGCATGTCTGTATGTGTGCAAGATGATTCCTCATCCCGTGACTTATGGGAGGTACGAGTGAAAAATTAATCAAGGAGTCATCAGCGTGGCGCCTGCATCTGTGTGACCTCCGGTCCTCGGCTGGCCAACCGGCTAAGGATGCTTCTTTCTGACATCTGCAGCCGCACAGCGACGGGCGGTATCCGAGCAATGGTTGCCGGGAGCCGGGTGACATCTGCCTTCATGTCGCTGAGCAGCTCCTCCAGTTGTTTAAGAACTGACAGAACAATTGGAGGTAGGATAGATTTATTTATTTGAACATTTTAAGTAAATGCATTCATTTTTGGCTTTATACAACATTAATACAGCTACAGGATGCAATAAGCATGCAAAATGTGTTAAAACTATGCTGAGATACTAAGCGTGAAGTTTTGTGGCTTTGAGCAGTGCTGTGCTGGAAACACTGTTCTAAGCTGTTAGAAGCTTTGGCCATTTTACTTGCATATTTAATGTATAATTTCATTTTTTTATGATTTTATGTTGCTATGTTCAAATTATTTTAAAACATTTATTTTATAGTATTATGCAATTATAGCTATGTAAATAAACGCAATACGTACATAAATCACAATGCGTAAATCCACCAGGCCTCTGTAACTATTGTAGCATCTATTGTCAAATCTAGCCTAGTCAAAAAAACACTACATTGAGACTTAGAATTAATTTACTAGGTTATCTCTGGTTGTTTAACAACAATTAAGAAAATATAATGTTGATGTGTCACGAAAATGGACAAAACTGTTTTTTAATTTGGTTTTATATTGAAAAACAAATGAGCGAATGACACCTGGACTTTCAAACTGGATTCATATTCAATTTGGTTTAGATTAACATTTAATTTGCATTCAAATTCAGTTCAATTTCAATTCAATTTAGATTAAAAATTAATTTAAAAAAATTCTGATCATCTTTTAACTTTCTTTAAAAGATCCCGAATAATACGTGAAAGAAATGATAATGTATCTGTGAGTAGTTTTATGCGTAAATCCACCAGGCCTCTGTAACTATTGTAGCATCTATTGTCAAATCTAGCCTAGTCAAAAAAACACTACATTGAGACTTAGAATTAATTTACTAGGTTATCTCTGGTTGTTTAACAACAATTAAGAAAATATAATGTTGATGTGTCACGAAAATGGACAAAACTGTTTTTTAATTTGGTTTTATATTGAAAAACAAATGAGCGAATGACACCTGGACTTTCAAACTGGATTCATATTCAATTTGGTTTAGATTAACATTTAATTTGCATTCAAATTCAGTTCAATTTCAATTCAATTTAGATTAAAAATTAATTTAAAAAAATTCTGATCATCTTTTAACTTTCTTTAAAAGATCCCGAATAATACGTGAAAGAAATGATAATGTATCTGTGAGTAGTTTTTGTCCTGGCAACTAAACATAATGGAGTTATTTTGTTTTTTAATTTATATTTTTATCACACTTCTGCATTGCAAAAGTGTGTCCAAAGCTGTGTGGTAATTTATTCTGTGCAGTATAGAGTTATGGGAATTATTGTACCTTTGTGTAGAACTGCATTAGCAGGCTTGTTTCCTGACATGGACTCTTTACTGAGGTGCTGGTGTGACTCCGCCAGACACTCCACCTCACTGAAGCGTGTGTTGAGTGCCATGGAGGGGTGAGAGGGGTCCTCTGTCATGTTTAAATACGCAGCACGTCTAAGCTGCTCCTCGATCACCAGAGCCTGTTCCAACAGCTAAAGACAAACACGTGAATGAAGCAGTTGAAAGAAGAGCCATGTAGCTCTGGGGAAACACTGCCTGGCAGTTTGTACGGTTTCGTAATATCTGTGCATCTCTAACCTTAAACCTGCGAGCAAGAAACTTGTTTTTAATCTCAAGGAAGTTTCCTCTACTCATCTCTCCCTTAAAGGGCTCATTGAGGATGGCGAACCTCGGGTCATTCTGTACGTCCTGCCAACGAGCGTAGCCGTGACTGATGGTATAGAGGTGAAGGACATAACAGACAGTTTCTGATATAAGATACGTGATATATTGTAAAAGTCTGGACACACTGAATTATGTTGCTCATGTCATGATCTTAAATATTTTGTGTTCTAAAGGCTTATGCTCAAATGCAAGAAATTCACTCTGAAGACATATAGATTATTTATGTATTCATTTCTTAACAAAACTAGAGGTAAAAGTTTCCACTAGATTGCTAGTACAGGACAGTTTTACTACTACATAGTTCCCGTACTTCTGTTTGTGTTACTTCAGTTTTAATGACTTTATTATTCTTTTAAAATGCAGAAACATTTCATAAGGAGGAATTAATTTGTGTGTGCAAATTTTGGACTGGTAGTGTATTTTAAATAATACAAACAATAAACAAAAAATAAAAAACAATAAATAAAAATAAGATTCAACTTAATGGTGTTAAGGATACTGTATGATACCAGCCAGCAGCCAGTAGTCATGGCGACGATGCCAGATCTCGTAAGTCTTCTTGGTGACCGTAGCGGCTCTCTCTTCATTCTGCCAGAGAGAGTGAAGCTCTGGAGAGAGAAACAGAGTGTTCATTGATTCAAAATTCACCGGCATGTACACATACACACACACATAGTAAATTCCCAGTGTACCTGTGAAACCTCCATCAGCAATGTTAAACATGAACCTCTGCTTCACTGCTTTCTTCTTCTCCTCACTCACTCCATCCCCTCCTCCGCTTGTGTCTTTGACATTCTCTCCATTTTGCAGCTTAGCGGAGTCCTCTGACTTCACACAGTCCTTCTCATCTTTCAGCTCTGTTTGAGGAGAGAGAGAGAGAGAGAGAGAGAGAGAGAGAGAGACAGATTATTCGTTGTAACAGTTATCTGTGGTATAAAGTTGCTATTTGTGTTAGCATATACCTTTCTTCTCATCTTTTGCTGGGCTAGTGTCCATTTTTTCTGTCTTCTCTTCAGATTCTTCTGTAATGGAGTAAGACAATATTGATGCTGTGTGAGATCGAGGTAGTGCAAAATTTAGAACTGAAGAACTGGCTCACTTTCAATTCAAGAGAATTTGACAGTTTATGTATTTCTTTGAATTTTAAATGCATCTAAATTCAAATTGCAATCCCGCATCTGGTTTTGCTACACATGGGGACCTTTACCAGAAAAGTCATTTTCATGGAGTAGATATTAAGAAAACTGATATTAAGTCAAATCAAATGGAAAATAAATTTGTATTTCTGTATTATTTTAGGTAGTGCTTAGCACTTCACCTTTGGTTTTGGATGCGTCTACACTGCTTGTGGCTTCTGAACTTTCAGCTTTGACATCTGAAGACGTGTTTTCCTTCAATTCAGTGGACTTCTCCTTGTCCCCATCCTTTTCATTTTCTTCATCTCTGCTTCCTCCATCCTTTTCTGCTGATGGTGAGGTGGTCTCTCTCTCCCTGTCCCTATTCTCCTCTTTCTTTGCTGGACTGGGGGATTTCTCACCTTCATCAGGAATCTCAATGATCTGAGAAAAAAAGAGGGGATGTGAGAATGAGAGTTGGAGACAAGAAGAAAGACTAAGTGAGACAGGCAGGTGTTTACAAAAGGAAAGTTTAAAAATACAGAGAAGAGAAACAGGAAGGTGAAGTGAAAAGTTGAGACTGTAAATAACAAGTACCTCATCCTCCTGTCTGGAGCCTTTTGTCTCCTTCTCTCCGTCCAGCTCCATCTTCTCCTCCAGCTCTTTTACGTCATCGCTCTTGGAAAGGTCTTCTGTTTGGATAAAAGGGAGTCAGATTAATGTGTAATAATTGGACATGCAGAGATACTAGACAAATTATCTGTGAATCAAGAACAAATCCTCTTCTGGGAATAGATTTTTAGATTTTTAGCTTGTCATAAAAAGGTTGAATTATTTGAAATTATCTGTTAAGTTTAGTTTTTTTCTTCATGTTCACTGGACCACGTGACTTTTGTTGGTAACAACACATTAATTTTGATAGACAAAAACTTTCATAATATTAATGTCATTGACCCATATGGGCCAGTGTTATTTTAGTATTAGCTTTATGTTATAGCATTTAAATATTTATTAATATTTAGATTTACCTTTCATTTGTATTTAGGGATGCTCATTTTAACCGGTTAACAGTTAACCGACCGTAAGAATTTTGACAGATTAATACAATCAGTTAAACGGTTTAAAAAGTTTTTTTTTTTCAGTAATTTATCAAAATATTTAAAAAGGTTGCCTGCATGGTTAACATACGCTATGCGTATTTAGAAAAAAAGTCGCATTTTATTATTTCATTCAGAAATAGACCTAATGCCAAAGCGAAATGTTCACAAACATTATAATAAACACTGTAAACATAGCTAGGCTATTTTAGTTCCCCTCACTCCACAACAATTCCTTTCAATTAACAGTAGACTATTTAGAAAAGAACAAGAATTAAAAATATAAGAAGCTAGCTATATAAACGACAAGCCAAAACAAATTAATTTAGGCTAAAACTAAACTGAAACCAACGTTGGGTCTCTCCTTCGACACAAAATCAAATGTTTCCGTATTCGCGATGTATTTGAATGCCAAAATATTATTTATTATGTAGCCTACTTCACTCACTTTCCAATATCCACATAAAACAAAATGTTTTGCATATCACGGCAGCACAGTGATAACGCTTAACGGCACAGATTTTACTACATATTTAAACTGAGCAGTGTGTTTTTTTCCATATGTTTGACTGACTATATTTTATTATGATAATGAACAGGCTGCATTGTCAAGGTAGAAATGTTTAACTGTGTGCACGCATGCCGGCGTAATCACTTGAATTTTTCCTTCTAATAGTGGAAGAAACTACTCCTTTTATTCATAAAGGTAATCGGAACTGTAAAAGGTTTGCCTTTATTTGTGTATTCACAATAAAAACAAATCTTTGTGCTTTTGTAAAATAAGCCTAAAGAAAAATAGGATGCCGCTTTCTGCCGTCTGTTTCCTTTCGCGCAGCACAAAAATGAACCGAAACTCTGCATACTAGGCTACTTGTTGCACATTCGTTTTTTCGTTTTCTTCATTTATTATTTAAGTAAAAATATATTTCTTGTATAGGCCTATTTATTCGTTTCATATATATATATATATATATATATCCTAGCTTTATTATGTTTTTCTCCGCTCGCAGAAGCGCTGCAGATGCGTATATGATGACCATGTGAATCCTCATGTTCTGTTGTTTGCTGCTTTTTGCGCATGTAAAATTAATCCTGGGAGAAACAAATGTTAGTATTTTTAACGGGTCACAGACACTTATCCTTTCTAATTTAATTCAATTCTAATTTAAAATAATCTTGTCCGTTAACGGTTAATAATCGGTTAAGAAAAATAACCGAAATGAACATCCCTATTTGTATTATTTTCCCTTTTTCATTTTTATTTATTTTTAGTCATTTAAAGTATAATTGTATTGTTTTTTTATATTTCTATATAGCTTTAGTTTCTACTTCAGTCTTTATTTTCTACAATTTTAGTACTACTTTCTTAGTTTTAAGTTATTAACAACACTCGTATGCATGTGTGTACCTGGTGTTGGTGTGTTGGGCTGGGTATCTGCAGGCGTTCCAGTAGAGGGCGTTTTTGGATCTTCTCCGGCTGCGATGGCTGCCGCTCTTTTGCTTTCCTCCAGTTCTTTCATCCAGGGCATTGACCATTGACCATTGACATGCTCAAACTCCTGCACCTGTAAGAATTTAAAACAGTCAAACATATAACACCACCACTGTCATTCACCAATAGCTCACTCCTAACTACTAAAACACTATCAAGCATAACCTCACACACACACCTTCTTGCGGATCAGTGACATTACTCCTATGCGCGTGAGAACATGTTGTCGTGACAGTCCTTCCCGTGGAACGCCATCAGCAAATGTTTCTGCCCCATCTGCGCCTGGCTCACATAGGTGACGCATAAAGAGGGACACGTATGCCCTGAGAAAGAGAGAGTCCTCAAGTAAATGAGGTAAAAACAAGAACTCCTCTGAGGACAGTCCGACTTACTTGAACTCCTTCTCTGATTTGCCTCGCAGGTCTCTAACAAGCCACTGGGTGGTGAAGGCATCCTGGGGAGGCATCCCATAACGCATCACTGCATTCAGGAAAGCCTTCCTTTGTCGAGCATTGAAGCCCAAAACCTAATGAGGAGAGAGAGGTTAACTATCACAGAGTATGTGAAGGGAATAGCTGAAACAATCTGAAAGTTAACTGAAGTTGAACCTCAATGTTTCCTCCCACTCTGGCCAGTAGTGGGGGCAGTGGTTTATCTTTATCATTCCTCAAGCCCTTGCGACTTGGTCTTCGGGAGTTAGCTAAAAACAGAAAAAAGAGGATCATGTAAATACAAATATATAATAACTGCTTATTCAGATGGTTTAACTTTGTTCCTCACCTTCAGACCGCTCATCAAAGTCCTCATCACCCTCCTCTGAAGCCACAGAGTAATCGGATTGGTTATCAGACTGATCATCCTGCCAGTCTGGGAGCACAAATGAGTGAGGCAATATATTACTGAGCCCTTGAGTTTGCTTGGCAAGAAAATATTTCATTTAAGGGGACAATACAACAAGAATTCATGCAGACACCTAAAACAAAAGGGTCAAACTTTTGGACACACAGGACTGAATTTGTTTCTCATAATCTTAAAAACCTTTTAATCTAAAAACATGCGTCTAAATGCTATAATTTCTTCTTCTTAAATTGTAATCATATACAGTGTCTAACTTGTATGAATTACATGATTTTTTTTAAATTAAACTGAATAAATAATTTTCTTTTTAAATTACTATATTTTTGGCATATAAATGTTTTGCTTTGATTAACATTTTCTAATACATAATATACAACATAATTCCCATGTTTCTGTTTAGTTTTATAGAAGTTAATAATAAAGAATGGTTAGGTGTATCCAAACTTTTGACTGGTAATGTACATCTAAACAACCACCACCATAAATTAAACTATTAATCGATTGTAAATGTAATAACATAAATATAAATGCATTATTTTAAACAAAAAACATTAACTTCCGATGAAAATACGTACAGACATAACACAACAACAGACCTGAGATCACACCACAAAGTGTGTCTTCATCCATAACAACATCCACAAACGTACAGGGAAAGAGTAGTAAAAAAGTGATAAAAGTGCGTCTGTACCCCGTCTACTACCTCTGTCCTCCTGTGAGCAGTCGTTGTAGTTTACGGGTTTGCGTGGCCGTTTCCCTTTGCCCAGGTGACGAGCAAGATCTTCCTGCTGCTGCTCATAATGATGACGCAACAGTTTCTCCCAGTAATCAGGATCTACACTCTCTTCCTGCTTAATGATCTCTCTATCCACATCCTCCTCCTGACAGAGACACACCATATGATATGCATATACAGTGCATACATAAGACACAAACAAACCACACACAGTCACAATCCCTCACAAACTCACCTCCTCTTCCTCATCTTTGACCACATACTGGGCCACTTTAAAAGAGCTGAGGTATTCATTCATACTCTGCAGCTCTGTGTCCTCTGTTGCATCTTGGTTTCGATCCAACAACCGATCAATCGCCTTGTCATCATAGTGGATCACACTGCTGTCTTCCTCCTTATTATCACCTGGAGGGCAGATTTCTTTGATTTAGAATTGATTTTAGTTTTTACTTTGTCCCTTTCATTTATTGTGCAGATTCTTTCCATTAATTTCTGTATTAACGTATTCACCTTATTTATTTTCTGTATTGTCTAGTACTAGAAGTTCTTCATATGCATTGGCAGTAATCTGTATTTTAATTATGTTTATAAAGCTTTCCTGACTCAAATTTTGAGGGAGAGAGACCAAGAGATAAGGGCAGGAGATGCCCCAGGCCTCAGGAATAAGATTTTTTTTCTTTTTTTGGTCACAGTCAGGTCAGTATGTAAGATTTGTACTTTATTTTTTATACTTTACTAAATTTTCTCTGGGTCACCATGAAAAACTTTTTTTAGCAATATATTTCAAAAGCCAGAAAACAAACAAAACAACCTACTGCAGCATCAGAACAAAACTCGGCTTATTAACATCAGTGCTCAGCAAGGTCATGTGTAGTTTACAACTCTAAATAATCTTCAACTGAAAGCAGAACTTCACATCTGCACCACAGCAGCTTATGTTTGAAGCCTTTTCCGTAGTTTATGCGATAGTAGCTGATACACAAAACACATCATATACAAACCCTTAACTAAAAGCTGTACATGTGTTACAAAGCTTTACTGCATTTAAATGTCATTATTATTCTCTCAAATGTTTTATTTTCTGATCTCAAATAAATATTATGTTCAGAAGATGAAGCATTCCCTGAACAGTATTACCTTCTCCAAGCTCGACTTTGAAAAGCTGTTCTGTGCCAAACTTCAAGATGTCATCCAATTCTTGTTTGGACATGGATCCAGCCTTGGAGCCCAGACCAGGCCGCACCACCAGGTGAGTCAACATCATCTTCTTCTTTGCCACCTGAGACACAAGGGTTATGAGATGATTTTTGCAAGTGCTAGTGTTTGATTGTTTTTTTAACAGTTTTTTCAACATAGTTTTGCATTTGCCTGGGTTGTAAATAGTTTTAAACTACTGTTTTCTATCTCACCTGTGTAATTCTCTCCTCCACGGATGCTTTAGTGACAAATCGATAGATCATCACCTTCTTATTCTGACCAATACGATGAGCCCTGCTAAATGCCTGAGAAAGACAACAGGAGAGAAACAGCATCAGATAGAGTTCACCCACACAGATTCTCTCACAGAGATGCAGGTGTTTGACAGTTTTAGCATCAGGTATTTTACGTCGCCTCTACCTGGATGTCGTTGTGTGGGTTCCAGTCAGAGTCGTAGATGATAACAGTGTCAGCGGTTGCCAAATTGATGCCCAAACCCCCTGCTCTGGTGGACAAGAGGAAAACAAACTGAGGAGCACCAGGTGCTGCAGTGAGAGGAAAGAGAAGGATTTTGTCAAAACAAAACATCCATTATGATGCTGCTATTTCATGGAAATGGGTGACGTTCTTCCCCTCACCATTGAATCTATCGATGGCCTCCTGCCTCATCCCTCCAGTCACTCCTCCATCTATCCTTTCATACTTGTACCCCTCATTCTCCAGAAAGTCTTCCAGCAAATCCAACATCTTTGTCATCTACATCCATACACAATGTTTAAGTCTACTTGAGTATATAGTTAAGTATATCTGTATTCTGTGTATGGTATTTGTGTATACCTGTGAGAATATAAGCACTCTATGTCCACCCTCCTTTAGTTTTTTCAGCATCTTACACAGAAGCATCAGTTTCCCAGAAGCCTTTGTCAGGGCACTGCCATCATACATGCCATTGGGAATTTTAGGGGCTTCCTGCGAAATCAGACCCATAACAATCAGTTGAAAGCACTGTATTCAGTTGAAGTACTGCTGTTATTCATTAAAAACCTAAGAACTGTAAGTTTCCCCATTTCTACTGTAAAATGGTACTGTCCTATTTGAAAGTGAGTGAGTGGAAGCTCACATTAGCAGCTGTTGGGAAGAGGTAGGGGTGGTTACAGCACTTCTTTAGGTCCATAACCACATTGAGCAGAGACACCTGGTTTCCTCCTCCACGAGTGTTCAGAGCTTCAAAGTTGCGTGTCAGGATGTACTTGTAGTACTTCCTGTTCCAGAAAAACAGAACAGGCCCATACAACTGTAAATCATACATACACACTCGGAATAATCAGAATCATCAATCTGTCAGTCATACAGTTCAAAGAATCATGCTGTAAATAACAGAGGGTGTCCAGCAGGTGGCACAAATGAGGGATGAATGTACTGAATATTTAGCAGAACACTGACAAACATTGAACATGTTTCATACTTTTGCATGGGGCTGAGTTCCACTCGCACAATGAGTTCAGTTTTTGAGGGCATGTGTTTGAAGACATCAGCTTTGAGTCTTCTGAGCATGTGTGGACCCAACATGTCGTGCAGTTTCTTAATTTGGTCCTCTTTAGCTATGTCAGCAAATTCTTCCAGGAAACCTTCCAGATTACTGAAACACACACATTTAGTACTGAACAACAGCAAAAAAATAATAATAATAACTGAGGGCACACAAACATCCTTATCGCATTAACCTATCAAGAACACACACACACTTACTTGAATCTCTCTGGCGTGAGGAAGTTGAGCAGATGGAAGAGCTCCTCCAGGTTGTTCTGTAAAGGTGTGCCTGTCAACAGCAGCTTATGCTGAAGAGGGTAGTTATTCAACACACGAAAGAACTGAGAGATAAAACAAGAGAGAGATTGTGTTAGTTTTATATCAAATACTAGTTTATCATAATATTAAAGGAATAGATCTCTCAGAAATCAAACTTCTGTCATCATCTATTCATTTTCATGTTGCTCCAAATCTTTATGACTTTCTCCATAAAGGATGCAAAAGCACCATAAAAGTACTCCACATGCTCTACACTATTTTTCAAATCTTCTGAATTCAATCGATAGCTTTATGTGTGGGAAAAAAGCTAAAGGTAAGTAAGTTATAACCTCTAGTGGGGCAGATAATGGCTGATATCGGATCATTGAGTGAGTGAGCTGAACTAAAGAACCAAATCATTCAGATTTGTGAATGAATCATGCAAACTGGTTCAGAGAAAAAAACAGGATCAGTCAGAATGAATGAATGAATGATTGATTTAGACAACAATTGGAATGAAACAACAACCACTTCATTCATCAATATTTCTTCTTTTGTGTTCCAAGGACGGAATAAAGTCATACAGGTTTGGAACGACAGGAGGGTGATGACAGATGATGACAGAATTTTGATTTCTGGATGAACAAATCCTTTAATTAGTAGATATTTTGGTGTGTCACTCATCTGACACATGGAGCTTACCTTTGATTGGTTATTTTTCAGTCTATGCGCTTCATCTACTACAAGACAAGCCCAGTCGATGGAGCCCAGGATGGCTTGATCGATTGTGATCAGCTCATAAGAGGTCAAAAGCACATGGAACTTCACAGAAGCCTCTTTCTGCACAGATGAAGAGGGATTCAGGAACCACACATCGTAAACAGGTAAAGACAAACAAGCATATCAAACCACAAAGCAGATGTGGCAGTAATTTACATAAACCTATGTTTAGCAATATAGTTTCTAATTCCCTCTGATTATAAGCTACTGTATCAACTCTACCCATCCAAACCTCCTTTCCTCTGGGTTTCATACCTTCATTTTGGAGGCCTTCTTCCCACCGCGGATGGCGTTGTCCTCAAAGGAGAATTCATTTTCTCGTATGACAGCTCTGCTGTCTTTATCACCCACATAAGTGACCACATATATGTCTGGGGCCCACATCTCAAACTCCCTCTCCCAGTTAATGATGGTGGACAGAGGGGCACTGACCAGGAATGGCCCCTTCGAATGACCCTGAGAGAGACCATTACCAAATGTACTGTATTATAAACTTCAATGCCACATTACAAACAATAGCTTTTATGATGAACATGTCTTCCTAGAGACCATTTATTACTGTAAAATCAATTAATCAAACTAAAATAAGACAAAAGAATGGAATTACACACTCCCGTTCAAAAGTTTGAGGTCAGTAAGATGGTTTTGTTAGAAAGAATTTATTACTTTTATTCAGCAACGATCCATTAAATTGGTCAAAAGTCACAGATAAAAACTTTAAATTATTACAAAAGATTTCTACTGTAAATAAATGCTGCACTTTTGAATTTACTATTCATCAAATAATCCTTGCAGCACAACTTTCATGATCACCAAATCAGCATATCAGAATGATTGTTGAAGAATCAAGAGACAGTGAAGACTTCAAGTAATGGCTGCTGAAAATTTTAACTTGTATTTTAAATAATACAGTTTTTACTTTATTTTTGATCATTCAAATGCAGCCTTGGTGAGTACAAAAGACTTATTAAAAAAATCTTACTGACCCAAAACTTTTGAATGGTAGTGCACTTACAAAATGTACGGCGGCTCAAGACATTTGTTGTACCCAGGAGTAAAACTAAACGTCATGAACTCTCCTTTATTCCCCGTGCTCTAAAATTGTTGTATGGATAACTTACAGGTCCTTGATTAGAATGTCTTTTCTGTGAATCTGTGTTAGTTGTATATGTATGTATATATATATTTTTTATTATTATTATTATTTTTTTAATGCTTGTATATCAGCTATCTTGTATTCATTTATATACTAAGTAATGATTTTCTTGGATTATGTGTATGTTTGACACATTTCAGGGTTTTGTGCTGCAAGATCCTGTCATGTCAAACTTTAAATAAAACTAACTAACTACAATATTTTTTAGAAACACACCTCTTTGTAGAGCGAGTATAGGAAGACAGCAGTCTGAACTGTCTTTCCGAGACCCATCTCGTCAGCCAGGATGGTGTCTGTGCCCTGAGCCCAAGAAAAACGCAACCAGTTCAGTCCCTCAAGCTGGTATGGGTGAAGCGTGCCGCCAGTAGAGTCCAGATAATCCGGCTGCCTATCAAACTTTATAGTGGGCTGAAAGTAAGAGACAGGAAGAATATTAGATCATTGTCAGTCAATGATGTATGAATGCATTTTCTTTAAAACTATATTTCCAAACAATCTAAATTTGCAATTGTGGTCTTGCTCATAATTATATTAATGTTTACACTTGAGAGAACAGGAAATTATCAGACAAAAGTGGCAAACAAGACTGAGAATAGAAGTGGGCCTTGTTCAAACTTGCACTGAATAACTTGCAGTGCTAAACCATGGCTCCAACCTAAATGTGGTTGGTATTAAAATTCTTAATCAATAAAGTAGAAAAACATTGATCCGAGTTGTTCTAAGGTTCCTTACATCCACCACAGGATTAGCAGGAGGCCTCTCTGTCTTCCTCACTTTCACCTTCTTCATCTTTTTACCTGGTCTGCCCTCCTCTCCAAGCATCAGCTCCCTGACAAACAGGGGGGAAAAAGATATGCTGATTAATAGGGATGCACCTATCGGTATCGGGCTCGATACTGAGCTCCTGTATTCGTACTCGTTAAAATGCCCCGATACCAAACGCTGATACCACACAGCATGTGATAAGCACCATATTCAGACAAAGAAACACCAACAACAGACAGAGTTGAGGATGTCTACTACGAAGTATATGTATGCAATGAATATAATGTTAAACATTCAGTATTAACGCCTGTATAGCTGGTGTGCGCGCAAGCTGATAAACAAAGCGCGCTGAGTGAATTGAGCGCGCGGCGGCGCAGATGCGCGAGCTTGTCGAGTGAATATATCTTTCTCACAGACATCACTGGAAAGTTTGTAGTTCGGGCGGATATGTAAAAAACAAGTAAGTAAAACAATGCACAAGTTACTTAACGGTAGGGAGGGAGAGAAAGAGAGAGAGAGAGGGAGAGAGCGCGCGCACACTTCTGTTGTGTGATCTTTGATGTTCACTCACTTAGCACACGCATCACTTAGATTAAAACTAAATCGTAAAAATAAGACCATTTATAGGGGCATTCACTATAAACAATTTATTTTCAACCTTAGGCATACACGACTTTCAGGCGAAAGTGAATCTAGCCTGTGTGAAATGTGCTAGTCTGTACTACTGTCCTCTCATTCTGCACCAGTACAAATACTTGCACGCGTTGCGCGTGTTTTGCTTGTTTGAGCGTTTCTGCTTCATTTATGTAAGTGAAGATAGCAAAATAAAGTAAACTGTGACAGTGGACTACCAGTAAAATGTATACAAATTTGTTATTATTACCAAAAATTATTCAGTCTGGGAAAAAACATTAAAGTTTAGACTGTGATAATGTGAGAAATGTTGAAGGTGTCAGAATAAATTTTGACTTGACTATCTATTTGATAAATTAAGTTAACCAACTACCATTATACGTACTCTTTTGGTTTCTGTACCCAATATTTAAAAATTTACAAATGCAATAAAAATATTGGTATCGGTACTCGGTATCGGCAAGTACCAAAAATAAAAGTATCGGTATCGGGCGAGTACTGGAAAAAGTGGTATCGGTGCATCCCTACTGATTAATTCATACTTGCACTCAATATTGTTTCACACTAGTGTGCATGTGTGTGAAGTGCTGTAGAGGCCTGTGTGCATGTACCTGTGGTTCCAGTAATGTTGTTTATAGGTCTCATAGTCTGGGATATCCCTGTCTTCAGACTCCCAGGCTGACTGATCATATGGCAGATCTCTCCATTTGATCAGATAGTGAACGTTATTCTTCTTATCCACACTGCCAGAGAGAACGAGAGAAATCAATGTCCAAATAGTTCAGCAGATGTCTTCCATCAACTGGCTTCAGCATATGAACGTTCTCACCTGTGGTTTAAGATGCGGTGGATGAAGAGCCACTCCAACTTTACTCCAAAGCGCCCATACTTATCCTCAATACGGGCATAAAAGGGATCTTTATTCTTCCTCTTGCAGCTCTTATCCTCGTCTCCCTCAGCACCCATCTCTAGATTGGGGGGCTCCTCCATATCTGTCTTCCGCTGGTAGTTACGGAACATTACCTGACAGTTCAGCTCCAACTGTGACAAGAATGAAAAAGACAAATTATTGTATGATTTTATTAATAAACACACCCATGGAAACAAAATGCATGAATTATTGTGCATATATGTATGTGTGTCTTAGAATATTTTGAGTGTGTAACTACTTTTATGTTCTTGTCTTAGGGATGCACAATATAATGGAACCAACCATGTCAGCTATTAGAGATTTAAAAAAAATAACTGGTATAAGTCAATACTGGAAATTAAACTGCATGCTCATTTTCTTGTATTTTTACATTTAGATTACCATTGATGACATGTAACGTTCACTTAAACTATACAAAAACACTAATAATAGTCATGTAATCTTTAGCAAATATCAAAATAAATGTGCATTTTTCAAACTGTACATTGTAATGTTGTGATGCCTAAATTAATTTTTAGCATTTAAAACAGTTCATTTATTATTTAACAAGTGTTTAATTTATATCATTTATTTAGACAAAAATATTTTAATATTGGTGCATTCCTACATTCCTACTAAGAAATTGTGTGTTTTTATTTGTGTGTCACCTGTAGTTCCTGGACCCAAGAACAGTGCCAATAAGACATGTTGCACCACTTCACAAAGAACTCTCTCTCCTTCCGACCAATCATAGGAGGAGGATCCGGAGCATCGGCTGGAAGGTCTGCAGGGCGCGGCACGGGCATAGGGGGAGGGGCATCACCCCAGCGCCAGGCCAGAACTTTCTGGACTTTGCCCTTCAGTGGAGGACTCTGAGAAAACAAAAACATGATATTCTATGTTTTGCAAAAATGAAACCATAATATAAAATTAATTTAAATATTTTTATATATTAACATTTTTGGATTCATCAATTATGCTAATCCTACATATTTCAACTCTGGCATCTCTGAAAATAAAACCTCAAGAAAACCTAATCCAAAGGATAGACTTGGACTACCATACTATATTATTCCTCTCTCACCAGGCAGCGTGGGCAGATCCACTCTCCGTTGGGGATGTCTGGCAGAGGAGGGTTGAGACAGTGTAAGTGATAGGACGAGGGGCATGTGTCACAGCACAGCAGCTCTCCTCCATCCTTACACACCCGACAAAACTCCATATGATGATCGTCCTCCTCTTCTACCTCTCCATCATCCCTCCTTCCATCATCGTTCTCCTCTTCACCCTCAGAACTCTCCTCACGGGCCTCCCATTGAATTCCCTCCTTCTCCTAAGAGAGAGAGACATAAATAATGCATAATCAAAAGAAACTTTAGTCATTAAATATCAATGGTAGAGAAATAGTGCACATACACACACACAGAATATAGATTTTACTCTATGAGCCCACAGCAGCTCAAGGAAAGGCCAGACATTTATTCTGAACACGTTTATATGTACGTACACAGTGGGGGCAGCTCCATGTGCCCTCTGGGGCTCTCTCCATGTCAGGATCTAGACACACCATGTGATAGGCTCTCGGACAGGTGTCACACAGAATGATCTCGCCACCCTGCTGACACACCTCACAGTAGTCCTGATGATCAGTCTCATAACCGTCAGCATCCTCATCCACTATGTAAGAGAAGGAGGTTTTATAACAAATGTAAATGGCTGGAAAGTGGCCAAAGTAGTATAGTGTTTTCATTACAGTGTGTGTGTTCATTAGTGTGAAGAGAGCAATCGGAGTTGTGCTGTCTTTGACTCACTCTTCTTTTTCTTGGAGCTCTTGGATTTCTTACTCTTGGAGCGGCTGCTCCGACTGTTGGATCCATCACTTATGGAGAAACTATCAAAATCACTCTCACCATCATCATCCTCACCGCTCTGAGAGAAGGAACCATGGGTGAAGGGGTGCAAAACAAGTTGGTGATGTTAGCAATAAAAATAAGGAATAATTTAATATATATTCACTACCGTTAAACAGTTTGGGATTGGTAAAATCTTTTAATGTTTTTGAAAGAAGTCTCTTAAAGCAAAGCAATTATTAATGCATTTATCTGATCAAATATAGTAAAAACATAAAATAAATGTTTTCTATTTTAATACGTTTTAAAATTTAATTTATTCCTGAGATGACAAATCTGAATTTTCAGCAGCCATTACTCCAGTCTTCAGTGTCTCATGATCCTTTAGAAATCATTCTAAAATGCTAAATTGCAGCTCAAGTATAATTTCTTATTATTATCATTGTTGAAAATCACTTAATATTTGTCTGGTAACAGGGATACATCTTTTCAGGATTCTTTGATGACACGAAATGTCAAAAGAACATTTATTTAAAATAGACATCTTTTGTAACATTATAAATTAACTGTCCCTTTAACTGTGAATTCACTGTCAATGCAATGCATCCTTGCTTTAAAAAATCGTACTCATCCCAAACTGTTGAACAGCAGTATATATTTTATATATTATATATGAATATACTTTCATTATATAATTAATAACTATAATAGTTCTGTCATGACAACTCTCAGAGAAGTTAGCATAGTAATATACATGGCAAAGTTAATGTGTTGGGTCTTGATCAGAATGGATCTGCTACACTGCTGCTGTGGCAGAGCAAGTTCCGAGACTTGCTACTGCCAATACATCCACAGACATGCTGCAGTGAGCATGTGGGAAATACTGCTACAGCAAATATAACATATATAAAATAACCCTCATAAATAACATACATGAAATCACCCCGTAGCAGATCTACACAGTTGGAGCTGGGGAAGGTGAAGGGTTTCTGAAGCATGCTGCAACTGCCACAGCTTGAACTAGCCAAGTATTTGAAAGTTGAGCAGCAAGCTCATTGGCTGCTGATGTGAAAAGAAACCAATCAGCTGAGCAATGGGAGTAATGATGTGATTACATAAGACTGAGTTAGAACCTGTGCCTGTGCCACCTAGAGTTTCATGACAGAACTTTGCATTAACTAATAATACTAAATAAATATTAATAATAATGTATAATTCAGCTAATTTATATTATGTTGCAGTAACACATGTAAGCACATATGGAATATATACATACAGATGACCGTTTTCTCTTGAAATTGCCCAGTTTAATCTTGAGTGGAGCCACTTTCTTCGCTTTAGACTTTTTGTCCTGGGGCTTTGGGGTGGACTTGGTCTTTCTACGTGCATTTGGGCCTAGAGCAGATGTATAAATGGCACAAAAAGTGTTGAGTAGATTAAAAGACACACATAATTAATTCTTTTGGTCCCCTAAAAATTTCCTCATTTTGTTCTGTTAATTATTTCTGATCCTGACAGTTTAATTTCCAATCAAATCTCATACACTTATTCCACATTCCTCTCTCCTCTGACCTTTGCCCTCTTTGGTCTTGGCTTTTCGCAGGGGGACTGCTGGGGGCTGTTGGGATGGGGGTGGTGCAGCAGGAGCTGCTGTTGATGTGGGCGTGGCCATGGGCACAGCCCCTCCTCCATCCACCCTGGTCACCATACTCTCCACTGCAGCAGCTACATTGGCAGCTGCCAGGGCTGCGTTGGCACTCGCTGAGCCTCGCATGGGATTATTAGTGCTGAACTCTCGCCATTTAGCCCCCAAAACCATCATCATCTTTGACACAGCAATCTTAGGGTTCTTAGCAGCTATTAAAGGTCTAAACAGGAGAGGGAAAGAAAAACATTTCAGATCAGTCACAAGATAACCAAGAAGTTTATATAAGGCAATAATAGAAATGGGGCAAAAACAGACAGAGAAGCGTCACTGTTCTACCTGACAAACTGACTGAAAGCTTTGTAATTGGTGAGAGAGGTGTAGTCCTCTTGGGTAAAGGTGTAGTCGATGTCTTTCATTCCCCAGTCTGCTAACAGCTGAGAGGAAGATTTGGGTTCCTGTGAAAGAAGAACAGAGGATGACAGGTGAATAGCACTAGAGAATGCAATAATAAAATTATAACCAGAAAACATTTATCTGAAAACATACACTACCATTCAAAGGTTTTGGGGGCAGTAATTTTTTTAAGAAAAATAAACTTTTATTTAGTCAATGTATCAAAAGTAACAGTAAAGACATTTATAATGCTACAAAACATTTCTATGTAAAATAAATGCTGTTCTTTTGAACTATTTATCTAAGAATCCTGAAAAAAATGCATCACGGTTTCCACAAAAATAATAAGAGACTTCTTTATATATATATAAAATATTTAAAAAATCTTACCAACCCCAAACTTTTGCATGGTAGTGTACCAACAGAAGGAAAATGTACAAGATATAAGAAGCACTGAAAAAGTTCACAAACAACTCAAAACCAGTATTCGTTGTGGCAACAATGTAGACAGTGAAAGCAAAGAAAAGGCTTGTTTTAAAAAAAAAAAATTGTATCCTGTGTAAAAACATTTGCGTCTGTGGCGCAAATTTTGTGTGTGTGTGTGTTTATTTATGTATTTGTAGTTATCAGATCAACCTCGTGTGACATGGAATTTTTTTTTTTTTAACAAAAGTCCCAAGGTTTTAACATCAAACCCGGAATGAACAATGACCACCCACTGGCTAACCCTTACCTGACCATCATCATCATCGTCATCATCTTCCTCCTCAGGATCTGGGTCTTTACGTTTGCTTTTTCCTCCAGATGAGCCACCAACCTTTTCTCCCACAGAACCTCCCTTCTTTCTCTCCTTGGAGGAGCTGGATCTTTTTTTCTTCTTCTTGCTTGGGGCATAGTCACTCCCTTCACTCTCAGATTGCATCACTCTGTCCTCCTCGTCTTCCTCACCTTCTACCATTCGGATTGCTTCCATGACTTCAGGAGAGCTGACAGGAACGTCCTAGACCACAATAAACACCCAAGGAGAGATGACAATATCAGATAAACTCAGGGAAGAACCTTTCAGTTCAATACTTGTTCATGTAAACATGTTTAACAGAGATGGTAATGGCAAATGATGATTGATGTGACACTGCAGCGGTGAAATCAGCCATGCAATTCAAACGTTTGGGGTCCGTGAGATTTTTTTTAATGTTTTTGAAAGAAGTTCTCATGCTCACCAAAGGCTGCATTTATTTGATCAAAAATACAGAAAAAAAACAGTAATATTGTAAAAATTATTTATGATCAAAATAACCATTTTCATTTTTTTAAATCTATTTTGTTCCTGTGATGTAATCTGAATTTTCAGCAGCTGTAACTCCAGTCTTCAGTGTCACATAATTATTGAGAAATCATTCAAATTTGCTGATTTGGCGCTCAAGAAACTTTTCTTATTATTATCAATGTTGAAAATAATTGTGCTGCTTTACATTGTGAAAACCATGATAATTTTGTTTAAATTAATCTATTAATAGAAAGTTCAAAACGGTATTGCCACGGTATGCCACAGTATTTATTTGAAACAGAAATTAATTGTACCAATGTTAGTCTTTACTGTGACTTTGTCAATTTAATGAATCATTGCTGAATAAAAAGTATTTATTTAAAACTCCAAACTCCAAACATTAAATGGTAGTAGTATCTATATATAGTATATATTCCAGATCCTAAAGGTGCTCCGCTAACCTCTCTGAGGAGTTTCTGTCGTTTGCTGCTCCTACTTTCACGGCTTTTCTTTGCTTTTTTCTTCTTGTTTTTGGATTTGGGAGTCTCTGTCGCTGATGCTGGTTCATTGGCATCATCTGTCCAAAACACAGACACACAGCATGCATCAAACATGAACAATTAAAGCTGAACAATCTCAATTTTGATTTTCTGTCATTCCTACCCTTCCTGAAATGATACAGTACTTTTAATTCAACTTTATAACCCATACAATGACTAAAGGTAATATGGCATATCAGTTTCGATTTTTTTTTATCACAGCTTAAAGCATTCAGAATAAAAAATAATAATTATTCGCATTCCTGCCTCAAGATGTGAATCTACTGTCCAAATATGTCAGCAGCAGTGAAACTATGGCATGAGGCTCTTGCTTTTGAAATAATTCATTTATTATAAGCTCTCTGCTGATAGGCTGCGCTACCAACGCCATTACGGAGGCCGGTGTTCTGACAAATAATGCTACCTATCAGATTATGATACCAACACTGTATTTATCCAACTGTAAGGGTAGGTTTAGGGTTGGGGTAGGTGTACATGTTAATAAAGCCTCACACCTTATTAATATCATGCTGGAAGCAAAATCTGATAGGTAGCACTTTTCGCAATCGAATTATGCTACCATCTGTTTTAATGGGAGGTAGCAAAAGCTGACAGGGTAGCACAAATCGTCAGAACACCGGCCAGAAGAGGAAAGCAAAACAAATGGGTTTGTCACACTATTCTAACGATATTGCGTTATGATCGCTAAGGTAGAAAAAACAAGCATCTTTAGCTCTTAAGATACTAAGGAGTCCGTAACAAATAGGTGTATCTATAATTTTAACATCATCTGCTGACCAGTGAATCAGGAAGTGACTTGACTTTTGCATACAGCTTGCCGCTACTGCATCATAAACTAACGTTAAAGATTTGGCTTTAAATATGTGTATGATGCAGTAACACGTGGCTCGCCAGCTCGAGCAAAATATATAAACATTAAATCTAGCAGCGTTCTCCTTACAGAAATGACCATTTGTCTAGAAGTACACTGACATGGCAGCAGTTAATTTGCTAGTTTAGGCTCATTTGGAGAAGTTATATAATATGATGTGATTAATGAGGGTCCTGACAGGGCAGCTAAACCTTACCATCTCTCATGGGTCCAAAATGGTCCCTGTCGTCTTCACTCCCCGACATATTCCCGTCCGGACGCTTGATAAAATGGAAATGACAACAATATTTTGCTCTGGTTTTTAGCAGCACCCCATACTGACAGAAAAAGATAAACAAGTGACGGGGAGGCTAACTGTGTTAAGATGAATTAAAAATCAATTAACGATTGTGACATTTAAAAACTACAACATCATACAACGACGTAGTCGTGTCATTTCGGCTTTTTTCGTAAACTTTCTCGCTGGGTGAGAGCGAAAGACGCCTCAACTTAGCTGTCAATCAAGTTAGCAAAGCTAGCAAACGGAGTCAAGTGATCCGGCTGCAGGGAAAATGGCAGCCGGTTGGATGAGTTGAGTTAAAGCGTTTATCTGCCTTCGTTTCTGGTTAGATTCGTATCTTTAAAACTTTCCTCCTTGAATAAATAACACGCGGAGGTCGCGAAGCCCCCGACAAACACCACACGGCGCTTTAAAACGCGGTGTCTCGCAGTTGTAAGTTACCAGTCATTTTAGATTTGTTTGTTTATTTTTTGTTTTATGCTTTAAAGAAAAACTTACCGAGAAGCGTAAATGTCTTTGTGTGTGTATATATATATATATATATCTATATATATATATATATAATTTTTTTTTTTTTTAACGCAGGCGGTTGGAGGTGGATGGGAGGAATTGACTTACAGGTCAGTCCAAGGTGTAGATAGTCGGCGGTATGATTAGCTTTAGTCTGACGCGTAAACTGCAGGTTACTACCTATCACTGAAAAATAAAAAAAAGAAGCTCCGAAAAGGTGTAAATCTTTGGGAGACGTCGTCCACTCTTCTCCCCTTTCCCCAGCGTTAGTGACCAGAAGCGAACATCCTCAAACACACAAAGAAATCAGGGGGGGTAGAGACATCCCATAATAATCCTAGGCACGCTCCCCCCTCCCTACAACACTCACTCACTCAACTCTGCATAGTTACCTCGCAACCTACAGACCATAATAATCATCTCCCCCTCGCACACAATACCAGCAAGTACACACTGCCTTCCCCTTTCTTAGTCCCTGCCCCCTTAGCAACCACGTTGCTATGGAGACACTGCCCCCTCCCGCCCTCTCCGGCATCCCATAATAGTCATAAGCAGGCTGCTCTGACATCCCATAATAAACACAAGTCCTAAAAGAGAGGGAAGGAAAAAAACAACACCAGTCACATGGTCTCCAGGGAAACCCCAGGCCGCTGGCGACAGACCATAATAATCTGCGGCTGTCTGTCCACCTGGCTAGGTTTTTGGTGCACGAACGACAGAAAATGCATATGAGCACCTGGTTGGAAGTCGGGCTAACAAGTAGTGCACTTCGGGTATCTGTCAAACGTCACACACCTACAAGAGTGGCACTTCACAGTTTCAGAGGTGATGAAATGTCAAGGTGCAACAGTGCTTCTTTTTAATCCCATATCAGACCGGAGTCTGAAGATTGACTCCTGTAATGAGTGTAACAAAAACACGAACTCGGATATGCCACAATCCTGAAATAGAACCTCACACATGTTTAGACTCTCTGACCTCCAGTGACTTGCTGACTTCAGCTACCTATGCATTACAACAGGTCAATGCCACATTGCACATAGTGAATGAAATGCAGAAGTAATTTGTGTGGGGGGGATGGGTAGATCTATTTAAAGCAACAATAAAAAATCAGTTAGGATATACATATTTAGCAGTCACTTCTATTTATATTTATACTGTACACTGTTTTTCGTGAGAGGAACCTGCCAGTCACGTAGACAAAAAGAGCTGAAATGTATGAAGGGTTTTATTGCATCAAATGTGATAGAACTGACTGTAATCCCAGTATTTGAGTAAATGTAATTAGTTACTGTGCTTAAGTATCTTTTTTCGCAACTTCATACTTGGACAGGGGGGGTAGAGACATCCCATAATAATCCTAGGCACGCTCCCCCCTCCCTACAACACTCACTCACTCAACTCTGCATAGTTACCTCGCAACCTACAGACCATAATAATCATCTCCCCCTCGCACACAATACCAGCAAGTACACACTGCCTTCCCCTTTCTTAGTCCCTGCCCCCTTAGCAACCACGTTGCTATGGAGACACTGCCCCCTCCCGCCCTCTCCGGCATCCCATAATAGTCATAAGCAGGCTGCTCTGACATCCCATAATAAACACAAGTCCTAAAAGAGAGGGAAGGAAAAAAACAACACCAGTCACATGGTCTCCAGGGAAACCCCAGGCCGCTGGCGACAGACCATAATAATCTGCGGCTGTCTGTCCACCTGGCTAGGTTTTTGGTGCACGAAGACAGAAAATGCATATGAGCACCTGGTTGGAAGTCGGGCTAACAAGTAGTGCACTTCGGGTATCTGTCAAACGTCACACACCTACAAGAGTGGCACTTCACAGTTTCAGAGGTGATGAAATGTCAAGGTGCAACAGTGCTTCTTTTTAATCCCATATCAGACCGGAGTCTGAAGATTGACTCCTGTAATGAGTGTAACAAAAACACGAACTCGGATATGCCACAATCCTGAAATAGAACCTCACACATGTTTAGACTCTCTGACCTCCAGTGACTTGCTGACTTCAGCTACCTATGCATTACAACAGGTCAATGCCACATTGCACATAGTGAATGAAATGCAGAAGTAATGTTTACATCCATTCATACATTACAGGTTTAAGTTTTTTGTGTGTGGGGGGGGGATGGGTAGATCTATTTAAAGCAACAATAAAAAATCAGTTAGGATATACATATTTAGCAGTCACTTCTATTTATATTTATACTGTACACTGTTTTTCGTGAGAGGAACCTGCCAGTCACGTAGACAAAAAGAGCTGAAATGTATGAAGGGTTTTATTGCATCAAATGTGATAGAACTGACTGTAATCCCAGTATTTGAGTAAATGTAATTAGTTACTGTGCTTAAGTATCTTTTTTCGCAACTTCATACTTGGACTATAAAAAATATTTGTAATGTTTACTCTCTAATTGACGACATTTTTGAGCATATACAGGTGCATCTCAATAAATTAGAATGTCATGGAAAAGTTCATTTATTTCAGTAATTCAACTCAAATTGTGAAACTCGTGTATTAAATAAATTCAATGCACACAGACTGAAGAAGTCTTTGGTTCTTTTAATTGTGATGATTTTGGCTCACATTTAACAAAAACCCACCAATTCACTATCTCAACAAATTAGAATATGGTGACATGCCAATCAGCTAAAAACACCTGCAAAGGTTTCCTGAGCCTTCAAAATGGTCTCTCAGTTTGGTTCACTAGGCTACACAATCATGGGGAAGACTGCTGATCTGACAGTTGTCCAGAAGACAATCATTGACACCCTTCACAAGGAGGGTAAGCCACAAACATTCATTGCCAAAGAAGCTGGCTGTTCACAGATGCACGAGTTAATACACGAGTTTCACAATTTGAGTTGAATTACTGAAATAAATTAACTTTTCCACCACTTTCTAATTTATTGAGCTGCACCTGTATGTCCTCTTTACTCCACTATATTTGTAATGAAAAATACAGTTACTCATTACGTTTTGCATGGCATCTGAAGCAGTTCTGCAACAGTTTATTTATGCTACAGAAGAAACCATATTACCATTCAGGGTGTTGACAGTACTAGACCTTGAGTTTTGCCCTTATGTATCCAGACTCATCGAGAGACTACATGAATGTGAGCGCATTAGCAGCTAGTTGCAGAATCACAGTTGAGAACATGGCTGCAGCCAGTGATGAGGCCGAAACCAGCACGTCCAGTGCAAGTAGGCTTTGACGATTTCATTTTATTTTACTTGATATTATTTCATGTATCCATTATATTGAAGAGACCTTTTGAAGGAAATGTATTTACTTATGCCGTTTTTTAACAATTGAGCTTACCTGAGATTTGTTTGCAAATGGTTACAATGAGACGTGTTTGTAGATGTTTAAGAGGCTGTTGTGTTGACCTCGATTTATTGCAATATTGAGGCATTGAGTTTTATTTCTATTTTAGAAAAAAATGCATGATTGCTCTCCTCACAAATCAGCTGCTTCTTGTTTTTCACTGTTATGTCTCTTAGGTGTTGAGGACTACAGCATTTGTGAGCCTACATCCTGAAACACATGGGTCTGATATCAACAACAACAACAATCAGGCACGTCATCCTGGTAGAACTTAAGAACTGTGAAGTTTCAGCAAAGAGGAAACTGTGTGTTGTCAGGATAAAACACCTGGAAATTCAGATTTGTCAGTTAACACAAATTAACACACACACATATATATATTTGAACAACATTAGTCAACATTTGAAGTGGATCAAAAAAGTTAATCAAAGTTGTCCTAAGACAAGTGTGCATTTAGGTTTTAGGTTAACTTTGATTAACTTTTTTGATCCACTTCAAATGTTGACTACTGTGTGTGTATATATAAATATATATATATATATATATATATGTATGTATATGTGTGTATATGTATATATGTGTGTAATTATTACAAGAATCATGCCTTATGGCCTGGTTCATGAAGGGTTTCTTTAAAGGATCTTAAAGGTCACAGTATTCACTGGACAGTTTGTCCATTCAAATCTTATATCTGAGAGACTGCAGTCTAATGAATGCTACAAATAAGTATTTTTCTTTGTCTTTGATATGCAGCAGAGGAGAGATAGCTCTAGGCTTATTTTATTGTACTGTCTTCTGAATACTCTGTCCTATCCACCTTTAACAAAAGTCTCTGTTTTTCACATGATGGTGCATCTCTCCTGTACAGCAGCAGAAACGCGTATCAGTGCTTGAGGTGCATGTCCCCCCAACACACACACATGCTTATGCACACCTTTCTGCTTAAGGTAGATCAGTCACCATGGTGATTGGGGGGAGGGGGCTTAGGTGTAGCCCACAGTCACCAATCGTGGCAGACTGTTAAGGGAGGTTTGGGGGGGTTTCACCCTGCGGCCCCCACCCCCACACTCACTCCCATCCCATAATATTCTCCTGAAGATCAGAGGAATGTTGACACAGTGGACGCAGTTAAAACAATCTGTTCCAAAGAAGCATCTGTTCTGCATGGGCTACTATAAATGCTTGTTCCAGGTGATAGCCAATACCAATCCTGCAACAAGAACAAATTTTCTAGCATTGCCTTCCTCTCGTCAAAAGAGCAGTGAGGACATCCAGTGGCGAGATGGAGGGATGAGACGGTGAACTGCATCATTCACAAACAAAGAACATGAACTTTAGGTCCTGTAAACCAGAACAGATCAGTTCAATCTTAATTTAAAATCAACAAGACTCAGCAATGGTTTACAGAAAGTCACTCTGGCATTCATTCAGTTCTTACAGAACACTAAGTAAATTTGTATTTAATTTGTATGTATATAGAGTAATATGTAAAACAATAATAAATATATATAATTTGTGTATGTATAATATATACATGTTCAAATGCAAATAATTTTCAAATAATATAATATATTTTTAAATTCAAATTATATATACAAATAAATAATAATATATATTAACAAATTAATATAATATAATTAATCGTTTGATTATATTTATATTTATTAATGAATAATTATTCCTTATTTAAAAATATATATAATTATTTATATTTACATAATTATTAAATTATGATATTAATAGTTAATTATCTATACAAATTAATTTGTTTATAAACACAGATATGTATATTAATTTAAATATTAATTATTAAAAAATATATAGATAAATTAATCTGTAATTATATATATGTACACACAAATACAGTATATACAGGTGCATCTCAATAAATTAGAATGTCGTGGAAAAGTTCATTTATTTCAGTAATTAAACTCAAATTGTGAAACTCGTGTATTAAATAAATTCAATGCACACAGACTGAAGTAGTTTAAGTCTTTGGTTCTTTTAATTGTGATGATTTTGGCTCACATTTAACAAAAACCCACCAATTCACTATCTCAACAAATTAGAATACTTCATAAGACCAATAAAAAAAAACATTTTTAGTGAATTCACAATTTGAGTTGAATTACTGAAATAAATGAACTTTTCCACAACATTATAATTTATTGAGATGCACCTGTGTATGTATATATGTATGTGTATATATATATAATATATATATATATATATATAATATTTATACAAATTATGTATACAAATTAAGTTTAATTATATTAACATAAAATATGTAGATTAATGTTTAATATTATTTAATTATTTAAAAATACACACATATATGCATACAGTGGGTACGGAAAGTATTCAGACCTCCCTAAATTTTTCAATCTTTGTTATGATTCTTGGTGATCAAACTCATTTCTTGTATTTACAATATGAACTACTTCCCTCTGGTAGAAGATATAGAATCCCAATGTGTAAGTTAAATCGATATAAGAATTCCTTTGTACCTGTATCGGTGCGGGTGTACAACAAGAGTTCATCTTGATTTTATTTTCATGATTTTATTTAATTTTTGTTTTTTTTTTATATGTTTATTGTATGTCTGCAGCAACATGTAGTCCATAACAATTTTCCTCTTGAGGACAATAAAGTATACTACTACATTACAAACATTATGCAAAATGTAATATTCTCAAATAATCAGTAACACTGTTAAACTGTAGTTCACAGTCCAGCGCAGGTGTCCACCTGAACCCCATGTTAAATCAAACAAAACAGCCACAATTAGCCACTGTGACATCTCAAATGAGAGTGTAAAACAGATTCCGACAGATTGGACACTTGATTTAAAAAGAAGGGATTTTATTTACGAGCAAGTGTTGAGCAGATGGAGAGATGAGGAGAAGAGAGGCGCCGGACATGACATGAGGGTGCAGGTCGTCATGGCGTTGCTGGGGGAGACAGTGTAAGACGTCACTGCAAAGGACAGCAGGACACAAACAGAGAATACGACAAGAAGAGGGGTGGAAAAAGTGCAAGGGAGGGGAGGGATAGGGGCACTGCTCAAATGGAGAGAAAGGCAGTGAATCTGTAAGAGGGCACAGTTATTTATTTGCTTGCTGAGGTGCAGGAGAGTTCAGCAGTAAAGACAGACTTAGGTGTGTTTAAGTAAATAAATGGTTCTGTAAAATTTTCACAAGATCTACAACTATAGAAATATATCTAAGAAATTAAATTATGTATTGTAGTTTATGTAATTATGTTAGGTCTGAAATTTCTGAATGTTTAGGACAAAAATGTGTAAAAATGCATTATTGCAGATAAAAAAGCAGCAAAATAATTTGATTATGTAATTAAGTCTTACATTTCTGAATATTTAGGACAAAATGTATAAAAACATAATAATGCAGATCAATTATTTTTTGAAGCAAACTAATTTAATTATATAATTAAGTCTGAAATTTCTGAATATTTAGCATAAAAATTTATTTAAAAAGAGTAATGCTGATATTAAACATTTTAAACCAAAATAATGCTCAGTTTTACAAATGAAAAGATTAAATGCTTAAAATAAAAATAAAAAATAGTTTCATTATATTGAGCCACAAAAGCTAAATGCATTTAAAAATGTATTCATATTTTACATCATATAACAATATGCGTTCCATAAAATATTTTTTTTTAATGCTAAATGGCATTTTTTTTAAAGGTATAAATGATGTTTGTAAGATTTAAAATAATTTAAGAGAAAGAGAGAGTGTGTGTGTGTGTGGGGGGGGGGGATTGTTAAAAATTTAAGACACTTTCTGTTTATTGATGTCAAATGTTTGATGTATTGTATTGATGTATTACTCATATTACTCGATTGAAAATGTCCATAGTTATATAAGTAACTACTCAGAATTTAGTTTTCTGATTGTTTTTAGATGCCACCTTGTTTAATAATTTGTTTTTAAACTGTGGCTTAAAGTTCACCCAAAAATGTAAATTCTGTTATCATTTACTCACCCTCAAGTTGTCAAAATTCTATACGAGTTTTCCTCTTCTGTACAAAAGAAGATATTTTGAAGAATGTCGGTATCAAACAGTTCATGGTAGCCATTGACTTCCAGAGTATGAAAACAAATACTATAGTCAGTGGCTACCGTCAACTGTTTGATTACCAACATTCTAAAAATGAATTTTCTTTTGTGTTCAACAGAAGAAAGAAACTCATAAAGGTTTGGAACAGGTGAAAGATAAGTAAATGATGGCCGAATTTTCATTTTTGGGTGAACTTTCCTATTAACTAATTTTTGAGGGCCACAGTAGATCCACGAAATCCAAAATCTTGTCCTAATGCTCTCTCTCTCTCTCTCTCTCTCTCTCTCTCTCTCTCGCTCGCTCTCTCTCTCTCTCTCTCTGGTGATTTATTTGCCTCAGTTCTAATATTTGTCAGCACTGTGTTTTCTCCTCCTTGTCTAAATGTCATCCCTTCTTCGAAGACAATATGAAGAGAGAGAAAAAGAGGGAGCAGGGCAGAGGGAGGAAAGAAAGTGGAAGGGGGGACACTCGTAAAAAGAGCAACAAAAGTTTGGGAAAATTAAACATTAGGCAAGACACGTTCACACAGGCTCGTTTCAGGACAGGTCTGAGCACCCTTCCCCTGCTGTTCTATCTGTCAGGTTATTTATTGTTACGGAACATATTTCTCAGTCCATTTCCGCTGGCTTTCACACGCAACTCTTTTGTGAGAGTCTCAGGATTTAAGGGCAACATATTCTGATGCAGCCTTCAAGTAACAGATGCTCAAGCTGAGCACCCTTCCCCTGCTGTTCTATCTGTCAGGTTATTTATTGTTACGGAACATATTTCTCAGTCAATTTCCGCTGGCTTTCACACGCAACTCTTTTGTGAGAGTCTCAGGATTTCATATTCACATATTCTGATGCAGCCTTCAAGTAACAGATGCTCAAGTCACATGCATTGACAAAAGGAATTCTCTCTCTCTCTCTCTCTCTCTCTCTCTCTCGCTTTCTCTTGCTTACACACAGATGTATGCATTTAGATAGTGATTTGGCACTCGACTTTTGGTCACTTGCCCTCTTTTTGACGCACAACACAAACACACAGTTGAGCATGTTAGCATTTGTATAATCCCATGCATCATTCTGCAGGACTCATTAAGCAGAGGTCACGTATTACGTCCTGAGTAAAGTGGACAATAAGTGCAAGCTCATCCCTCAATGTTAATGTACTATGGCCAAAACCTTCACTCCTCCCCTCCCTGAGGTCTCCAACCCTCCCGCCCTTTATCCATCCTTCCTTTATAACCCCACAACCATCACTTCATCCACACTTATCTGTTTTTTTACCTTTGGATTTGCTCATTTTGGCAGACAAATTGGATTATTGGCAACTTTTTTTCCCCCACATATACTGATACAGATCTGGAGGAAATGGAAGTGCTTTCTTTTTTTTAGTTGGCTGGGACAAGGGATAACTGATAGAGAATCGAAGAAAATGGGATATCATAAAAGGGTTCTGACCATTTATCTGTATAATTAATACATTTTTTTCCCTGTCCTGATTATTTTACTCAACCAAAGAGATATTGAGAGATAGATTTATTTTTTGTTATAGATTACAATGTCATAAGATGAATATCTCTCTCTCTGTGTGACAATAAGTTTACAATTTAGAGGCATTTTATCTTCAAAACATAAGTGGAATTAATGGCAATTATTACAATAGATCCAGTTAATGATATTTTGGGATAATTAGCAGATTTGAAACTTAATTTGAGCAGTTCATCGACAGGAATATTTTGGATCCTTTTGGAGCTCAAAGTGGTAAAAATTTATTTTTTTGCCTTCTGTAGTGATTGACTTTGATTTATTAAATCATTTTTATTACATTAGAAATATCACATTTAAAACCTCTCTTTAATCTTTACATTGTAAAGGCTGTCAAAACAGTTTGGTTTAAATTTCTTGAATTGCCTTGTGAAGATTGTGCTCATTAAGCAGCAAATATATATAATATATTCTGATGCCAGTCATAATCTGTCAAAATGTAATTGCTATTATTCCAGTCATGCATATGAATATGCATAAAAATAGTGATTAAGGATGAGCAGTTCAGGTTTTGTTAATTAAAATCAATTAATTTGATATAATATCATAAAATTATATCACACAATAATGTAAAAATTAGCAATGTGATTTCCTGTCTATTGATTTTGACAGATATGAGGGGAACAACCCCAATGTAACGGGTACATCTGTAAGACTGAAAGAAACAAGTGTTGATCACTAATTCAGAGACAGACAGGTAGTCAGACAGACAGGCAATCTGATGCCAACGGTCTCCTCTGTGACTCTCCCGGGACGACTCCTCCTGCTGTTGCTATGGGCACCCCACCTCACCATGGCAACCAACTGGCTGTAAGTTAGCTTGTATGAAAGCGTTTGTTTGTTATGCCATAACTTGTAAAAAGATGGTGACATATATCTTTCTCACACTTTCTTTGTTTCTACTCTATCTTTGTTTCTTTGTTGCCTCGTCCTGCTGTTTTCAATTTACCTACAAAAGGTTGTCCTTTTATTTATATGTCCGTTTTTGTTTTTTTCTTTGACACTATTACATTGTATTCTCTCTGTAGTTCTCTGGCACGTCTGCCACGCTCACGTCCTGTGTCTGGTGCAGAACCATGTGGCCGACTGAGGGGGTTGACACCAGGCCAAGTCGGGGTGTGCCGGGCACGGGGGGAGGTCATGGAGTCTGTGCGAAAGGCTGCAGAGATGGTCATTGAGGAAGTGAGAGAGACTGAAGCACAATGACTCATGATGACAATTTTGTGTGCATACAGTACTGACATTCATTTTTTTCAAGGACATGATGGTAAATAATCATGTCAAAAATGTTTATACAGAAAGCTCCTGTCACCAAGACGGATTCCTTGTGTATATAAACACACTTGGCAATAAAGCTCTTTCTGAATCTGATTCTGGCCACACAAAAAGTATTGTACATTTCTACTGTTATTGTCCCGATAAAAAACACAGTTCATTGAACTCACATAGACCATTTTTATTCTCTCTATTGTTTGTGACAACTAGCCCCGGTCACATTTTAGCCCACAAATACTCTTTAGACTAGAAATGAGCTTTAACATTTAAGCTTTAACAGTTTCATATAAATCTCTGACTTACAGCTATTTGTTGCATTTTAACCACTGCAGTGTCAACATCAGTTCCGAAACCGGCGCTGGAACTGTTCCACCACCCCTCGCGGGATCAATATTTTTGGACGAGTCATGAACCAAGGTTACAATGAAATGTCACAACACACAGTATCAGAACATAACATACTTGATTATGCCATTAATTTATGCAACAATTTAATTTATGCAACAATCATCCATATAACTTTACCATCGTGGCTCAGGTATGGGGTATAATAAACTAAAAGTGTTTAATTTCAAATTAAATTTCAATTAATTTAGAAGACCAATTGTTTTATAGGTAAAAAAAAAAACTTTTAAATATTTAGGGGGCCTCAGAAAACTTTCATGGCGGCATAAGGATGATTTTAAAGTACTTAAATTAATAATGAGTAATATATTAAAATAATCTAACTCTAATCACATTTTTTAAGATATACACGGAAATCATATTTCTGCCCCCCCTCAATAAGTATTGTTTTTATTGAAGAAAATAGAGTTCTTGATACTTGGGGAATCACCAAAATGTCAAAAAAGGGGTAAGTTAATTAATTTAATGTACCAACACTTCCAGCTTCTGTTGCAAAAAATTTTAATACAAGCAAAGTTTTCATAATTACAACAGAAATACCAGAAATATAAGCCTATAAGAAGGCCTTCAAATATTGTGTTGGACAATAGGTGGCCTTCGAGTCAAAAAGCTTGAGAACCACAATATCAGAGTATTATTATTAAATGACTGATTATTAATAAAAGACCATTTACCAACATTCTTATTACATTCATTTCACAAAACACAATCAACACTGTCAGCATTAAAAAACAAGTTAGTTTAGTCCTGTTCCATTTATGTGCTGTCTTCAGGTACCCGTGAGGTGGCTTTTGTCCATGCTCTTTCATCAGCAGCAGTTGCTGTGGCTGTGACTCGGGGTTGTAGCAGGGGAGAACTGGAGAGGTGCGGCTGTGACCGAAAGGTCAGAGGGGTCAGTCCTGAAGGTGCGTAGTGAAACATCGATAATTCACATGAATAAAAACATGTCAAACATATCCCTCTCACTCACCCTTAGGTTTCCAGTGGTCAGGTTGCTCTGATAATCTGTCCTATGGCGTTGCATTCTCTCAGACATTTGTGGACGAGCCAGAGAGAGCTAAGGGCATGTCGTCAGGGCGACCGCTAATGAACATTCACAATAATGAAGCAGGACGGAAGGCAAGCAAGATGTTTATAAAAACTTATCGTCAAATGCATATTGGTTTTCATGCTTTTTTCTATCTTTGTTCAGGCAATCCTCCATAACATGCAGGTTGAGTGTAAGTGTCATGGTGTTTCGGGGTCCTGTGAGCTCAGAACTTGCTGGAAGGTCATGCCTCCGTTCCGCCAGGTCGGTGCTGTGCTGAAAGAACGCTTTGATGGGGCCACAGAGGTATGTCACAATGGCTCTATTCCAAAAACTACTGAGGTGATTACTGCCTACACAGGTAGCTGTCTTCTAAGGCAGAATCCTAACTAAGATGGAACCTCTTAAGTGACTGATTTGGAACCAAGTGTGTAGTGATGTGTCGTTCGAACGAGCCGGCTCTAAGAGCCGATTCTTTGTAGCGAAAGAGAAGAGCCGACTCCCATCGGGGAGAGCCGAATCTTCAGCCGGAGCCTTCTATTTTAGCCCAATTTAGCAATTGTGAATAGTTTGTGTGTTGGTAAGCAATTTTTTAATTTAGTGTATTCATAAAAGCCTTATTTTTATGCATTTTTTTTTCATAAAAAAAAAATAAGAAGAAAATACACATGCGGCTAATCACATGGGAGGACAGACTAGGATGTGAAAGATGGAATGGGATTGGGGACACATTCAGAAGATAGCGAGTGTAGTGGTATGCTGCGTTCAAGTCCTCCTGGGACGTTCGTACTTACGAGTTGACAAGTCGTAATTACGACTTCAGGTGCGTTCAAGTCAGTTTAGTCAGCACAAGATGGCGGTGTACCTTCTTTAAATAAATGACAAGAAAATACAACAGGGTCTATTAACTCTGCTTATAAAAAATGAAGAGCAAAGAATTCGCATCAGGTGTGTTTTGCGGTTTTAATATTTTTTTTTAGACCAGGATCCCAGTATAACTGATTTTCAGCATCAACAAATGCTAAAATACAGAGATTAAAAAAAGCTGTTAGCTAAATGCAACATGGCAAATCAAAAGATTTTTCACCTATAGGTGCAAAAATGATAGCATTTTTTTTTTACTTGGATTTCATTAACTAGCTGTGTAACAAGAACATGACCAGTTTAAGTTTATAGGACAACTAAACTAAACTATCAATTTAAACAAAAATTGCATCCATCAATTCCGCCATGTTTCTAATTGACAAGCCCCCAACTCGGGGCTTAAAAATATTTTCGAGTTTCCCACTCGTAATAACGACTTTGTGGTGGTGTTCATCTCGTAAATACGATCTATCCGACATGACTTGAACGCACCGGTATAGGCCAGGTACACACTAGGAAGGAAGGAAGACACTGCATTGTTGCAACATTGGTCCCCTCAGTCTTCTCAAAAACAGGACAAATAATCACAGAGAGGAGAAATTGCATCAGCACATCCAAGCTGAGGCATCGGTCTTAATGTTAAGACTTTTGCCTTTATTTGTTTGCTGTGGTTCTGTGTTCAATTGTTCAATTAAAGTTTTATTAAAATGTTAAATAATAGTAGGCCTATCTGTGTTTTTTTTTGTAACGAAAAAAATGCATAAACATAAGGCTTTTATGAAAACACTGAATAATACAATTGCTTACCAACACACAAACCATTCACCACTGCTAAATTGGGCTAAAATAGAAGGTCCCACTCGTAATAACGACTTTGTGGTGGTGTTCATCTCGTAAATACGATCTATCCGACATGACTTGAACGCACCGGTATAGGCCAGGTACACACTAGGAAGGAAGGAAGACACTGCATTGTTGCAACATTGGTCCCCTCAGTCTTCTCAAAAACAGGACAAATAATCACAGAGAGGAGAAATTGCATCAGCACATCCAAGCTGAGGCATCGGTCTTAATGTTAAGACTTTTGCCTTTATTTGTTTGCTGTGGTTCTGTGTTCAATTGTTCAATTAAAGTTTTATTAAAATGTTAAATAATAGTAGGCCTATCTGTGTTTTTTTTTTGTAACGAAAAAAATGCATAAACATAAGGCTTTTATGAAAACACTGAATAATACAATTGCTTACCAACACACAAACCATTCTCCACTGCTAAATTGGGCTAAAATAGAAGGCTCCGAGTGATTCTAAATAAAGAGCCATTTGGGAGCCGTAAGAGCTGGCTCTTCTAAGGGAGCCGAGCCGAACTTCCCATCAATACTGTGCCAAGCATGTCCTTAAAAGTGATTATCATTATTTCTAAGCACTGAATGTCCTTTGATGGTTTTTGGAGTTTGTCACAATGCATTCTCTGTGAAGGTTACATGCAATGCTACATTAGAATTTGGCCATATTGTTGAAGGCAGCATAAATATGTGTATCTAAGGTCAAGGGTCACTGTCGTACTTTCTGCTTAGGTACGGCTGACACGTGTGGGCTCTCGCACAGCTCTCCTTCCACGGGACCCCCAAGTGAAGCCACCAGCCGCACGGGACCTGGTTTACCTGGCTCCTTCACCAGATTTCTGCCGCTTGGATCCAGACAATGGCATTCCTGGCACTGCAGGACGACGTTGTAATGGTAAAAGCATAAAAATCAAGACAAAAAATTAACTTTGATCTTTCTGATTATTAATTCTCTAATCATTTCCCTGGTTTTATGTGTTATTTGATAACTCTTTACTTAACCTTTTCTATTGTTCCACATCCTAGGAACCTCACGGTTGGCACCAGATGGATGTGAACTGTTATGTTGTGGCCCAGGTTTTCGAGCAGGCAGGGCTGAGGTGGTTCAGCGCTGCTCCTGTAAGTTCTCCTGGTGCTGCTCAGTTCGCTGCCAGCAGTGTAAGAACACAGTGCTCATACACACCTGCCGAGAATGAGACATACCTGAAAAAACCACACAACCACACCAGAAGCACCTCATCTCATGCCAGCCTGCATTAATTCCCACAAACCAGCTCCATCTAAAACATTCTGCATCATGTCTCATTTTTGGTGACTTTAAAGTTCTTTCAGATGTGACATTACATTATAGTTATTTTATTCTGCAATTGCATTTTTGCTGAAAAGCAGTGTTGAGCTTGAACATACATGCACTATTACATTTCTTAAATGCTCAAATACACATAAAATACAAAACCATTAACTAACTTGCTCAGACAATGCTTAAAGGCTTAAATTAACCTCTGAATAACAGCAGAAAAATGTTAGTTTAGTCTAAGGCCTTAGCATTAAATTCTAGTCAACAGTTGCTCTCTCCCGGTTTACAGTATTTATAATTTCTTTTCAGTTTTGCTGATTGTGTTTATTTATTCGAGTTCATCATGCCTTCTCTCTGGATGGAAAATTCCACCTGCAAACTCTCCGGCTTTAGCTGTTTTGTTTCGGCTCGTTCTATTGCATAGAGGCTCATTTATTGCTATTGTCTCATTTTTATAATCTATATGGCCTAAAATAAAGTTGTTTGACAACCTACATTTGGAAAGATGTTGTTTTGTTCATTATGGATTGACACATTTTAAATTAATACATTAAATTCAAAATTCTGGGGTCGGTACGATTTTTAAAAATGGTTTTAAAAGTCTCTTAGGGTCACCAAAACTACATTTATTTGATCAAAAAATACTTTTACAGTCAAAACACATCTTTTATATTTTTAAAAATAATTTATTACGGTGATGGCAAAGCTGAATTACTCCATTACTCCAGTGTAACATGATCCTGCAGAAATCATTCCAATATGCTGATTTGGTGCTGGAGAAACATCAGTTGCTCTCTCCCGGTTTACAGTATTTATAATTTCTTTTCAGTTTTGCTGATTGTGTTTATTTATTCGAGTTCATCATGCCTTCTCTCTGGATGGAAAATTCCACCTGCAAACTCTCCGGCTTTAGCTGTTTTGTTTTGGCTCGTTCTATTGCATAGAGGCTCATTTATTGCTATTGTCTCATTTTTATAATCTATATGGCCTAAAATAAAGTTGTTTGACAACCTACATTTGGAAAGATGTTGTTTTGTTCATTATGGATTGACACATTTTAAATTAATACATTAAATTCAAAATTCTGGGGTCGGTACGATTTTTAAAAATGGTTTTAAAAGTCTCTTAGGGTCACCAAAACTACATTTATTTGATCAAAAAATACTTTTACAGTCAAAACACATCTTTTATATTTTTAAAAGTAATTTATTACGGTGATGGCAAAGCTGAATTACTCCATTACTCCAGTGTAACATGATCCTGCAGAAATCATTCCAATATGCTGATTTGGTGCTGGAGAAACATTAATGTTGAAAACAGTTGTGCTGCTTACTATTTTTGTGGAAACCGTTTATTCCCCCTCAAGACTCTTTAATAAATATTAAGTTCAAAAGAACAGCATTTATTTCAAACAGAAATCTTTTGTAACATTAGATTTATGGATCCTTCCTGAATAAAAGTATTAGTTTCTAAAAAAAAAAAAAATCTTACTGACCCCAAACTTTTGAATGGTACTATGTGTGGCAAACACTAAACAATCAAGTAATTATTTAAAAACAGGATAGAAATACAGCTGTGTCAGTCGCACCACTTTTATTACAAATATAGTGAGATTCCAAACACCGCAGAACTTTACTAAGAAAAGGCCACATTTCAAACCATCATCATCAGTTATCCTCATCCTTTTTACTCACATGACTATTAAGATCGGTTATTCAAAATATTACATTTCAAATTGTTATTTTATTATTAAATCACAATCAAATGGTACTGTAGCAAAAAAAAAAATAATAAAAAATAGTCATTTAAAAAAAAAAGCTTAAGTTTCAAAATGTCACCACTAAATTCATTCACCCATGAGATAACAGTAATACATTTAATACATCATACTCAGTCAAAACAAAAATAAAAAAAATAAAATTCAGTTTTCTAAACGTGTCAGTCGCACCACTTTTATTACAAATATAGTGAGATTCCAAACACCGCAGAACTTTACTAAGAAAAGGCCACATTTCAAACCATCATCATCAGTTATCCTCATCCTTTTTACTCACATGACTATTAAGATCGGTTATTCAAAATATTACATTTCAAATTGTTATTTTATTATTAAATCACAATCAAATGGTACTGTAGCAAAAAAAAAAAACAATAAAATAAAAAGTCATTTAAAAAAAAAAAGCTTAAGTTTCAAAAAGTCACCACTAAATTCATTCACCCATGAGATAACAGTAATACATTTAATACATCATACTCAGTCAAAACAAAAAAAACAAAAAAAAAATTCAGTTTTCTAAATGGCCAGCAGAAGGCACTGCATGGCTTGAGAGTAAATGCACTTAAGAGAGATTCTAGGAGCATGAAGCACAGAAGAGAACAGTCTGGCTCATACAGGAAGAAACAAATGCTTGTGAACTAAAAACCATTGGCTCCCACGCAAGTCCCAAACTCTCTTATATAACCATATAACACCGGTCACTCAGGAAGGGATGTGGCCATAGAGTGATTTTTATGGCCATAACACTCTGATCCAACATTAAAATTGTAAAAATATCTAAAACTGTTATTATTTTATATATGTTCTGTTTCAATGCCATTGTCAGTGATTAGAGCTAATTATATGCCCAAACCAATCACGTTAGCTTGCTTTTGTGCCAGATCCAGTCCAGTACATATTAATAACAGTATATGAACCACATATAGCACTGAACCTGCCTACAGTT
>NW_015505638.1:651880-684811 GCF_001515645.1 Sinocyclocheilus grahami | reverse complement strand
TATGGCCATAACACTCTGATCCAACATTAAAATTGTAAAAATATCTAAAACTGTTATTGTTTATTTTATATATGTTCTGTTTCAATGCCATTGTCAGTGATTAGAGCTAATTATATGCCCAAACCAATCACGTTAGCTTGCTTTTGTGCCAGATCCAGTCCAGTACATATTATTAACAGTATATGAACCACATATAGCACTGAACCTGCCTACAGTTGTCATGCGAATCCAGCGTCTATAACTGGCAAAAACGCAAGAATTTCAAGAATCGCTTTTGTGCCCATTGCAATTTTGTGACGCTGTGAAAATGCTCAACTGAGGAGATTTAAGAAAGCAGAAATCAGCTTCTGCACACACTATCCACAGGTTACAGAGCAAACAGCTGAGCCCTGCAGAAGTGCTCATCAGAGCAGTCAGCATGTTCGGCTTTACACTTTATGAAATTTGCTGTTTATAGACATTGTGTGCTAACCATTCTTGTGCAGCTTACAGCAAAGCATGTCAGAGAAAAACCCGGCGTTTGTCCAGCTAAAGCATTTCAAAAAATCATTTTGGATGCCGATCAGAAACCTGAAGCATTTAATCTCATGTATTTGTGCCACTGTCACACTTTTTTGGGATCGATTACATGTAACTGACACTTAAAGCATTAAATTGGATCTATATGTTGCTCTGTAAGACATCACATGCGTAAAGTGCGCCTATATCTTTTCTCTCTTTTTTTTTGTCATTATACTCTTTGTTTGTAGGGGGTGTTACTGGTTCCAGGGTTCTCTAATTTCTTCTGTTGTTCTAGAAACATTTAGAAAGGCAGATAGGTTTTTTTTTTTGCTGTTTTGTTCCTATAATTTTTCCCAATTATAACTCTCTCCACTCCAAACCCCACCAGAATGTTTCTTTTTCTCTGCCTCTCTTGTTGGAGTGAGTGCATCACACCACTGCTTGTGTTCCTACAAAAGGACGCAGCGCTTCTTGGGTTTGGTCTCTGGAGGTTCAAGGGCAGCGAGTATCGCCTCGTCGAATACATTCTTCAGGCCTCTCTGTAAGAAAGAGATCGTAAAATGTAATTTGCAGTGGGTCATGTGGGTGACATGCGGGTGTGTGCGGCTGCTCTTTTTACCTGTGTGAGGGCGGAGCACTCCACGTATTTGACAGCTCTGAGGTCTCTGGCCAGCTTCTCCCCACTCTCAGGCGATATGGGGCGCTGCTTGTTTTTGGCAAGTTTTTCCACAGTGTTACTGTCATCCCTCAGGTCAACCTGAGTACCCACCAGAAGGAACGGAGTGCGTGGACAGTGGTGAGAGATCTCTGGTACCCACTTAAAGAAAGAGAGAGGAGAAAAAGGAGTGGTAAGACAGTGCCTAGAAAGCTACTCATAGCACAAACAGAACAAACAACCCAACAAACTTAAAAACACAGTTATGGCAATGAAACTTCTATTCCATACAAACTGACAAATACAATAAAACAAATATACAAATTAAATGAAATAAACAGTGCTTTTATTTTCCATGAAGGTCTACTAACATTACTGTTCACGTAAGTAATTAAGTATTACAAGTAAGTTAAGTAATTACAATTTTCACTGTATGTATTGATAGATTAATACTTATTAAAGCTATAACGTAATTCAGATTAAGAGCTGTGAGTGATTTTGTCTTTGCATTTTGTTGTTTGATTAACTGATGGCCCAAGTGACAGTCTGTCACTTTAAGACAATATATTGACACATATTGGATTTTCTCCTAACTGTTCTCGTCCACTTAAGACATAAAATGTGTTTAAGTAAATCCTCTCCAAGCCGGCCATATTTTGTGTGTATTTCATCGTTTGGACGCGCCTGAAGCTCAAAGTGTAAATAGATGGTCCATTTTGGAGCGCGTCGGTTGCACACATTTCAGCATGAGGAACAGCGTCTCTTGTGCGGACTGTGCTTTCAAGGTTTTATTATCAAACATGTCCCGCAATTTAGCAACAGTATAAAATAAGACGGCCTTTTTTCAACAATCACCGATTGTGCTGATTCTGACTTTTAAGTTTGGGTTTTAGGGAGGAATGAATGCGAATGAATGAAGGGAAAAAAGTTGCGCTAGAAGAAACGCGGCTATAATCCTTATAAGCCAAAATCTAATAAAAAAATGTAAATAGCATAAAACAGGCACAGGCCTAAAGTGTAAGCAGATGTTTGAATGTTTAGTTCTCTCCTCTATCATAATTAAGCAGGCATTTCATGTTGCGCGTGTTGAAGCTCCTCTGCACGAGCGCGATCTCGCTTCTGAGTTGCGAATAGCAAAAATGCATCATAGACAAATGTTTGAATATTAATGCATATAAAAACAGCTGGCGACTCTGGTGAGATAGAATTTGCCAGACAATGTATCTATCGCAATAATAAATGTATGTGTGTTTTCTTAATTTCTTCAGTACCGATAGCAGAACCGTTAACGTCAGAGCTTATCGATACTCCGGTCTTTCATAATTTAGCCCCGGGACTGATTAAATACCGGGTTTCGGTACCCATCCCTACTGATAAAGCAGCGTTTGTGAGCTCAGCGCTGATTTGTGTACAGCCGTTACAGGGGAAACCTCTATTTCTCCCGCTTTAAAGCACCTCCTGTTGGCAGAGAATGAATTTGCATTTTCAGTAAGTCCATCTGATTTACGCAGAAAACATATTTTGCTTTTCCTATATCCACGGGTGCTGCGGATAATCCTTGGGTCGGGTAATAAAAAATGCATTCTGATTATTTGCGGGTGGATAAAAATAAATCATAAATGATGCAAATATTAACTACATTTTTTTCATGAGGCAGACGATTTTGTGTGTTTGTGTTCGTTCGCCTGATCGGGAAGTTGCATTGACAGACACTGTGACATTCCAGATAAAGTTTGAAAGGTGTAAAACCTGTGTTAATGCTATTGAGTAGGCTAATATGGCCAAAGAAGATATTTTGTTTTATAAATAAACATTAATTTAAAAGCAGCCCATCAGCGTATTATCCGTTACAGCTCTGACGAGGTTTTGTTCTGTCCTCCATGCTGTGACAACTCACAAAAGACTATTTTTAGCCAAGCAGCGCAGAGAGCCGCTTCAAGAACGTGCCTCGGCTGGCCGGTATAAACACAAGCATTAAGAGCGGCCGCGATCAGCTCCGGTTCCCGTGGAGCCGTAACGTGCCGCAGACGCGTGCATTGAGGCACAGATCAGCTCTAACGTTACTGAATCTGCTGTTAAAAATGAACCATCCATTCATCATATTATCATGCAAAACATACACGACAAATAGCACATTTTTCACGGTTCCTTAAAACGTCATAGAATTTCCACACCGGCGATGACATGACTGCGGCGCCAAATGATTTATGTCCCCACGCATCATGTACGTCGTCATGCGTTGACGTCATCAAATTGCAATCGGTTCGTGAGATCGGCCAAGTGTAGTGAGTACCGATCGAGTCATAAAATGTGATTATCGGCCGAGAAAGGTGGATCTTTCATGTTCTGATGTCCCAAACAGTGAGACCAGCAAGAAAGAAGAAAGCATTTGATGAACACCTACCTTCTCTTTCACATTCTCAAAGGAGGAAGGAGAAACAACAGAGAAGCAAACAAGGAAGACGTCTGTCTGCGGATAGCTGAGAGGCCGAAGTCTGTCGTAGTCTTCCTGACCTGAGAAAACAAGAACAGACGCAGTTCATTACCACCTCTCTTCAGCTCTGAGAGTCACTCGAGATGAACACAACAGTTAAGACTGAAGAGAAATCCAATCTAACTTAAAAAAAGCTAGAGATAATTATAAATTAATGTAGACTATGTTTAAAAGTTGGGTGTCGATAAAATATTAAAATGGTTTTGAAAAGGAGTCTCTTATGCTGACCGAGGTTGCACTTATTTGATCAAAAATACAGTAATAACAGTTATATTGTGAATTATTACCATTTAAAATAACTTTTATATTTTAATTTATATTTACTTAAAACATTTTTATTATTATTAATAGGGCTGAATGATTAATCGCATTTGCAATAATATCGCGATATGAAAAATTTAGATTTTTCAAATCGCAGAGGCTGCGATTACACAGTCACGTGACAGGCGAGAGTAAAGAGGTGTGTTCGACTTGACGATCAGATCGGTGTATGACATCAAAGTACGAGGAGACATCCGCTCTCTTATAGCTCTCGCAGTACTTTGATGACACACACCCATCGGTCTAAGCAGCGCTGCTTCAAGTCGAGCGCGGGCCATCAGCAGAAAAAGAAAATAAATAAGTAAACAGCCAAAGGACGTAACTTAGACTGGGAGATGGATCGGTTAGTGAAAGGGAAGAGAAAAGCCATAGATGAAGTTGCACAGACCCAGGCAGGTGCTGGTCATTTAAAAGCTAAATGTAGAAAATATGAAGACTATGTTTAAAAGTTGGGTGTCGATAAAATATTAAAATGGTTTTGAAAAGGAGTCTCTTATGCTGACCGAGGTTGCACTTATTTGATCAAAAATACAGTAATAACAGTTATATTGTGAATTATTACCATTTAAAATAACTTTTATATTTTAATTTATATTTACTTAAAACATTTTTATTATTATTAATAGGGCTGAATGATTAATCGCATTTGCAATAATATCGCGATATGAAAAATTTAGATTTTTCAAATCGCAGAGGCTGCGATTACACAGTCACGTGACAGGCGAGAGTAAAGAGGTGTGTTCGACTTGACGATCAGATCGGTGTATGACATCAAAGTACGAGGAGACATCCGCTCTCTTATAGCTCTCGCAGTACTTTGATGACACACACCCATCGGTCTAAGCAGCGCTGCTTCAAGTCGAGCGCGGGCCATCAGCAGAAAAAGAAAATAAATAAGTAAACAGCCAAAGGACGTAACTTAGACTGGGAGATGGATCGGTTAGTGAAAGGGAAGAGAAAAGCCATAGATGAAGTTGCACAGACCCAGGCAGGTGCTGGTCATTTAAAAGCTAAATGTAGAAAATATGACGAGGCATATCTTGCTCTCGGCTTCACTCACTGTGTCTACACCGGACACCACAGTTGACGCGTCGCACCGCAACAGCTCTACACTAGATGCGACAAAGCGACCGTTGCAAATCATTTTAACGTTGTGTCAGTACGACATAAATAGAACAAGGCAGGTGAGGAGGAAAGCCTGTGTGTGTCCTATGCCTTAGTGGACAGCATGAAACCCACAAAAAATTAATAAATAACAGAGAGAGAATAATAATAAGTTATTCTCTCTATGCTATTTTTTTAAAGTGATGCAGGTGTTTTTTTCCTTGTAGGTTTTTTAAATTTAAAAAAACATTAATTTTTCATAATGTTTAGTGAAATTATTTGGTAGTCTGAGGGGGGCACAACCAAAAAAGTTTGAGAACCACTGGTCTAAAGTTAACAGACAGTGTTTAAAAAGTGCAGTGCACATGTTTACATATGTTTATTACAGTGACTTTGAATAACCTAAAGTAGTGTGCCAAAGCAACAGATTTGTTTTTATATTTCTGCAATCTACTTTAGTTTGTGTGATTTGTTACTGACTTTCATATTCATGTTTACACCAGGCTTATTTGTCAGTGCTTTATGTTATGTTTTATGTCATAATTATTACATGTTTACAAGGTTGGAAGTTCAACAAATCAGTCAATATACTGTGATTGTAGTTGTTAAATAAAAATGTCATATCAATTCATGCATCACCTAATTTCATCATAACATATAGGCCTGGCCTACAGAAAAGAACATTTATGTTTAATCTATCTAATAGTGTGTTGGTCATACTATACAATGATTTATAGCTTGTCTTTGTTGAATAATACAGAACAAAAAAAATTGCATATTAAATCGCAATCGCAATATTGGTAAATTTCAAAATCGTTCAGCCCTAATTATTAATGTTTAAAACAGTTGTGCTTTTTAATATTTTTGTGAACACCATGATACATTTTTTTTTCCAGGATTATCTGAATAGCAAGGTGAAAAGAACAGCATTTATTTGAAACATGCAAGCTTACTGAATAAAAATATTTATTTCTTTAAAGAAAATAAAACTTAACGGTAATGCATCAACAAAGATGGTGGAATTGTGTGTAGGTGAGATGTGATTTCCACCCTATTATACCACTTATAAACTGAGATTGTAGTATCAGTATGTATTAGTGTGTTGGTCATACTATACAATGATTTATAGCTTGTCTTTGTTGAATAATACAGAACAAAAAAAATTGCATATTAAATCGCAATCGCAATATTGGTAAAAAAAAAATTGCAATTAGATTATTTTCCAAAATCGTTCAGCCCTAATTATTAATGTTTAAAACAGTTGTGCTTTTTAATATTTTTGTGAACACCATGATACATTTTTTTTTCCAGGATTATCTGAATAGCAAGGTGAAAAGAACAGCATTTATTTGAAACATGCAAGCTTACTGAATAAAAATATTTATTTCTTTAAAGAAAATAAAACTTAACGGTAATGCATCAACAAAGATGGTGGAATTGTGTGTAGGTGAGATGTGATTTCCACCCTATTATACCACTTATAAACTGAGATTGTAGTATCAGTATGTATATAGTAAATCAACATGCAATTTGAAATCCTATTAACATTTTTTAACGAGTCTCAGTCTGAACAAGCAGGTCGGATATAAAATTGTTTTTAGCATCTTCAGAGCATGGCACATATGTAACATCATAAAATATGCATAATATTGTCTAAAGCTGTATCTTTATCTCACTTGTTCTTATATACCGAACTGTGAGATATTCACTAAATAGTGAATAGTGAATGAGTCAGCGGATCTGGACACAGTATGAATGGATGCATAAAATGCCTGTCACTTGTTTTCCCATAAGTTCAGCACCATTTTTCCAATTTTTCAATAGTGACAGCTATTGTCTCACGTCTGTTGGCATCATGTTGACATTTAATTCACTATTATGGTAACCAAACTTGTTATACTAAATACTGATTATACTGGTCAACCAAAAAAATAAATACTTAAGAAGAATGACAGTGTGGAGATTCAAATTAGATTTGTCACGTAACATCATAAAATATGCATAATATTGTCTAAAGCTGTATCTTTATCTCACTTGTTCTTATATACCGAACTGTGAGATATTCACTAAATAGTGAATAGTGAATGAGTCAGCGGATCTGGACACAGTATGAATGGATGCATAAAATGCCTGTCACTTGTTTTCCCATAAGTTCAGCACCATTTTTCCAATTTTTCAATAGTGACAGCTATTGTCTCACGTCTGTTGGCATCATGTTGACATTTAATTCACTATTATGGTAACCAAACTTGTTATACTAAATACTGATTATACTGGTCAACCAAAAAAATAAATACTTAAAAAGAAGAATGACAGTGTGGAGATTCAAATTAGATTTGTCACGTGTAAAGAAAGCCCTAGACTGCATTACCTGCTGTGTCAAAAAGCCCCAGTGTATACGGTTCGCCTCCAATCATCACTGTGACAGCATAGTTATCAAAAACCTGCAAACAAACACAAATGTATCTCATTCACACATAATGTAATGTCATTTTAGTTCAGACAAGACTAAATATACAATACTAATAATGTTTCTAATCAATCAAATCAAATATCCAGTGAAATACTCACATGCATTAGAGTTCCTAGTCTTAAACAGCACAAAGCACACAACACACACAATAGCTAGCATTGTTATTGATAATCACTGGATCACTGTGCCCCCTCCCACCAAATCTCTGACCCAGAGCCCACCACCCTTTACTCCGTTACCGTGGGAACATATTCAGAAGGGAATTTGTTGGTTGTGTATGAGATGAGGAGGCAGGTCTTTCCGACAGCTCCATCTCCAACCACCACACACTTTATGGTTTGCATCTATATGGCGAGAAACAAAGATATTGAAAATCACGTTATTACTGGTACTGGCCCTCGTGGGATTCAGAATTAACCTTTGAGTGAACCATTCAGGAATCATGTGTTTTGAGCAGTTCCACTGTTTCCACTGTTACACAAGGAGGCAGGCTGAACGCATTTACCAGAATTGCCAATAAAGTGATGTGATTTGATTTCAGAGACAAAAGCAGGCATAGAGAAATACATCTACAAGAATGTGTCCTGTCTTATTTGCTTCCGCATATTAACGCTGCTGAGAGGAAGACTCGACTTTGTCACTTTGTCGTACTCGCACTAACAATATCGCCTGGTTTCAGTTACATTACCGTTAATGAATGATTTTATTTTGAAATTAGACCTTATTTAAAATGTTCATCCTTAGTAATTACTACATTTGCAGTCCAATTAGGGACGATAAACCAAACGAATACCAGGTACCTTAAAAGCAAAACACTAATGAGCTTGTTTGAACACTTCGCCTGATAAATCTACTTAATTGAATACTATAGTAAATGGCGAAGAAATGTGTAGTTTTTGGTGATTACAGAAAACTAAATAAATCTTGACGAGATTTGTCAGCAGTGAAATAAATCAAAGTTTTGTGTAACGAAGGCGACAGGATGCTGCGAGGCTAAGCTAACGCGCTAGCACTGCTGAGAGGGCCACAAATCATCCTAAATCAAAATGACACAACGGTGAAGCCTGCCTTAAAACGTGTACTGTTTAATGACCGTTTGACAGGTTAAAAGTCAAATAAAATAATGTTACAGATTGAAAATTACTTACCGTTCCTCTCCGGCGACTAGGCGTTGGTTACGTCCGGGTGTGAGAGTATCAATCTGACGTGAATGAAAGCGAAAAACGTCTTGTCGTAGTTCCTGCGACATCTAGCCTGCCCACTCTGCGCACACGCCCAACACAGGTTGCAGTTCCTATTAGGCTGTCGCTAGGGGCCCAGTGACAGCTTTTCTCTATGGTTACAGACATAAGAGGGCTTTTTGACATTGGCTGTATTGTAAACATATTTCATGAATACATCCAAATGGAATATGTTCTAAAGACACACATACACAAACTAGAACAGTAAAGAATGGAAAGAATAAAAGCTAGTAAAATGCGCCTATTTCATATTTTACTTTACAAAGTAATTAATAAAATATATGATTAAAAAAATCGTAATAACTTAAATGAACACACTAGATGGCTACTAAACCCACATATTGTATAGTTACTTTAGCGTTATAACCCCAAACGGGTGCAAGTTAAAGGAGAACAAGTTGAATTTTGTGCAGACAAACCGCTGTGGCTAAATATTTGAAGAGCAATACAATTTATATTTTTGAAAAAAAACAACAAATAAAAACTAAAATGCAATACAATGAAATAAGCTTGTCAGTAGGAGCTACTGGACAATCACGTGACTGAAGTTGGGAACGAGTGGAAAAGGTGGCTTTACTTCTGTCGATGAGACATTCTTTGCTCAAATCCTGTGTACTGCCATCTAGCGATGCGACAAAAGGACAGGCAATAAGCTCTTTTATTTTTCGGTTTAATTTTTTTGTGTCTAAAATTCATTATTCAGCGTAAAATACATTAAAGAAATACACTCTTCGCGTTGGTGGTTTGGCAGGCCTTGGTAGAGTGTATTTGATTTTGCATGTGCTTGTACCACACCACAATACTAATAATGTTTCTAATCAATCAAATCAAATATCCAGTGAAATACTCACATGCATTAGAGTTCCTAGTCTTAAACAGCACAAAGCACACAACACACACAATAGCTAGCATTGTTATTGATAATCACTGGATCACTGTGCCCCCTCCCACCAAATCTCTGACCCAGAGCCCACCACCCTTTACTCCGTTACCGTGGGAACATATTCAGAAGGGAATTTGTTGGTTGTGTATGAGATGAGGAGGCAGGTCTTTCCGACAGCTCCATCTCCAACCACCACACACTTTATGGTTTGCATCTATATGGCGAGAAACAAAGATATTGAAAATCACGTTATTACTGGTACTGGCCCTCGTGGGATTCAGAATTAACCTTTGAGTGAACCATTCAGGAATCATGTGTTTTGAGCAGTTCCACTGTTTCCACTGTTACACAAGGAGGCAGGCTGAACGCATTTACCAGAATTGCCAATAAAGTGATGTGATTTGATTTCAGAGACAAAAGCAGGCATAGAGAAATACATCTACAAGAATGTGTCCTGTCTTATTTGCTTCCGCATATTAACGCTGCTGAGAGGAAGACTCGACTTTGTCACTTTGTCGTACTCGCACTAACAATATCGCCTGGTTTCAGTTACATTACCGTTAATGAATGATTTTATTTTGAAATTAGACCTTATTTAAAATGTTCATCCTTAGTAATTACTACATTTGCAGTCCAATTAGGGACGATAAACCAAACGAATACCAGGTACCTTAAAAGCAAAACACTAATGAGCTTGTTTGAACACTTCGCCTGATAAATCTACTTAATTGAATACTATAGTAAATGGCGAAGAAATGTGTAGTTTTTGGTGATTACAGAAAACTAAATAAATCTTGACGAGATTTGTCAGCAGTGAAATAAATCAAAGTTTTGTGTAACGAAGGCGACAGGATGCTGCGAGGCTAAGCTAACGCGCTAGCACTGCTGAGAGGGCCACAAATCATCCTAAATCAAAATGACACAACGGTGAAGCCTGCCTTAAAACGTGTACTGTTTAATGACCGTTTGACAGGTTAAAAGTCAAATAAAATAATGTTACAGATTGAAAATTACTTACCGTTCCTCTCCGGCGACTAGGCGTTGGTTACGTCCGGGTGTGAGAGTATCAATCTGACGTGAATGAAAGCGAAAAACGTCTTGTCGTAGTTCCTGCGACATCTAGCCTGCCCACTCTGCGCACACGCCCAACACAGGTTGCAGTTCCTATTAGGCTGTCGCTAGGGGCCCAGTGACAGCTTTTCTCTATGGTTACAGACATAAGAGGGCTTTTTGACATTGGCTGTATTGTAAACATATTTCATGAATACATCCAAATGGAATATGTTCTAAAGACACACATACACAAACTAGAACAGTAAAGAATGGAAAGAATAAAAGCTAGTAAAATGCGCCTATTTCATATTTTACTTTACAAAGTAATTAATAAAATATATGATTAAAAAAATCGTAATAACTTAAATGAACACACTAGATGGCTACTAAACCCACATATTGTATAGTTACTTTAGCGTTATAACCCCAAACGGGTGCAAGTTAAAGGAGAACAAGTTGAATTTTGTGCAGACAAACCGCTGTGGCTAAATATTTGAAGAGCAATACAATTTATATTTTTGAAAAAAAACAACAAATAAAAACTAAAATGCAATACAATGAAATAAGCTTGTCAGTAGGAGCTACTGGACAATCACGTGACTGAAGTTGGGAACGAGTGGAAAAGGTGGCTTTACTTCTGCCGATGAGACATTCTTTGCTCAAATCCTGTGTACTGCCATCTAGCGATGCGACAAAAGGACAGGCAATAAGCTCTTTTATTTTTCGGTTTAATTTTTTTCTGTCTAAAATTCATTATTCAGCGTAAAATACATTAAAGAAATACACTCTTCGCGTTGGTGGTTTGGCAGGCCTTGGTAGAGTGTATTTGATTTTGCATGTGCTTGTACCACACCATAAATGATATGTGTGTGTATTTATATATATATATATATATATATGAATATAAATATGAATATATATATGTGTGTGTGTGTGTGTGTATTGATACTTTATTTTATATTTTGCACACAATAAACCAAAAAATGCAAAACCATCAATACGTGCACACACACAGAAAAGAAAAAGACAAAAAAAAAAGAAAAGTCTAATTAATATTAATAAAATAAATAAATAAGTAAATTTAATTAAATTATTAAGCATTAAACTCGTTATTTCCTCACATTTCCAAAACAAATGAGTTTATGCCTAAGCATCATATTAATAATGCTCGTAAAATCAATAAGACAACCATCAAATGACCAAATGGCCACCAAAATATAAAGGCATCTGAGCCAAAAACAGCCATTCTGAGAGCAGCGCTTAAACTTTTATCTTTCTTCGCCGGAATGTGCGTTGCGCTCTTCCCCTCCTCTTCCTCCCCCTCCCATCTCGCTTTTCTGTTGACGTTTGGCTTTTGTGCCTGTTTTACTAAGTGCGCGTAATTTTCCTACCAAAAGCGCCTCTTCCTCACTGGACTTTATCTTTTTAATGATAGCGTGTGGTACTGAAACGACTCTGATGTAGTGCATTCCGAAAAAAACGCGTGAATCGCTTAGAAGCGCAAGATTTTCGCCCAACATCTTCAAGGGTTTGTTTCCTTTGTCATACTGTCTTCCTGTGCTCATCTGCGGAGGGTATATCCGTCGGTCCGTCTGCTCTGCGTGCTGCTGTTTTTCTCGCCAGCTGGACAAAATTCACATTGACTTGTATCACCGAACCCCGTTGTGGTTGTAAACAAATCATTTCCGCGCGCATGTTATTATGTTAGGCTAACAATCTGAAATAGCTCGCAGGCTGTTTTGGATTAGCACCTGTCTGGAATATTCGACAGTATTAGCGTAGGGATAAATGTTCTGCAGAGGCTTTATTATACGAGTGTGTTTTATTCATCTCGCTCGGTAAATTGGTGGTTTGTATTGTGATTAGGTAGGCCGAATTGTATAATTCTCCAGTTGAGACTGTTTTGCATATCTGGCAAAGGGAACTTGATGATTGGTTGGCCAATTAAGAGCTCCTGAGCTGCTGTTGTGTTGGATTTTGATTAAAGAAACGGAAGTTTATTTACTGGTGCAAGTTCAACCAACCAAGAAAGAAAAACAACAACAATGTTTCGTTATTTGAATGATGTGGATGACAGCCCGTACATGATGTGAGTATTAGCACTTTCAAAATGAAAACATGTATTTGAGTGTTTGAGGATAACCTAATAATTAATTTGTGCTTTAAAATAAATTGTTTCAAAATACATTTTACAAATGTATACTATAACTGCAAGTTATGTTGTGACAGGGATCCGTTTGCTGCACACAGGCAACAGATGAGGAGTCTCTTTGGGTCTTTTGGGATGGACCCATTTCCTCTCGCCCCTCAGATCCAGCATCCAAGTACACGCTTGCAGGTATGCATTAGAGCTGTAAAAATGGCCTGATTTGCAGATTTTTAACACTTGTTCTATGTAAAAGACATTTATCGAATTTGATGTTCATGGTCAATGACCTGCCTTTTAAAGGGGTCATATGATGCTGCTAAAAAGAACATTTATTTTGTGTATTTGGTGTAATGAAATGTGTTTGTGCGGTTTAAAGTTAAAAAAACACATTTTCACATACTGTACCTTATTGTTTCTCCTCTGTGGCCCAAAACCTGTGCTAACAGACAGAAAAGAGGTTGATAAAAAGATTTGAGTCCAATATTTAGTAGTAATCTAGCATAGCGAGAAATTTCTAAGCAATTATTTGTAGGCTGGTCATTTTTGACTGGGAACATCACAAGTGTAACATGGGGGGGAAAAAATCCCATTGATAAAAAGATTTGAGTCCAATATTTAGTAGTAATCTAGCATAGCGAGAAATTTCTAAGCAATTATTTGTAGGCTGGTCATTTTTGACTGGAACATCACAAGTGTAACATGGTGGGGGAAAAAATCCCAAAACGTTAACCATGATAATTTTGAAGAAAATTAGTACGTTTTAGTCCAATTATTTAGCTTTTTTGACAAAATGAAATTCCTCTCTGGGTCAAAACGACCAGAACACAACATGAGGGTTAAAGCATATGATGCGATTTCAAGTTTTCCTTTCTCTTTGGAGTGTTACAAGCTGTTTGTGCATAGATAAGATCCCTAAAGGTGCAAAGATTAAAGTCTCAAACCCAAAGAGATATTCTTTATAAAAGTTAAGACTCATCCACGCCTCATGCCTACATGTCTACGTCACTGTTTGGGAAGATTTGCATTGCACGCCCAAATGTTCACGCAAAGAAAGAAGGCGTAACTGAGTCTCGCTGAAGTATTGTTGCTGCCACCATGTTGTGGAGATGCTGTGTGTTTTGTTGTGAAAGCGAAACTACTTTGTTTGGCCTTCCAAAAGAGGACACAACTAGAAATCAGTGGTTAAGTTGTATTTACAACACTGTTCCAGAACAGTTCAACCCAAATATTCGAGTGTGTGCAGTAGGGCTGGGCGATATGACTATATTATCGTATATCGACGATGTCTCGTAAGTATCGCGATGTCGATGTCAACAGTCAGGTAACAAACGATTATCGACATTATCGGGAAAAAATGACAAATTATAAACCTAGTAAGTTGTAAAAAATATTTTACATAGCCCCATAGTCACCATACAGGTCTTTTTGCATGCGAGAATGAAATAATTTAGTAGGAGGGTTGGGCATCGAAAAGCTATTCCAATTTCGGAAATCAGATCAGATGCATAAGGAATCAAATTACTTGTTATAAAATTATACATTTTGTTTCTGCTTCTCGATTTCTGTATGCGCTTTTATTGTGATTTCAAAAGATTAAACTGCAAGAAGACGAAATGGAACTCACTTCTGTACTCGCGCGCTGTTTTCTGTGCTGCACACGCACAAAAGCCGCCTCTTATATAAGCGAACACTGGACTGAGCTCTCTTTCTCGCATTCTTACACATTCAAAAGGACAAATAAACACAGAATTATATCAAAATATCCCATAAATACAATCGGTTATGTCTTAAGTGAACGTAAAGAGTTGAGAAACAACAAAAAAAGGGTGTATTGGATCCGTGCATTGACAGCAGCCGCTGCCGCCAGCCATTGATGTTAATTTAAAGAACGAAAGAAAAGAAAATCCCTCACTGATCTTGACTGAATCACTTTTGTAACCTCAGTTTATATTTTATTTGCCTGTTGTTTGGCGCTGACTTCTGTAATGGCAACGTGCATCTGTGTATGCGATTATTTTGAAGATGCGTTCCAATATAATTTATCCTTATTTAGGGTATAGGCCTGTTCTATTTTGATCTGCAGTTTAATAAAAGTTAAACACAAAAAAGACAAAAAGTAGCACTCCATGTGTTTCTGAATATTTATTTAAACCGACTGCATAATGATGAAAAACCACAAACATGACTGGTAGAATTAAAATATGCACTATCAGCGCACATTTCAGTGCAATATTTTTACAGATTTTTTATACCTTGTATACAATATAATTGTTTAATTAAGCTGATATATAGCACTATAAATTCTTAATTCATTTACAAACGGCTGAAGACATTATAGTACTATATCTTAGCTCGCCCCTCAACATGCACGTGTTCGGAGATTCGGCAGCCCAACACTGAATTTTATTTTGTAGAAACATCGGAAAATAGGCATATTTTATTCAAGACATTACTATATGACCTCAACATGCGTTTTTCATTCTTGCAATCACTGCCAAAATGTCCAACTTCACCATGATGAACTTAAAATTGGGTTCTATTATTTTTCCTCAACAGTTCTCCTCACAAAACGAAATTCATTTCAAACACAAATTTGATAAGAACAGAGTGGAAATTATTAGCAACACCAAAATAACAGCAAAGCTCATGTTTTCTGTTAGTTTAAGCCCAAACTAAGAAAAGTAAAACCAAACTTTGTGGCAATAATTAAGACCAAACTGAACATGGTGTGTGTTTATGGTGCATGTCGGCAATGTTATCCCGGCGGGGCGGGACGGGACGTGGTGGAGGTGGGGCTTATGTAGACGATATTATCGGATATCATGATATTTTTAAAGGCGATTATCGATACAATATTTTTGACATATCGCCCAGCCCTAGTGTGCAGCGCATTTTATGGAGGACTGTTTCCTGGGGGATGTGGCTTCTACAATGCGACTTTGCACAAAGGCTGTTTCTATAAAGTGAGGCAATTCCAACTTTGCAAGGACAGTCTGGCACTTCTGACTCGCAGACTGTAAGTACGTTTTCATATTCAAAGAATTCGCCACTGACAGTTCAAACGCGAGTTTTGAGCAGTGTAGAGTAGCACTTGTTGTTTGTCATTTCTCCGATCACAAATGCAGACATGGTTTTATGTTTACGTGGCGCGATGCAACGCAATGTGTAAAAAGACAGTACAAGTCATTATAATCAGTAATTATGTCCCCACTGGATGCAACAAATGCCTCATTTGTAATGGGTTTTATTGGTTTTCTCGTTTCGCCGGGTCATGGCATCACAATACGGTAAGGGGCACATGCTTGAGGTATTCAGCCAATCACATCTCACTGGATAGCTGGCCAATCACAGCACACCTCGCTTTTCAGAACGGTGAGCTTTGTAAAAATCTATGTGTTTCAGAAAGGCGGGGCATAGAGGAACAACAATAATGTACAGTATGTGGAAAATAATGTGTTTTTTTAACCTTAAACCACATAAACACATTGCATTACACTGAATACACAAAATAATGTTCTTTTTAGCAACATCATATGACCCCTTTAAGTGAAAATTCTGTTAATATGTTGACCAGTCAGTTTGATGCTGAATTGGCATCTCTGCAGTTAGTCTCAATTGTACTTGTAGGTGTTTATGAGTGATTTTAGGCTTGTATTGAAGATTAAAGTTTCCATATTTTACCCTTTGTAGCCACAAGCTGGAGCCTTGTCCCCCTTTGGCATGATGGGAATGGTATGACCTTGTTCCTTGTTCACCTGTTTGCAGCAGTGTTTGAGCTGCATGACCTCCTCAAGTTTGTGTAAATTCCACTGATCTATATAATGACTGGATTGCTCATTGAGTTCGAAGATATGCTTTTAAGATATGTGTATGTAAAGTAATTTTTACTTCAGATGTTATCTGCAATGTTTATGGTCTTTTTGGGCAGGATAAGTGATATATCGAAATTGTTTAGGTGGGTGTGTCTGCTGCGCACTTGTCGACACGGGTAACTGAGCCAACACAAAATATATTTCTTTATGTACGTAATTATGCAGGAAATATTAAACATGAAAATACATCTCGATTTAGTATCAGAAATTGATTTGAATATACAATGTATAATACAATACAAGCCTCTGTTACTATATTGCTGTATGTTGTATTGAAAATTAAAGCTTACCATGCATCATCTTGGAAATAAATTTTTTAAATTAAATTCTTTAAGTCCGTATCGTATGTAGTAATCAGTATTATTTCTCTGAATAAGTTATGATGTGTATATTTTTAATGTCCTGATTTATCAACATCTATTTCAGACTCTTAAAGATCACGCAAATTCTATGGCGTTTTATTAGCATTACCGTTAGGAGTAAAATGTTATGCATGTATGTTGAATTAATTATTAATTTAACCAACGTATAAATCATCACCTGCATGAATGCTGTTAACAAAATCAATGTTGAAACATTTGCAGTTAGCCTACTGTATGAATAAAAACACAAAATTACATAAACCGTGAATAACTGTACAAGAAGTAAGGTATACGTGTATACAAAGCATAAATCTTTATTCAGATTTCAGAATGAGCACCTTGTCATTTGTAATCATGTTCATCTGATGTACGCTACTGTAATGTATATGAACGTAACTTTTTAATAAGTTGGGGAAATTACCCACTTTAAACAAATAAACAAATAATAAAAAAATAATTGTAAGAATGTACAGGGATACTTAAGATATAAAAACGCTGACTTGTGAGGTGATGTTTTCTCATTAAAATCATATGATTTCCTATTAGTTCAATAGAATAAATGGGAATACTAGGGAATACCAATATGGCGGTGTGGTGGCTTCACATTTATGACGTCATGAGCAATCCAGTTCTCCATTATAGATCAGTTGTAAAATCTAATAATCATCTCCAGGAGGATTTGAAAAGGAACCACAGAGCATCTTATGCTTTAATGGCAACAAAAATACCCGAAGGAGTTCATTTATTTGATTAGTGGCAGAAATTGTGCATTATCATAATTTTTACATCAATGCATTTTGAGAATTCTGTGGGGGGGGGGTGGGGTTTTCTCAGGGTGGAGGTTTCATGGACATGTTCAGCATGATGAGTGGGATGATGGAGAACATGGTGAGTTTCATGGTGGCCTAGCAGCCAGAAATCGGAATCATTGAAACATACTTTAAGAACAAGGCTTCCATTTGTTAATGGTAAGGGTGCATTATCATTTATAGCTTTTGAGCTGGAGTAAGTGCAAACTGTGACTTTCAAGTAGCTGCCTTGTTTATTTCACATTAAAATAATCGAAATCTTAATTAATTCTCTATATTTTGACTACAATTGCATAAATGATTGAAGTCAATTGATCTTAGATCACACTTTCATAACTTCTTGTTTTCTTTACTCTGTAGGAACAAATGTCTGGTTCTCCAAACTGCCAGACCTTTTCTTCCTCCACAGTCATCTCATACTCCTCCATAGACACAGGAGCACCTAAAGTCTATCAGCAGACCAGTGAATTTCGCACTGCTCCCGGGGGTGTAAGTGACACATGGACACACAGCACAATGTATTACGCAATAGACATGAAGGGGGAATGTGTCCGTGACTGAGGCTATATTTACACGACAACGATGTAGTCAAAAACGGACAAGTTTTTCCCTTGCGTTTTTAAAAAGTTTCACATATACACAACAATGTTTTCAAAATGATTCGTGTTTACATATCCGCGATAACAGCCAAAAACGCTGTTACGTATGCCAGGCCAGTAGTTGGCGCTGTCACCTTGTTAGTAAACGGCACCTGTAGGGAAGTGACGATTAGCTCTTTGTGGGCGGGAGTTCCATCACTAAAATCACCACACCGCCTGTTGCTCTACTCCTCATTCATAGCGATAGCAGCTTGCCCACAGACGTAAATAAACAAGCAATATAATTGCAGCAAGTAATTTTGTGAGCAGCAACAACAACACTACCATGTACTCTGCCATTGTTGTGTATGTTTGTTCGCACTTTCACGTACTGCGCATACCTACATACCTGTCACGTACTACGCACGTGCATGAAGTCGCCGTTTTCAAAGATTCCCGTTTTGGGTGTTTACATGGACACGATAACATGGACACGATTTTCAAAAACTTGCACTTTGAAAACCGTTTTCAAAAATATGCGTTTTCAGTCCCCAAAACGCCGTTGTCATGTAAACGAACAGGCAAAACCATAGACTGTAAAAAAAAAACATGGACAACATGTCTCCTATTCCTTCCACTATAGAAAAGTGAAGCCAAAGCATCTCAGTATGGCCGCTGCCATCTTGAGTAAATGACGTCGTTTGCTCCAAACTGAGGACTACGGAGTCTGCACAGTAGTGTCGTGAGGTGGAGCCTCGGTATCAAACTCCCACCCAAACTTCTGCAGACCCAAACAACAATAACGACACGCCCCATTTTTATAGCATCAAATTATTAGCTAAAATCAAACTTATCACAAAAATGAACAATTGAACATATATCAGCATCATGATAACTTCCTTAAATGACCAAAACCATCTTTCGGAAAATTGTATTGGAAGTGTAATTTTATTTTTTTTATTTTGACTCCAGTCCCATTCGTTTACATGGAGAGGGCGGGGTTTATGACCTGTACTGCAGCCAGCCACCAGGGGGCGATCAAAGAGCCCGCAGCTTCACTTTTCAGAACGTGTGAGGCACACCTGGGGCAAAACGCATAAAAAGTGTCCCGTTTTTGGCTGAAAATGTTGCCGTGTAAACGGCCCCTGATTTTTGAACCCTAGTTTTGAATATCTGGCACACAAATTGATATATGCCCATTTATAATGACATTCTCCATTGTTTGATCATTATTTCCTAAATTACTTTAATCCTGCTAGCTAGAAAATGTTGAATGAAAAAGTAACTGTACCAGACAAACAGCACTGACTTCAATGGGCATCTGTTGGTTTTGGCTGGCCATGTTTTCACTGATTGAACTTGTTTAATTTGGTGTTTGTCAGGTCATCGGTCGGCATCAAAATGCGTTAATTTTTATATTTCATATTCAGAAATAGTTGCATCTAAAAAATAATAATAATAAATACCTAAACCAAAATTTGGTGCAATTTGGTTCTGGTAATGGTACATGAAGTTAAAACTTATAAAAAACGTATAGTGTGACAGTTCTTTTTTATTAATGAAGAACACGTAGAAGGAGTTCTTTTTTATTAATGAAGAACACGTAGAAGGACTAGTGATGTCTAATTCTCAAGCGAATGACTGTTATAAGCCTGTTCTTTTTATTGATGAAAATACATACACTGCTACAAGTGATTTCCTGACTCTTATAATGTAAATGAATCGCAAACAGTTTCTCAATTAATCTGACCCGCTGAACCACAAGTCAATAATTTCGTCATGTCAGACTCCGAGAACTGGTACTGTATTAAGTGGTACTTAAGCCTTGTGAGACTTAAATCTGTGTCGTTTCCAACTGGTTGTTCAAATGACAATGTGAAGTTCCAGATACACATGAGTTTTATTATTAAAATAAGAAATGTGTTCGTATTTTTTTGTTTCATTGCAATGGTCCCTGCATTTGGCAACAGAAATGCATTTTACTTGTCCAGATATTTATTCCTCAAATTTGAATTGGTAATGGGAATAATAAGGAACTATGAAGGAATTCTTAAGAGTAATCAGAATCATTAAATTCCTTAAAAGACTGACAGTGATGGACTGGTTAAAGTGGATTGCCAATGCTTTGTTATTAAGATATGTTTTCACTGAAATACCACATTGTGTGTTTTTGTTTAGATCAGAGAGACACGTCAAACGATGCGGGACAGTGAGAGCGGGCTGGAGCGAATGGCTATAGGGCATCACATTGGTGATAGAGGTCATGTGATGGAACGCTCAAGGAACCGTCTCACGGGAGACCGTGAAGAGAGACAGGACTTCTTTAACCTGGAAGAGAGTGAGTCCCTCTTTCCCTTTTTCCCCCTGTAACTGTAACCGCTTCCATTTTGTCCCTGACCTTTGTGAAGAAATTCTCCTATTCACTATTGAAAAAAATCACTCTTTCAGGTGGGGCAGCTGCCTTTGATGAAGAGTGGAGAAGAGAGGTAGGCCGGTACCGCCCCCCTAATGCCCGTAGTTTAGATTATGGGCGTGAGCGGAATGCAGGGGTAGGACAGCAGCTGGCCCTGACAGCGCCTCCGAGCTCCTCCTCCTCTCCCTCGCCTCACCACGAGTCACCACGCCACCATCCTCCTCACTCCCGCCCACGCTATGACTGGTGAGAGGTATGAATCTCGCATGGCCTGAATGAAACCTCTCTCTTTGAAATTTGGATTTGTAGATTACACTCAGAGAGTTCTTTTTTTTGTTGTTGTTGACATTGTGCATCTGTTTACAGATGGAGTTATCTAGCTGATGCTGTGAAGAGAGAAGGGAGGGATAGAGAAGAAAATTATAACTGATGGGTCAAATGTTTGATAAGATTATGGGCGTGAGCGGAATGCAGGGGTAGGACAGCAGCTGGCCCTGACAGCGCCTCCGAGCTCCTCCTCCTCTCCCTCGCCTCACCACGAGTCACCACGCCACCATCCTCCTCACTCCCGCCCACGCTATGACTGGTGAGAGGTATGAATCTCGCATGGCCTGAATGAAACCTCTCTCTTTGAAATTTGGATTTGTAGATTACACTCAGAGAGTTCTTTTTTTTTGTTGTTGTTGACATTGTGCATCTGTTTACAGATGGAGTTATCTAGCTGATGCTGTGAAGAGAGAAGGGAGGGATAGAGAAGAAAATTATAACTGATGGGTCAAATGTTTGATCGATCTGAACTGTCTCAATATTTGTAGTCAGCTCCTTACAGGGATGTGTGCTGGCATGAGGTATTATAACACAGGCTGATGTTTTAGACTGCACCTCTGTTGTGTGGATTTTGACCTGGCCTGTGTACTTCATACCACGTTACTACTCCCAAAGCATACTCACCAGCATTCATCATAATTCAGACAGCTCTTCAACCTTGTGATATATACATACACTCAGACATCTTTGTATTTAAATGAATTCTCATGCTTCCAATATTTCAGTATCCAAATATTTAATGACACACTACACATATATACACGCGCACACACATTCACTGTAAAGTCCGTATATGTTTGTGTTGACACTAGGATATCTGTGGGTTTAACTGTACAATGCTGACTAATTAAACATATTAACTAATAAAAAGACCTTGTTACATCATTGGCTGTGCTGTTACATATATGCCTCAATAGTCAGCAATATGCTTAGTGAGCACACTGTTGCTCTTTTTTTTTTTTTTCTCCCAAGTTTTTTTTATTATTATTATGTACATTACCATTTAAAATTTGGAGTCAGTGAGATTAAAAAAAACACTTTTGTTCAGCCAAGTTGCCAATTGATGTTAAAAATTGCAGTAAAGACATTTATAATGTTACTAAAGCTTTCTATTCCAAATAATGCTGTTCTTTTGAATGTCTTGTTTAGCATCCTGAAAAAAATATGTATCATGGTTTCCACACACACATTAAGCAGCAAAACTGTTTTCCATATTCATAATAATAAATGTTGCTTCAGCACTAAGCTAAGGATCATGTGACGCTGGAGTAATGACTGCTGAAAATTCAGCTTTGCCATCACAGGAATAAATTACGTTTTAAAATATTAAACTAGAATACATTTTAAAATATTAAACTGGAAAACATTTTAAATTGCAATAATATTTTATAGATTTGCTATTATATATGTATATTTATTTTATATGTGACCCTGGACCACAAAACCAGTCTTAAGTTGCACAGGTATATTTGTAGCAATTCCAAAAAATGCATTGTATGGGTCAAATTTATATATTTTTCTTTTATGCCAAAAATCATTAGGATATTAAGTAAAGATCATGTTCCATAAAGATATTTTGTAAATTTCCTACTGTAAATATAACAAAACTTAATTTTTGATTAGTAAAATGCATTAAGAACTTCATTTGGACAACTTTAAAGGCGATTTTCTCAATATTTAGATTTTTTTTTTGCACCCTCAGATTCCAGATTTTCAAATAGTTGTATCTCGGCCAAATATTGCCCTATCCTAACAAACCATACATCAATGGAAAGCTTATTTATTCAGCTTTGAGAGAGATATCAATTTAAAAAAAACAATTGACCCCTATGACTGGTTTTGTGGTCCAGGGTCACATATATTTATATTGTAAAAATGTGCCCTATCCTAACAAACCATACATCAATGGAAAGCTTATTTATTCAGCTTTGAGAGAGATATCAATTTTAAAAAAACAATTGACCCCTATGACTGGTTTTGTGGTCCAGGGTCACATATATTTATATTGTAAAAATACTGATATTTTTATAGTAAATTAATAATTAAATTATTAGCATTTTACTGAAATTGTTCAGATTTTCTTGTAGGCTACACTAGCCACATTTAGTGTGGCATGGCCGTGGTAATGATGGGCAACTCCCTTAAGACACTTGACAGATTTGATCATACTTAGGGCAACACACAAAATACATCTGTGACGCACACTGGGCAAATCAAACAAATGTATGTCAGGCTTTCTGAAGGGATAAGGTGATTGTGATGATATCAATTGATTGTGCCTGTTACTCTAGGAAGCCACTAGATGGCACTGTGTTAAGTGTTATGTGTTGGATACATGGCAATTAAGAAAGAAGAAAAACAAACTTGGGTTGTGTTGTTAAGATGTATAAAGACAGACATGTTAAGACTGCACTTAGAGACATTTTATTTAAGGACTGAACAAAACGTGGTACCAGGAGTGAAATCAAACAAAGAGCAGACTGTTGTGAAAGCGACATAATGGATACTCTAAAACCACCGGAGAACTTGAAGCTCACGGGAAATGTGGACAGCAACGGGCGCAGTTTCAAACAGCAATTTGAGCTATACATGGCCGCTATCGGGATGGCCACAAAGCCAGAAGCAGGTAAGGTTGCTTTACTACTGACGATTGCTGGTCCACAGGCTATTGAAGTGTATAATACTTTCGTCTTTAATGAGAATGAAGATAGAAACAAGCTTGATGGTGTGCTGGCCAAATTCACTGCTCATTGTTCGCCCAAAAAGAATGAAAGATAGGTGTTTCGTTCACGTGTGCAGAAACATTTGATAACTTCCTGACTGACTTGAGACTAAAGGCTAAGACATGCAATTTTGATCAGCTAAATCCTTCAATGATAAGAGATCAGATTGTTTTTGGCATCTATGATGCAAAACTCAGACACCGCTTACTGAGAGAAACAGAGCTCACTTTGCAAGAGGCAATTAAAATTTGTCAAGCCAGTGAACTTGCTCAACTTCATGTGAAAACATTTGGTGAAATGATGCCAAAAAGCGTGTCTCTAAGTGCAGATGCTGCAATTGGTGCCATATCTTTCAAAGAGAAGCGATGCACGTCCAGAGCTGTGAAACAGAAGGATGGCATTTATAATTGCAAACGGTACTGAACATCAGCCTAAGCAATGTCCAGCCTTTGGGAAACAATGTGCGAAGTGTTATGGTAAAAATCATTTCGCAAAACAATGTTTTTCTAAAGGAAAAGTTAAACAAAAAGGGCAATCTGTCAAAATGATAGAGGAAACTGACCTGTGCACTACATTCTTCGTACATGGTAACCTGTGAAAACAAGCTGGAATCTGAAAACACTAGTGGACACACTGGTGGAAAGTTATCAGTTGATGCACAGAGTCAAGAGGATGCTGTAAAAAAATGACAAATGGGTGGCACCACTACAGATCAATGGAGCGCTGGTCACTCTCAAGCTTGATACAGGTGCCAAAGCAAACTTAATTAGCATGTCGGACATCAAAAATATGACAGAAAAGCCAAAAATCAAGAAAAAGCCAATACTTCTCAAGGACTACAATGGAAAAAGTGCATCACTTACTCTTCTCTGTTGTAGCTGAGGAACTAGAGTCCCTGCTAGGTGACAAAGCCTGTGAGCGCTTGAGTCTTGTCAAAAGGGTGTACCACATCAACCACAACAATTCAGCTGTGACTACAAGTAACTCTGTGGATAACATAGTGCAGAACTTTGCAGATGCTTTTGAAGGCTTTGCTGTTTTACCTTAGTTTTACAAGATTCAGCTGAAGGAAAATGCACAGCCTGTAGTGCATCCTGCATGCCGAGTTCCAGCTCCACTCAAAGATTGTCTAAAGAAAGAATTAGTCAGAATGACCACATTAGGAGTTATCAAAAGAATAGAACCAACTGACTGGGTGAACTCAATGGTGTGTGTCAAGAAAAAGAACGGAGACTTAAGAGTGTGCATGGATCCGAAAGATCTGAATGACAGCATAAAGAGTGAGCACTATCAAATACCAAAACGTGAAGAAACAATGAATGAAATGTCAGGTGCCAAATATTTCACGAAGCTTGATGCCTCACAAGGATTTTGGCAGATACGTCTAGACGAGGACAGCACAAAGTACTGTACCTTCAACACTCCATTTGGGAGATATTCTTTTCTTAGACTGCCATTTGGAATTGTTTCTGCTTCTGAAATCTTCCACAGAGCGATGGAAAACATCATTGAAGGACTTGAAGGAGTTAGAGTATATATTGATGACATCATCGTTTGGGGATCTTGGCTTCAAGAGCACAACAGCAGATTGACCAGAGTGCTACAGAAAATCAGATTGAGTGGACTGAAACGAAACAAAAACAAATGTCAGTTTGGTGTGCAAGAACTTGTATTTCTTGGGGACAAATTGTCAAGTCAAGGGATACGGCCAGACGGTGAGAAGATCAGTGCCATTCTAAAAATGGAAAGTCCCACAGACAGGAAAGGAGTACAGCGCATCATGGGTATGGTGAATTATGTCGGAAAGTTCATTCCGAATCTTTCTGCAAAAACGTCATGCCTACGAGAACTCCTACAAAAGACAACAGACTTTGTATGGACAGACAAACATGAGAGTGAATGGCAACAGCTGAAAATAGCATTAACCTCTGCACCCGTATTACAATTCTTTGATCCAACAAAGAAAACCAAAGTGTCCACAGATGCCTCCAAGAATGGTCTTGGTGCAGTTTTATTGCAAGCTGATGATGAGATCAGGAAGCCAGTAGCATATGCAAGCAGATCCATGACTGATTCTGAGTGTCGATATGCACAAATTGAGAAAGAGTGCTTGGGATTAGTCTTTGGCCTGGAGAAATTTCATAACTATATATATGGCCTTCCTACCTTTACTGCAGAAACTGATCATCGTCCATTAATTGCAATAATAAAAAAGAATCTGAATGAAATGACACCAAGGATTCAAAGACTGATGATGAAATTGCAGAGGTATGATTTCAATTTGGTGTATACGCCTGGCAAATACTTAGTGCTGGCAGATACCCTCTCACGAGCACCCACAAGAGATAGTGAGAGTACAACAGAAGGAGATGTTGAGATTCATGTGAATATGGTCCGCACTGCGTTTCCAGTGTCAGATGCAAATAGCTGAAGAAACCAAAAAAGACGCTGCGTTGCAAGCTGTCATTGACAACATGTATACTGGATGGCCGACGAGTTCATCTCCAAGATTCCATGACATCGGAGGTGATCTATGTGTGGTGGATGGAATTCTTCTGAAACAAAACAGAATCGTCATTCCGCAAAGCTCGAGACGAGACATACTACAGAGAATTCACGAAGGTCATCTCGGTGTAGAAAAATGTAAGAGGAGAGCGAGAGAGATGGTCTTTCGGCCTGGAATAAACAAAGACATCGAAAAGATGTCTGGTGAGACAGTGTGACACATGTCAAAAATTCAGAAAAAGGCAAACTAAGGAGCCAATGATTATACCGGACTTACCAACATCACCCTGGGAGAAGGTGGGAATGGATCTCTTCCATCTGAAAGGCAATAACTATCTAGTGGTGATTGATTACTACTCAAATTACCCTGAATTGGCCTTACTCTCGGATATGTCTACAAAGTGTGGCAAGAGTTTTCAGTGCAATATGACTTCAAGCATGTCACTTCAAGTCCAGAATATGCTCAGTCAATTGGCAAAGCTGAGAAAGGAGTTCACATTCTCAAGCAACTTTTGAAAAAGGCTGCTGACAGTAAATCTGATCCTTACCTTGCTCTGCTCAATTACAGAACCTCTCCGTTAGAGTGTGGCATGGCCCCAGCTGAGATGCTGATGAATTGGAAACTTCGCACTACACTGCCCTCTTGTTCAAAACAAAAAGCAAATGTGAAAATAAAGCAGAAACTCAAGCAACTAAAGTATAGACAAAAGTTCTACTACGACAGGACTGCAAAGCATCTACAGTCGTTGGTGAGGGATGATGTTGTCAGAATCAAAAGTGACGAGAGCTGGAGCAAGAAGACCACAGTTATGCAAGAAGTAGCTCCAAGATCTTATACTGTGAAAACACATGATGGACAAATCTTCAGACGGAACAGACGTGATCTTTTAAAGACTGGAAAAGAAGTGAAAGACCTGAATCAATGCAATGTGAAGTCTGAATCAACTGCATTGTACACAACAAATGACTGCAACACTGATACGAACATAGACACACAAACATCAAACAGCCATACATTCACACTTAGAAGATCTACAAGACCCGTTAAAAAACCTGATAGATTAAATCTGTAAGAAACTGCTGAAAATGTAGTATTGAGAAAATGTTCGTTTGTAGTTCATCATTTGCGTTAACTGTGCATATAAAACGTGCAAAAATAAACATTGAGTTAAAATGTTATACTAAGTGCAACTTAAGATTGTTACAAAGAATACTAAGGTTACTTGTTTGTTTCTTTGAAGAAAGGGGGATGTGATGATATCAATTGATTGTGCCTGTTACTCTAGGAAACCACTAGATGGCACTGTGTTAAGTGTTATGTGTAGGATGTATGGCAATTAAGAAAGAAGAAAAACAAACTTGGGTTGTGTTGTTAAGATGAATAAAGACAGACATGTTAAGACTGCACTGAGAGACATTTTATTTAAGGGCTGAACAAAACAGTGATGTAGTTTTTTCATGACACAGATCTTAAGCGATATGTAGCCTGGTGAGGATTCAGGCCAGTGTTTCATAAATACTTCTCCAGATCTATTTGAGATTTTAACTGCAGGTTATTTCTTTGTTCTCGTCTTTCCACAATTTTATACTTTTTTGTGCTCTGTTTTTGGACACTTCTTTGTGAAAAGTGTCAGTGACTCTCACAGTAGAAAGCTCTTGGGTATCTGCTGCTGAAGGTCCGTATGATCAGCCCTGGGACAGACACAAGAGAGATGGCTACAGAAAGACTATTGAAACATTGCTGTGCAGAACATAAAGTTATTGAGGAGAATGTTTAAATAGTGTGTGTGCTCTGATCTTGAAACCATAAGGCACACACTGCATCTCTCCGAAGTTGTGTAAAGTTATAATCAGAAACATTATAGAACCACTGATCTATATAATGACTCTATTATAGATCAGTGTATCTGATCACTTAGTTCCGGACTTCCGGTTCTCAAGTTTTTTTTATTTTTATCGATTTGAGTCTTTTCTTTATTTGTATCACTCTGCTTGTCTGTATTTGCGCGTTTGCAGACAAAAAGTCAGTCTGTGCATTAGTGGGGTTTTTTTTTCAGTAACTCTTTCAACAGGTTAGCTCATTATGCAAGTAGATGGCGACAAGTTGCTGTCTAATTGAGTGAATCATTCACTGAACTGATTCGTTCAAATTGCAGTTTATTTCGCTTAGGCTTTGTTCAAACCTATTTTAGCATAGGCAAAAACAGACAAACGTTTCAAATATAAGTTACTCATTATTTTCTTCATGTTTATTAAGTTGTTGCATTAAAGGAGCATCACGCACATGTCTCTTTCCTAAATATTGACGTGACGCTTATAATTTACAGGGCATAACAGGAAAAGAACAAAAAGTCTATCTTTAATCAATGTTATTAAACATTGTTTCCTTTTATAAACCATATAGGCTACTAATTTATAGACTAATTAATAGGTTATACAGATATAAAATCTTGAATTAATATTTAAATCTGTATCAAACCACTACAATTGCAACCAGAGATATGTATGAGTTGCTACTGTTTTATGAACATGTAATATGCCTAATATAAATATGAACACGCAATCCTTTCAGTCACAGGTTTACAGGTTGTTTACTGAATGCTGATCGTGTGATGTTGTGCTGTAACGAATTCCAACTCGTGAACTTCGCTCCCTGTTAAACACCTGCAACAGTAAATCAATGCAAAGTAGCTCTGCAGCCAGTCTGAGCATCTCGTGCTTCAAACGGTAGATGGGGACGGCAGACATGATAACGCACGCGCACTTCTGCCAGGTTGGTTACTATGGTTACAACACAATGGGAGCCGGGACAGAGGTCTATTCGAAAGGGAAGAAAAAACTGCAGGAGAGAGAGACTGAGGAAGATGGATTGTGTGTGTGTGTGTGTGTGTGTGAGAGAGAGAGAGAGAGAGAGAGACCGCTTGACTGGTCACTCCACTGCAGTCTTACAAGAAAGTACAGATTTGGCGAAGCTCTTTTAGTCTAATGCCATCTTTACAATACAAAGGCAGCAGAGAAGCTAAATCCAAATTAGCTTATATTCCACAAAAACCACAATGGTAGGCTAAAAGAACTTACAAAATATCTTATGAAATTATTTTTGAAAATATAATAAATATAGAAACAAGAAATTATAAATATAAAATACAAATTATTGAATTATGAAATATGTGCTCCGTCATAACCATGACAAAGACCGATTAGTACCTTTTTTATGTGACATTGTGTCTTCACAGTTTGAGGCAGGCTCAGAGCCTAGCCCGTGTAAAGACACCTTAAAGTGTATGTGAATTGCTATTGTGATAGTGAAAAGCTTGTTTGTTTACTGCAGGACACACGTTAGCTAGACCAGCCTAATATATGTATATTAGGCTATTTGATTATTGTAATTGTGTGTGTGTGTGTGTGTGTGTGTGAGTGATTTTGGTTTAATAAGATTTTAGGGATGTTGGTGGGCCTTTTATATTAATGAAAACCTATTGGATGGAGAAAAGTGGGCGTTATATGCCAGAATGAAGCCAGACTGATTGTAAGTTTCCTAAAACAATCCCTAGATAGCTATTTGGTTATAAATAGCTAATAAAATAGGTTATACTATCCAACAGCCAGTATGGCCTTCATGACATCAGCCGAAAGGAAAGTCGTTTCACAGGAAGAGCAAGGCATTGTATTTTGACTAAAGTTACAAATTCATGTTTTCATGCTGACTTTTCTGACTTTCAGATTTTTCAAATCTGTATATTTGAAATAAGCCTCATGAATGATTGATTAGGTTCTGATGAACAAAATTGCCTGTTTCAAATAATAACTTTGCAGGAGTAATGGCACCCCTACCTCATTAAGGTACTACAATTAGGCCCAATTAGTGCCCATTACCTAATCGAGCAGCTAATAAAATAGGTTATACTATCCAACAGCCAGTATGGCCTTCATGACATCAGCCGAAAGGAAAGTCGTTTCACAGGAAGAGCAAGGCATTGTATTTTGACTAAAGTTACAAATTCATCTGTATATTTGAAATAAGCCTCATGAATGATTGATTAGGTTCTGATGAACAAAATTGCCTGTTTCAAATAATAACTTTGCAGGAGTAATGGCACCCCTACCTCATTAAGGTACTACAATTAGGCCCAATTAGTGCCCATTACCTAATCGAGCACTTCTAGGTTAATTTCCTTAATTAAGTGTGGTAAATCGACAATTAAATAAGCAGTAATTTACATAATTAATAAATACCCTTATCTCGACATCTTTCTTTATTCCTTTTTCCTTGTCTTTCCTTCCCTACCTTGCCATTTTCCCTGAAGAATAAGGAAAATCACGCCCCTTTCTCACCCTCGAGTGGTCGTGAGTCCCTCGCTCACCCCTCCATGAAGATTTGTCCTCGTACAGACTGCAAAAGAGTGCAAGTCGTCTTGACAGAGGAGCGGGAGAAGGGCAGAAAGAAAAGGGGGTGGGGAAGAATCAAACGTACGCATCAATTTGTACAGTCTTCAGCTGCACCCCGTTTTCTGCGCTGATTTTAGGGGGAGCGGCTGGGAAAACACTGCGTTATTTGCGAAGCCGCAACAATGTAAATCTTTTCGTGCAGCGAGTTGCCTGTATGTTTAAACGCGTGTAGGTCAATGTACAGTACGAACGGCAGCAGGAGAGAAAAAGAAACGGAAGATACGCATCGCTGGATATTATAGGTAAGAAGAGGAGAAAATGGATGCTTATATTTGACTCTTTGGCCATGTTCAGATGGTTCCCCCTTCCTCGCACTCCCGTCTTTGTGCTTTACTAGTGTGCATAGATTATGCTGAAATCATATTGCAAATCGGGGTGCGTAACCACGCAGGTCTCGAGTGCTCACATTCCACGGAGCTCGACAAGAATGCCATTCGCCATTCTGATCCCAAAGCTTCCTCGTATGAGAAGGAAAAGACGGGGGCGGGGGGGTACTCGCGACCCTTTCTCCTCGTCTTGTCAGGATTGAATGTGCAGTGCATTGTCTGAGAACTGTAATCCAGAGGTCGTCCAGTTAGTACAGTAGAGCACTGCCTCTGCATGCGTATCAATAACAAGCAGCAGAAGAATGGAAGAAAGGAACGTTGCGGTGCGTGGCCGAGCGATGATGCACGGTCGGGTGTCTAACTCACCCTACCTTTTGGCATCGTGCTTTTACGTGCTAAAGAATTCAAAACCAAAGCTAATTCCAACTATATTTGTGCATATGTGTATAAGAAGGGGACAGAGTGTATGATATGTTGTGTGTGGCAAGCCATTTAAACATGTATTCCTTAAAATTAACTAATACTCTTTTTATATTACTAGTACTTTTTTATATTGGCGTTACTAGTAAGTAATCCAGTGTTGTGAACAGTATATTTTTCAGTTTTATTAGTACTACGTTCTAGTAATGATCCATTACATACTAGTGTTTATCTCAGCAGTGAAAAGTAACTATTCCATTGTTACTGGTAAAAAAAATTGCGTTGTGTTTTTAACCATTGATTTCTTTGGAGATTATGTGCTTAAATATTCATTTATATTGGGTTGTATCTAGTATGCATTCCAGTTGTTGCTGATTCATATTTCAGTCTTACTAGTAACTATTAATTAGGTACTGGTATGTATTTCACATCATTCATAATATTCAAATAGTTATTAGCATTTAATCCAATTTTTCTAGTACTATCTGAATAGAAACTAGTACCTATTTATTAGATACTAGTGTAGAATTCATCTATTACTTGTAAGATTTTTTAATTAAACTGAAGTAGCCATTCATGCTGATCGTTACTCACAAATATTAAAAAAGTTGTAACTAGTGAGAAAATAAATTGGACCAAATTCTAGGGCTGTCAAAATGGCTGAAAAACTAAATTCAAATTTTGTACTTAAATATGATCAATATTTGAATTATATTTGAATTTAAAATGCATAATTTCAATTTGGGGAAAAAAAGCTTTTGGCTTGTCTCCTTGATGCCACAAGAGGGCGCATTAAGCAAAATATTACTATTGCACGTTTATTCAAAGCAATAACAACATGACAATCTGTGGAAAAAGTGCATAGTGTATAAAATAATGTTTATAAACTGAATAAAATTAAGTTGCATAAACCATTATAAAAAAACAGCATCATGTATGTATGCATTATTTAATACAAAGGGCCGAAAGCCAATCACACAGAGTACTTTTTTCATTTAAAAACATGAGATGCAATGGGATGGGGGAAAACCCGCCATAAAGTCTCAAGACATGTTTTTTAAAAGTTGAACTTACATTAATTTTACATGACTTTCTAAACATGCGGCTCTCTTGTGCGAGATGCGATTGCAACGGTGATAGATGTCACTCTAGAAAATGTGCAAAATATTTGTTCTGTGTGAATAGCTTGATTTTAATTTTGACGTAAACAAGATATTCTCCACATTACTAGTAGTAATACTTATATATATATATATATATATATATATATATA
>NW_015505638.1:618723-651746 GCF_001515645.1 Sinocyclocheilus grahami | reverse complement strand
TTTAGTTATAAGATATATATATATATATATATATATATATATATATATATATATATATATATACTTATGTACTTATATTAATACTGGTATCTTATAAATGGGTACTAGTAAAACTGAAACCAAGCAAATATTGGAATAGGTACTAATAGTTACAACTGGAATATGTATCAGAAGTGAATAGTTAATATCTAAACTACAGTTCCTTACAGGATTAAATGACAAAAATTTGCAATTTGTTATCAAGAACAACAGACTAACTTGTACCAGTAACTTTACAATTTGTGTTGTGGCTAGTATATAAAGAATGGTAGTAGTATCTAATGAACAGTTAGTAAACTGAAAAAGATACTAGTCACTAATAATTACTAATATTTAACAAATAAGTACTAATAACATCTAAATAGATACTAGTCTAAAGAATAAATGTTTAAACTGCTTGCCATATGTTGTGTGCCTTTATGTTTATACTGTATTGTAATGACGGTATTGCTGATTCCTTAGATGCATGTGTTTGCAGTGGGAGAGTGGAAGGCTTTTGGTATGCATGGAGCTTGGCCAAGATTTTGGTAATGGACTCCTGATGAATGAAGGTTCACCTGTAGACAAGAGTGCTGGCAGCATTTATTGTTTGTCATTTGGATATATTACCTTGTGCACATTGTAATTGGATCACAAATATTACATTTATGGGATACGCGCTAGGTGCAGTCTCTGTGTGTTTGGCACTAGAATTAATTCTCGTTTTACAAATGAGTATTTTGTTAATTGTGGCCATGATGGAGTAGCCCGAGTATTCACTGTGTTGGTTGTCAACAGCCTGTAAATCTGTTTATATGTAATATTTATCAGTGCTGTGGTTTTTATCTTGTGTTCAGTGGTTTGGGTGTAAATGTACATTTTGCAGTTTTAAAGGCGGCGCTAAATACACTCACTCACTTCACAGTCTGTTAGAGTGCTATATATAGTCTCATTCACAATAAATAAATGAATGTGTGCGTGTGTGTGTGTGTGTGTGTGTGTGTGTGTGTGTGTGTGTGTGTGTGTGTGTGTGTGTGTGTGTGTGTGTGTAAAAGAGAGAGAGAAAGAGTAGAGGCTGATTTGAAATACTGGAGTGACTTACTTAACCTCCTACCAACACTGTATCTTTTTGTCTCCATCTAATTATTTATCATCCTTCTCTCTCTCTCTCAAACAAGTGGGAGTTTGTCAGCTTGTTTTTCTCATGAAAAAATTTAGTGTCTCTTATGGTTGTGTTTAGAATATGGGTCATGTGTTCAAAAGGCTGACGTGCCTCAAAATTTGAAAAATGATTCACTACAACTGTGATGAGGTTAATTAGCAATGTTATTGTATGCCAGTACATTCTTGCATCTTTGCTAAGCGATTGTGTTTGAATTAGCCCAATATTGTCAGACTATAATTTAAACATTATTCAAGAAAAATAAAAATAAATTAAATTGCTGTCAGTGAAGCAGGCTAGAAACAAGAAGATAGAACAAAAAAAAACTGTATATCTGTAAGAACCTTCCAGTTAAATATACTCTCTGATAGTGGAAAGAATCTGAGACAATTAAGTTTCTATCACATTAAAGGGGTGTTTGAAATAACGTTTAACACTTCAAATGTAAATGGAAACTTTTCTTATTACATCGTGTAAAGCGTGTATTTGTGAGTATTTATGTAAATACACGAGTGTGTTTGAATATTAAGTATGTATTTCTGTGCATGTTGCATTTAGAGTGTTGTGTGTATGTTGATCTTTTGGTGTAAGCAGTGCCTCTCCCTATGTTGGCTGCAGTGGATGGTTTTTCCAGAGCTCCATTCAACATTGATGACTGAAGCTCAGTTTCAGAGTACCACAGACCCTCTGAAGTACCATGCAGTCCACACAAAAATATTTTTCTAATACTGTATAGCATTATTGTTCCCCAACACTGTTACTGCAAACAATATAATGTTTTAGTGTCTATGCTGTGTATACATTGTGTTGATTACAGATTGTTTAATCACAAATCATTTAATTGATTATGATGGATATACCAAAGAACATTTGGTTATAATTTTGCACTTAAAGTGGACCAATCTCATCACCCCTTCATATTACATGAGAAGGGAATTAAATGAACAATTTACCTTGTCCTGGTAGCATTGATAGATTTATTAAGTATCTGATAACAAATAGAAATACAAGTACTATATTTATTATACTAATGCTATGGTAAAGTTTACTTTGACTTCAGTGGTATTCACTCTGTTCCCCCAGGTGTTAAAAGATTTAATGCTATGATAGGCAGCCTGTAGGCCAACCGTCCTGATTGTGGTCACGTTCCCGCTTTCTGTAATGGTTGACTGGAAGGAATGGACCACATAGAGAGCTAGTCATGAAGACCCGAACCAACAAAGAATCGGTGAGGGCATTACAGCATACTGAGAACAGCATAAAAGGTAGACTGTGTGTAGATATAAGTCTTTAAGTCAGTCAGAACCATTTTAAGTGCACTTGTATCTGTTATTAAAAAGTATTTGGATATCCATAGAAGATTGTACCATTTATTAAAATAGTATTTTTCTACTTAGTATTTCAACAAAACGTTTTCTGTCACTTTATCTGTTTTTGTCTTGTGCTGTAATTTTGTCATGCTGTCTTCTCTTTCTTCTGTTTGTCTTTGCCCTCCCTCGGTCATGTTGGGCATGGCCACAGATGCCCGCTCGCAGTGGACGCAGGAGGGGGGGCAGTGAGGAAAGGAGGGGTAGACGTCCGCACCCCAGCCCGTCCCGAGCAGAGCGCAACGAAAGGCAAACGGTAAGATTAAAGTATTGTATTTTCCTCCGTCTGTCTTTATTTCTCTTAATGTAGGCCTATTTTTTTATGATCTTCTCTATTGTCCTAGTTTCTTCATCTTTGATAACCTCATCCTTGGTCCACCTCTATTTTTTTCTTATCTCTGTCACTGAATTCTTTCATGCCTCATCTATAGAGTTTAGATGACCTTATCCTGAATGTTCATGATCAGTCTTTTTCACAGTATTCCAAACCAGTGTGCATTTACAGTATGTGTTGTGTTTAGAAATTTTGTTGGCTGTTTTGCATTCACTTGTGAGCAAATTTTTTGTTTGTTTTCTTTCGTTGTTTTTTATACTAAATATAAAAATGCAACAGCCTCACATCATGATTAAAAATTATACTATGAAGCAGAGAACTGCTGGAGAGGAATTGGCTGTTGGGCTTTTCAGCCGGAGATCTCAAGGCCATGATTCATCAGAAAGTGAAGGGGAGGAGCATGTGCCACCGCTCAAAAGACAGAAAGTCCAGGTACTGGTAAAATTTTTGAAACATTGAATATAAGAACCATAAGATTGACAATTTTTATAAATATAATATTTGATTTTGCCACTAGGACTCTTCCAATCCCCCAGCCCCACCCCTTTCAACTAACACTCCGACTTCAGCTCCACCTCCAACGTCAAGCAACAGTCAATCAAGAGAAAGTGACAATGAGGATGGCCAATCACAAGGCAGTCGGAGCTCAGTTGGAGGCAGCTTAGCCAATAGTAGCAGCAGCATAAGCAGTGGACGGGACATTGACCAGGACAATCGATCCTCTTCTCCGAGTCTCTCTGCTTCCCCCTTGGCCAGTTTGGATTCTGAATCTGACTCTCCGGATTCCCCAAAGCAGGGTGATAAAATCAAAGATGGAGGGGCATCGAAATGTGTAGCAGAGGATCAGAGAGGCTCAGGGAGAGGTGAGGATGGCAGACCAGAGGACCAGAGGGACAATGAGGGAGGATTGGAGGCAGATTTATCTTCCTTAAAGTCCTCATCATCCCTCTATACATCTCATCGTGGAATGGTGGACAATGCAAGTGATGCAAGTAGCAACAGGAAGTCATACTTTCCCCTAGATTCCAAACTTGCAAACAAAGTGGAGTATACAGGTCCTGGTGGTCCCGAGACGCTACACACCTGCAGTCGCATCCCTTCTAAAACAAGCACTCAGTGTGGGAAACCTGGGGTGGGAGGAGCGGAGTATTCCCATGGGAATTCAAATGTGAGCCATGGATCGACACTCCCACCTCCACCTGCCCTGAAACCTCTAGAGGTGGGGCAGAATGCTCCAGGTGGGGATGGTAAAGCAGATAAACCAGAGAAAGGTGATAAGTCTGTTCCACCCTCCTTGCTTCCACAAACTAGTACGGTTCCCCAGCAACCTCCTCCTCCCAACACTCACCATTACACCCCCACCAGCTGGTCAGGGGGACCTCCTTCTAGTTGTCCTGGCAACTGGGGATATGTACGTTACCCAGGTAACCACCACACACATCCAAGCCAGCAGCCCCCAGTGCAGCAACAGCTTCCCTCTGTGTACAATTCTCCTTCATCCACCCGACACTCCTCCCACCCACCTTACTTATCTCACCCTCATCCCCACCCACACAAAGAGTTCCTGCCCAGGTATAGCACTGCAGCTGAACGGGAGAGGGGTGGGAGGGAATTTGGCAACAGAGACTTCCCTGCAAGTAATAGCAGTAGCAATGCAAACAGCAGCAGCGGTAGCATCTGTGGTAGCATTTCTGGTGGTGGAGGACCCAACTCTAATGTGGGCCGGGATTTTGGGAACTCGCTACCTGGACAGAACAGAGAATATAGTGCAAACCGGGATGGACCTGCAGGACCACAGAGTGGTCGGGAATATGGACCAGGGTTTAGAGATCGGGAACGAGGAACTGGGAGGGAGTTTCCTTTGCAAAACCAGCAGCTTCAAGCACAGGGCAGAGAGTTTGGAACTGAAAGCACTGGAGGGGGTGGATTTCATCCAAGAGACAAGAACAGTAGGTGGGGAGATTTAGCAGGCCAAGTTAGGGAGGCAGGAAGTAACAGTTATGCTGGTAATGCCAACCAAGCACCTGTAGGTGCCCCACAATCTGCTTTACCTTCAGCGACCCTGGTGAACCGTGACCCAGCCATTTCACCACAAAACAGCTCTGGTCATCCTCCCTTTCCCTCAACAAATTCCATCCCCACAAGTAGAGACTATCCCTCTCCAATAGATGCAAATGTGCAGCAGACACTACAAGGACAGACTCCCCAAGCAGCCTCCAATACTGCAGACCTTCCTCCCCCTCCAATCTATTTAAGAGAGTACCCTCCTCCAGGGTCAAACGATCCTTACCCACCCCCTGGATCAACCTCTTCTTCTGTCCCACTTTCTGGTGTGCCAAGGGAGTTCCCAAGCCCACCTGGACTGGCCCCAAATCTTACTCGGGAGTATCCTGGAGGACCTCCACTTCCACATCACCCTCACTATCCTGGCCAGACAGCCTTGTCTATGCAGCGCAGAGACAGAGAGCGGGAAAAGGACAACACTACATCTACTCTTCATTCAAATCGCAATCACCCTCAATCCCTTTCTCCTTCATCAAGTGGTTCTGGACCTGGTCATCCAAACTCTACTTCATATCCCCCTGCACCTCCTCCACCCTCCACTAGTTCACATTGTCAGCCCACATCCATTACATCCCTTCCAGGCAATCATGCTCGACAGGGCCCATATTCTTCATCCAATAAGACTCCACCAGCCCCGCTCTCTCCTATTCCCAATCCGATGGGAGGGTTTACTCCTTTTCCATCAACCTCTGCTCCTTCTGTACCACTCCCTGCATCAGGTGTATCCACCTCTTGTTCATCAGGTTGCAGGCCTACTCCTTACCATGGCACTTTAAGCAGTCATACTCCTTTCAGTAGCTCGTACCATGGCAATGGTAACCATGGAAATAGCAATGCCAATGGCAATGCTCCCAACAACAGCAATAGCACTAGCACTCCATCATTATTGCACTCCCCTCAAAACACTAAAGTACAACCGCATCTCAATAAACCCTGTCATAACAACACTGCTTCAACCCCCAGCACATCTGTTGGAGTAGATGGTCACTCTGATTCATCTTCTGGCCCAGTGCCACCACCTGTCATCAAGGAGGAGCCAGTAGAGGAGAGGGAGGAGTTGGAAAGCCCTCCTCCAGTTCTCCGAAGTCCTTCCCCAGAACCAAAACCTGTTGACATTCCAGTTCATGCCAGCCAATCAGCTCGGTAAGACTAGGTGTTTTACTAAAATTAAACCTAATAAAGCATCATAAACGGGTGAATTAACAATACAAACAGATTATGCAATTGATATAAAAAATAGAGATGCACAATATAATGGTGTCATATTATTGGTTGATATATCATGTAATTAATATCATATTATTGGCTGACAGCCTTCTACATAACTGTGTAGTTTCAGCCGTACTTTGTCAATGTATTGACTGAACGTTTAACTAGCTTACTATGGTTATGTTTAAGAAATGAAGGTAAATCACAACATCACTTTTATATCACGGGGATATTGGTCAGGTGTGAAACAGGTTTTGACATTTACAGAAACCAGTAATCAATTGTCAGGGAAACACAAGGGATGAGAAGATAACCTGATGTGCTAACTGATATAACACACAACTTGGTTCCACATGAAATGTGTGGGGGGAAAGCCCTCCTCCAGTTCTCCGAAGTCCTTCCCCAGAACCAAAACCTGTTGACATTCCAGTTCATGCCAGCCAATCAGCTCGGTAAGACTAGGTGTTTTACTAAAATTAAACCTAATAAAGCATCATAAACGGGTGAATTAACAATACAAACAGATTATGCAATTGATATAAAAAATAGAGATGCACAATATAATGGTGTCATATTATTGGTTGATATATCATGTAATTAATATCATATTATTGGCTGACAGCCTTCTACATAACTGTGTAGTTTCAGCCGTACTTTGTCAATGTATTGACTGAACGTTTAACTAGCTTACTATGGTTATGTTTAAGAAATGAAGGTAAATCACAACATCACTTTTATATCACGGGGATATTGGTCAGGTGCGAAACAGGTTTTGACATTTACAGAAACCAGTAATCAATTGTCAGGGAAACACAAGGGATGAGAAGATAACCTGATGTGCTAACTGATATAACACACAACTTGGTTCCACATGAAATGTGTGGTTTTTTTTTTTTTTATAGTATTGACATGTATGATGATTGTTCACCTCATGGAAAAGATAAAACCTCTTTGGTTTCAGGTTCCACAGGGTTCTTGACCGGGGTAATGGGAACTCTTGCGCCCGTAGTGATGTTCTGTTTGTTCCGCTTGATGGTTCTAAGCTTTGGAAGAAGAGAAATGAGGCCATAGAACGTGCTCGTAGAGAGGTCGAACAGCGAGTGAGAGACCTGCGAGAGAAAGAGCGGGAACAAGATAGAGAAAAGGAGAGAGAGAGAGACCTGGACAGACATCTTCAGGTAAGAGACAACAGAGCTTGTTAGTAGCATTGCAAAAAAGTTTTTTTTTCTCACGACAAAATATGGAAAATGCTTTTTCTTGTCACGGCAGTGGAGTTTGTGTTTTTGTTTTGTTTTTCTGTAGTTACTAGATTCTTTACACATTACTTGTCAGATTATTAATAAACATTTTTCTCTTTGTAGCAGAAGGACAGTTGCACAAGTGCAGGATTAGGAGCTACAGCCACACGCCAGGGCTCTTCGCTTTTCTTTCCTCCTTCGTCCTCCATCCTTCTAGACCCTTCATCATCTTCCTCATCCTCTGTGAACCCCTCGCACCCAGCAGCCCATCCACAGTACCACCTTGCCCACCATGCCTCACACCCCCACTCCATTCACCCCTCTCATCCTCTGCATCACTCTCTCTCTCATTCCATTCCTCATTCTCTTCTCCTTCCTTCTATGGCAGGGGGCTCTCCAGTTGTTGGAGGCCCTCATGGTGCTCTTGGCATAGGGCTTGGGGGTCCATACTTGGGGCCTGATACTCCAGCCCTCAGAACCCTGAGTGAGTATGCCCGACCTCACGCCATGTCTCCGTTGGGTGCTGCCAGCCGTGCACAATTACACCTTCCCCACCTTCACCACCACCCTCACCCGCATGCACACGCACATGCTAACGCTCATCCCCATGTGCATCCTTCATTTTTCCTGTCCCAATTCCAAAACCCAGCTCTCGCACACCCCCACCACCTTCCAGCCGACGCTGCCACGGCTGCTGCCATTCTGGGCTTTTTGTATGGGGGTGGACTGGAGGGAGGCCCTGCTCATCCAGGGCATGGTCCCGGGCCTGGTGGGTTGGCTGGGGCGGGGCTTGGAGGAGTGGGATTCCCTCATGCTGTAGCAGTTCAAAGAGAGCGCGTGAAGCCAGGATTTGAGTTTAAGAGCGAGGAGCGTGTCTATACAGCTGGAGCCTTAGCTGACCCGGCAATAGCTTTGTCACACGCACACTCGCACACACACTCACACTCCTTGCTGTTGGGGGGCGGGGCTGGAGGTGGAGCTCCTGGTAGTGAGGTTGCCCTTTATGGTACTACTCCACCTCCTGCACCACCCCCTCAAGCTTTAGCTGCAGCAGCTAGGAATCCAAATCCTGTCCCTCCAACTCTGTCAGTCCCATCCACCTCCTCCATTCTCCCAGTCACACTCCCCAACCACCAGGCTCCTGCAGGAGCCCCAGTGACACCAGCAGCCCCCGCCCCTCCCCCTCAACCTCCTCCCCCACCACTACCTCCTCCTCCTCCTCCTCCAACAGCCTCATCTCTTCAAAACTCTTCTCCACATTCTACCTTTCCAAATACACACCCTTCTTGTCAGCCCCCACCCCTCCCAACTCAGGCTACGCCCTCTGAACGATATCCCACCTCCGTTCGAACTCCTCCCAGCACCGAACGTGCAAGGAGCGTGGAGAGGGAAAGGGAGAGAGTGCTGCCTGCCACAGAGAGGGAGCGAGAGAGGGATAGGGAAAGGGCAGGGACAGGTGGAGGAGCAGCAGGAGGAGGCACAGCAGCTGCAGGAGGCACAGGAGGAGGAGATTCTCTCGGTCGGCCACAGATGCTGAACGTGACTCCTCATCACCACCAGCATTCACATATTCACTCTCACCTACATCTGCACCAGCAGGACACAGGTATTCACCATACACACACACTCTCACACTTTACACACTCTATTACAGCATAAAAATTTCAGCAAATTCAAAATATGATTATGTCAGTATTAGGGATGGGTCAGGATGGTCGACAACGTTAATCGTTAATCTCAACAAAATTACTGATGAAAATGTTTGTTGAAGTTTTTTTTTTCATTGTCAACAAATAAAAAAAGAGGAGCTGAAAAAAGTGCATCATGGTAAGATTAATAACCAAATTAAACATGCATACTGTTGACAAAGATGACAAATGAAAAAACTATATATGACAAAGAAAAAACAACACAGCAAAATATTAACTGCAAATTTCAGATTTTTGTTAAATATTGACATGTTTTAATATATTCATTTCATATATAAAATATTTTATTGAATTTCTCACCATTAAAAATGGTACTTTCATCTTAAATTGCATACCATTTTTCATCACCATACAAAAACTGTTACTACAACAAAATAATTAAACTGCTTAATAATGCAGTTGACAAATGCCTTAATCTATATTTTCTTCTTAGTTTTTTTCATAAATTGAGTATTTGGTGACAATTAAAGCGATGGCTCACCCAAAAATTGTCACCCTTTATTCACCCTCACATTCCAGATCTATATTGCTTGCTTTCTTTTGTGAAGCACAAAAGAAGCTATTTTTAAATTTTATATTGAACTCCATTAACTTTAAGTGTAAGGACGAAGCAATTGAAATATTCTTCAAAATACTTTTTTTGTTTTACACAAGAAAAAAAAGGATGTAGATCTAAAACATGACTAAATAAAATAGTTTTTGAATAAGCAGCCATAAACGTACCACTTCTGTAACAAATTTAGCAACATCAATAATACAGTTACTGCCAGCTAAATGTCCAATTCACTCAGAAATAGAACAGGCTATAGAAGTAAAATGGGTTGCGAACAGCAAGAATAATGGCAGCACTGTTCCTGTACAAAATAATTTTTACCTACAGTGCCACTGGGAAACTGTGCTACTCTTATTAAATTTCCCACTTTTGTTTTGTTACGTATTTGGGTGGCAGCCGCGGGAGGGGTACACCCCCTGATGGATCCACTGGCATCAGGGTCTCCCCTGGTCCGTCTGCCATACCCAGGGGCTGCTCTTGGGCCTCCCATCCTGGCACACTCCCTCACTGACAGCGAGGTGCTTCGACAGCAGCTCTTTGGTAAGAGGTGTAATGATGTTCTGTTGCGATATATTTCCTCGTTCTATGTGTTACATGCTTTTTACACTTGTTTGCATGTTGTGTACAGGCGGTCCTTTTCGTGAGATGCCCCAGTCCTCGTCTCTGGGTGGGTCCATGTCTGCAGCACACCAGCTCCAGGCGATGCAGCAGGCTCAGAGTGCCGAGATTCAGTTCCAGAGACTTGCCCTGGAACAGCAGTGGATCCACCACCATCATCACACCCTCGCCCAGGACGAGTACTACAGGTGAGTGCAAACATGTATACTGCACATAGATGTGAATGCACAACATTAGATTTTCTTATGCAATTTGAAGTACTGCCAAACCCAGTATTAGTATCACTGATGTTGCCTATTTCCAGAAGTGAAAATCCCATTCATTTTTTCATAGAGAAATTTATTTTTAACAGTAAACCTTTCCAGACAGACCTATCCTGACTTCTGACATTAAGCGATTCTGTGGAAGCCACAAGTCCGTTGCATATCATTGCTCTCTTGTTGATTTTGATTGCTTCCATTGTCCTCATTTGTAAGTTGCTTTGGATAAAAGCATCTGCTAAATGACTAAATGTAAAGAGAGGTCCTACTTGCATTCGCCAATTAGAGATTGATCTCTGTTACCATGGAAATGCAAAAAGGGATCAGCGGTGAACTCCCATTCCCATGAAGCATTTCAAATGATGTAATCCAGTCTCGCTACTCTATAAAACTTATTTTATACTTAAAAAAAAAAAGAGTGACTAAGTCAACAATTTTACATTGTACCATCATTTTTTATTCAATTAGTCATTAGCATTGACTCATGGGCTGTGTAGTTCATTGCCTCATAAAAGATGTCAAGTACCTTTTGCACCTTTGTCTTTAAGTAATTTTGTTGCTTCAAATCGAAGTATGTAAAGTATGTGATTTATGTTGGAGCTGGATGGTTTGGTTCATGGCTTGTAACTCTTTAAGGAACTTTTTGAAATCCCTGTGGAGAATGTGAATGAAAAAGTGGGTGGTCACTATTCTATAGCGATACCTCCATGTAAATATACATTTAGCATTGTATTTGAAAGGCTTGATTTTGAACATTATTTATAAAGTATTATTCAACATTAACACGTAAGGACGATATTTTTGTCAGTTTTATTATTTTAATCAGTATAAAAATCATCAATGCTGTAAACATGACTTGCTCATACCTACACAACATATCAAATTTAACATGTACAGTGCAGTCTTTTTGTTCTTTCGTCTTTGACCTTTGCCCTCCATTGCAGCCACCTAAAGAAAGAGAGTGACAAAACGCTGTGAGAAACACAGAGGACATGAAGACAAGAAAATGAAGAAGGGATGAAGTGCAAATAAAAAAGAAACAATCATTTCAAAATTCTAAATGAATGACAACAAATCTGGATAGAGGTTTGGATGTGACATCAGAACACATATCAGTCTGAACTAACTTAAATACAGGTGCAACAAACAATGTGTATATTCCAAAAAAGGTAAAATTTATAACTCTGGCATACAGCCTAGACACTGTGGCACTGAACAGTTATTCCCAAATGTCCTGGAGGATTCCTTATTGTGTTATTTCAAACACCAGACAGATGAGTTCAGTCAATGTACACATTATGCCAGAGAGAATAAGAATCAAGTTCACTCTTATGTCTTTGCATGTAGCTAGATACAAAAAGCCCAATGGGCTAAAACTCTTGATCTGTTTTTTTTTCTTCTTCTTTCTTTTTGTTTTTGGAAAACTTTACCACTCTGAAAGAGTTTATGAAAGGGTGCATGAGATGAACAGCTTACCTTCTTAATGTTTCTTTAATGTGTTTTTATTAAAATTATTAATGTTGTTTGTTTGTTAATAATTATATGATTTATATAAACATTATTTTTTATTCATTTTTTTTACATTTTCATGGTACCACTGTTAAGTTTTAATTTTTTTATGTTGAATTAATTACCTTGTGGGGGGAAAAAATGCAAGATAAAAAATAATGAAAGAGAAAAATCTGGAAATAAAATACCATTTTTTTCTATAAGTCTTTGTGTGTGCTGTTCACTGTTTTCTACTGTATCTGTGCTTGTGTGAGTCATGTATGTCTAACAATTACTGTCAAAGTGACCACAAAAATGATTTAAACTTGATTTTCCGGTTATTCATAATGAAAACAATATTTTGCCTCTTCCAGAATTGAAATTATGACACCTGATATCATTGAAGTATAGCTGTTTCATTTAATATGGTTGAATTTAGCTATTTAAAATGATCTGTCTAAACTAGTGCTGTTTTTTGATGACGCAATCCCAATGTGTAGTTTCCTCTTCCTGTTTTGTACATGATGGGGAGCTGCAAACTGTTTGAATGCAAGCCACAGAGAGTCCAGACATTGTAGTAAAAGAACAGGCCTTTCAGAACAGAGTATCCAAAGAATATTGCATCCCTTAGGACACTTTTGTCTCTCTTCTATTTCTTTCACTGTATACACATAAGGAATTGCATAAGTGTGGCTAATAAGAGACACATGCAGCAAGCGTGAGTCAGACTCCTATCACTGCAGTGAGCAGCAGTCAGTGTGGGAGGAAAAGAATGTAAGACAGTACAGAGAAGAAGAATAAACTAAATAAAGGAGAGAGGGAAAAGGAATGTATTTTACAGTTGTTAAGCTTTTTGCAACCAAAACCGTCTAGAAATGATATATTCCCAGAAAAGCATTCACTGATACAAAAAATGCAGTGGACATTTTGACAAACTACACACATTGGAGGTTATTTTCCCTAGTCACTGCACATGGATGTTAAGATGCTCAAACTGAGGTGATTTTGTGTGTGGTACTATCATTTTAAAGAGGAAAACCACTATAATGTTGGCTAAAGTTCTGGCAAGGTTCTCTCAAAGTTATGAACAAATGTTCATACAGTAACATTAATACAATATTCGTTCAAAGTTCTGGTCTTTAAAGGCAAACTCGCACTGCACCGACAGATGTTGGTCGGCATTTATTTGGTCTTGGAATCACTTAGAAGTAACATATTGTAATCTGGTGACTTTTGGCATTGGTCCTCATCTGTTGGTGCAGTGTGAATTAGCCTTAAAAACGTTCTCAAAACATTATTTATACATCATTTTTGTAATGTTTTTTTCTGTTTTAATTGTAGTTGGATGTTTGTTTTTGTAATGTTTTTGAAATGTTGCTACTTTATGTTTCAGCATGTTCAGAGAACATTCAAAAGAATGTTTCCATAATTGTAAAATTAGGACATTTCCATAAAATGGAACATTCCCATAATAATTTCGTTAACGTCTGCAAAGGCAAGAAAAATGTGCTGTTAACATTTTAACCGGACATTTTGAACATTCAGAAATGAAATTTTCATAACTTAATGGGAAAATCATCATTAATGGGAATATTAGCAACACATTCTTGAAACATATTTTTGTTAAGCTGGGTGAGCCCTACAAAATACTTAAAGGACAAAGAAAATGATCATTAGCCTAATATTCAAATGAACTCGAACCCTGACTTTTAAAGTGCATGTTTAGTTTGCAGTAAAAAATGTTACTTTAAAATGTTCATAGTTATTAAGCTGGTCATTTGAGCATATTCAGTTGAGAGTATTGAACAAGTGTTGTAACTTAAAGGCATCATATGACATTTCTGAGCCTCAGGAGTTGTTCTGCCCTCTCTGTTAAGTGCAAAATGAAAAGTGGGTCAATCATTTCTCAGTCACCTTGAATAAGTGTGCCAGAAAGCCCTACATACATAGATGTACCTTTAGATGTCTGCACCTTATAAGAGAAACAGCCTATTGTTCTGTGTTAGTGAAGAATTTACAGAGACCCCACCAAATTCACAAAGTTTCAAGATCAAATTATGTATAGCGAGCCCTTGAAACAACTAAATCTTTGAACATTTATGCAACGAAAAATATTTAATCATCAGAAGTTCAACTAAGAGTGAAATGCAAACGTGTACACAAACACACACAGACAACTGGTTGGCACACACACACACAAACCTCTATGAAATTTTTGATGAAAAACTTCAGTGAAGATGTGAGAGGTGAGGTACATTGGTGAGCGTGATTTCACCAAGTACAACATGTTCCTGGATCAACATCCTTGTTGATCCTGGAACAACATTCCAATCAACCAATCAGACTTAAAATCAGGGTTATGTGCTTCTACACCCTTGTTAATCAGCTGTCATTTCCCTCTGATTATAGGAATAAATTAAGTGTAAGGTTAGGTTTAGGGGTAGGGATTGGGTTAAGTCTATATTTTTGGACAATAATGTTGACAACAAAAACAACAAAAGATGTTGATCCAGGAACATGTCTTACTTGGCAAAATCAGGGCGACCGAGGTACTTTGTCCTGATTCGATTTATCCCATGATGCTACTCTTATTACACCATTAGATGGCAGCACCACCCCATTATGTAGAAGCAAAAGCAATTATTACACAATTACGATTTAGCTTTTTTAAATTAACTATCATACGTTTTTCGTTCATTTTTTTAATTTAATGATTATAAAATATTATTTTACAATTAACAATTAAACTTTAAAATATGGCTATGGCTGCATACTTTTCTTAGGATCATACCATTTGATAACAAACGAACTGTCAAAAAGAAAACGGTCAAATATTGAATAGACTTCCTGTTTTATGTTTCATGTCTGTGTTTTTCCAAGTATCAATAATATTTCACTACATTTTTTTTAAAATACATACATACTTACATAGGCTACATACATAAATAATTAAATAAAATAGAACTATGATTTACCCCCAAAGTTTTCAAAAATGGAGGGAAACTGTAAGCATATAAGACTTATCTGTTTTTGCTTGTTTTGTTAAACTAACTCTTTTGATTGTTACTTTTTTGAATTGCAATTCAAGAATTCCCATCTTGTTGTTCCAACTGAACTTCCAGTGGGCTGTAGCCAGCTTATTTCAGAATCCAGCTTGATACACAAACAACCCTGATATGCGTTTTTCATATTTCAAACATTTCCAATGACAGTACAGAAGGATACATCATTAAAAAAAAAGCAGTAAACCACAGGAAACTGTCCATATTAATCTCTCTCATAAACCTTCCAACCACCCAAATAGCCCCCCAAATAACTCAAATTTTGAAGAAAATAAAAAAAACATTAAATAATAACAATAAAAAAAGATAGAAATATAAAAAAGATATAAATAAATGAGTAATTGAATAAAATAATAAAAATAAACTTTAAATTCCTGACAGTCTTTTAATAGTTCTGATACACATTTTTACTATAGATTAACAAACTGTATGTTGAGCAACTGATCATTCATTTCATAATTTGTTGGATTATATATAGCGCTTTTCTAGGCACTCAAAGCGCTTTACATTGTCAGGGGGTATCTCCTCATCCACCACCAGTGTGCAGCATCCATCTGGATGATGCGATGGCAGCCATAGTGCGCCAGAACACCCACCAGCTTATTGGTGGAGAGGAGACAGAGTGATGAAGCCAATTAACAGATATGGGGATTGTTAGGAGGCCATGATGGTCAGAGGCCAATGGGCAAATTTGGCCAGGATGCCGAGGTCACACCTCTACTCTTTTCGAAAGACATCCTGGGATTTTTAATGACCACAGAGAGTCAGGACCTCAGTTTAACATCTCATCCGAAGGACAGTGCTTGTTGACAGTATAATGTCCCCATCACTATACTTGGTTGTTAGGACCCACACAGACCACAGGGTGAGCCCCCCCCCTGCTGGCCTCACTAACACCTCTTCCAGCAGCAACCTAGTTTTCCCAGGAGGTCTCCCATCCAGGTACTGACCAGGCTCAGCCCTGCTTAGCTTCAGTGGGCAACCAGTCTTGGGCTACAGGGTGATATGGCGGCCTGATAAAGCAAATTATTCCAAACAAGTTTTGCTTCTTCTCTGGTGCAGCCACCTCCCAAAGACATTTACTTTTTCACTCTACCTGAACATCTCCATGACCACGTTTGAACATCTGGCAGTTGAATCATCATCTTTGCAATGATGCTTCTTGGTTTGAGCAGCTTAACATTTCTTGTAATTAATGCTTTTCTCTGACTCAGCTGGTTAGAGAAACACACATCTGATTCTGTTACCCTTTGTGGGAAAAAAGCACTTAATTGTATTGAATATACACTTATAGTATACTGAAACTCTTAAATGTATCTAAAAATATACTTGCAGATGATATATTACTGAAATAAAAGACCTATTCATTGTATAGCCTATGACTGTTTCTTAACACACCTATGTACATTTTTTTAATGTACTTTGTAATAATGTTAAATTAAAACATTTTAAATCCTTATTTTTTTATATATGTCTATATATATTTATATTAACACAGGCTATATTTTGATGTGTTGACTAACTAAAGCACATGTAAAGTACTTGATTATCATTTATACTGCAGTATGTTATTCAATATTACTGTCAAATAATAAACTTTACATTTAAAGTTAATATATTTTAATTGTCCTAAATTGTATCTTCGTGTCACGGTCCAGGTGTGTGGAGGCAGGCAGGATGATGACGAGGATGACAAGGATATTTAATGTAGCGACAACAAGGCCGAGACAGACACACACTCGGGGTAACATTCACAATAACCGACCAACTGGAACACAATGGACAGGAACTGATATAGGGTGGATAACGAGGGGCAGACAGGTGAGCACAATGAGGTGATTAACAAATGATTGAACGGGCTAAACCAACAAAAGGGGAAGAAACCACAACAAACAGTCCACAGGGGTGTTACACTTCGTCATTAAAAATGTGTACAAATACATTTAAATACATTACATACAAGATTCAATAGAAATGACATTAAAGTGTATATTTTAGTCTACCATAAATGCTTGTCAGTACATTCGGCAGTGCACTTTAACCATATTTCAAAGAAAATAGAATTTAGATGTAATTATAAAATTACATGTAAAAAATTATGTAGATTATTTAAGTTCCACTAATTGCACGGTCTATAAATTTAAAGGGGTCATATTATGCTCTTTTACAAAGTCTTGATTTTGTTTTGGGGGTGTACTAGAACAGGCTCTCATACTAGGTTGTTCGAAAAACACATTATTTTTTCACATATTTTACATTATTACAACATAATAATGCGCCTGGTCGGAAATGTCATGCCCTTACCATAGCTGCCTGCGAGCTTCAGTGTAAATATTGCGTCAAAATCAAATCAATTTGAGCGTGATTTAAACCCGGATGATTGTAACCACTCTAAGTTTGTCTGCCTTGGGAAAGCTAGCATGTCTCTGACATTGTGATAACATTCGTTGCCTTCTCTAGTACAGCTCAACCAGGTCTCGTCCCATTCGGCGGTATTTGTGATATCACAAATCCCGGAAAATATGCGTTGTAGTCCAAACGAGTCGTTTGTTGTAGTTTTTGAAAAGTGATTTATGTTCAATAAAATATCTCCTTTTGAACTGGACTTTGAGCTTTGTAACTTTGCAGATCTTTTTTATGCTCAAACAGCAACATTACAGACTAACTAAAGTTGAAAAAGTGAAAAAAGCATAATATCACCCCTTTAAACTACAAACAAAAAATATTACATTGTCCAAAAACATTACATTCAGTTTGCACTTCATTATGTTATTGTTAAAGTAGCATGTTATTTCCATGAACATTTTTTACTTCTTTTCAGGTGTGTAGTGGATTTTAATGTCAGCTTTTGCAGAGTGCAAACTCAAACTGAAACTGATATTTCCTAACGATTCATTGTACAATGAAAAAATAAAAAAGCATTACATAGAGTGACTCAGCTGTGGGTATAACCACATTGGTTCAAATCTGAGCCCCTGCATGTGACTAACTGTAAATGGCTGTTTTAAAGGAAATAAAGTCTTCTGAGGAATGTTCTTGAAGGGAGATATGCTTTGTAGGTCTTATCTTTGCAAGAGATCTTTCTTCTGAGAAAGAGAGAGCATAAATTGAAATGAAATGACTTAAATGGTATTGCAGCCTATACCATAGTACCAATTTGGCACTGTGCACATGCTCTGAAAGAAATGTCATGTCGCACAATGTGTTTTTAATCCTTCAAAAGATATATATATATCTTGACAGATAAAACGGATAAAAAAAACTGTCACTACACAAAACACACTGTAGTTCAATTGTTAATGTGTATACGTCCTTATTTGACAAAGTCCTTACTGTGTCAAACAGTGAAACAGAGAGATTCAAATAGAGAGATACAGTGAAATAGAGAGATTTAAATGAGGTATATCATCTACAAATTGGTGCATGCATTGAAACACTATAATCTATTGTGTTTTGTGTCCTGAACATTATGTCATCTGTATGCTGTCAGTATGCAACTAACAAAGTGGGTTTCGAATGTTGTTTCTGGTGAATGAGGGTGAATCAGACATTGTTGGTCACCACATGTGAAGAAGTGAGTCTAATGGACCAAAAAGGGGGATCTGAATCTGAGGTTTAGAGATTATCTAATAATTATGACCACAGCAATAAATGTCTAAATGAAAACAGAGGAGCAGCAGTTGAGCAAACGCTGTTAAAATGAGTCTCCCATCAGTAGAAAAGGAGAAGAAGAGGCCCTTAATACCTTCACAATGCACCATGTTATTTACTAAAATAATAATAAAATACAAAAAATAAGTTTTTCTGCCCTGTGTATTTTGTCAACTGTATGCTCTCATTTTTATGCAAAAACATGTTTTATGTGTTGTTTCTGGTGTATGAGTGTTGTTGAGATTAGTGAATCAGGGATTAGTCACTCAAATGTTCTCCTATGTGAAGAGGGAGTTTTCTGAGGTTTACAGATAATCTAATAAATATGACAACAGCAATAAACAAAGCAAGTGTCTAAGTGAAAACAGCTTTGATTCACATGAGCAGCAGCCAGGTGATTAAAGTTACAATTACTTGAGTCTTCCATCAGTATTATTAAAACAGTGAAGAAAATGTCCTTAATACCTTCACAATGCACGTTATTTATTGCACAGAAAAATAAAATAACAAATGTATACAGACAGAAAAGGCAGCAAGTTTATAAAATTATGAAAGCCGATGCCCTTAAGTGCAGAAGTGGTTTGGCAAAAAATGTAATTGAAGTCGCTGGGCAAACTGAAATGAAGAAAATAGGTTTTGCAATTGTTAGTACATAAAATTTTTACATTTTGTCGACTGAGTTTATTTATAATGATGTAGAATAAGAAAATGAATATCATTTACAACATAGCTACAAGTTACAAATTGTCTTTTGTGGGAACATAGATGGCTCCAAAACGGTCACATGCCTCCTTTCCCCTGGACAAGCTGATTTAAGTATTATGTCCCATTCCCTTATTCATTTTTTGCACCTGTGGCTGTAAGTGTTTCCTCATGCTGGAAATTAGGAAACTTTTTTCTGAATGATCAAAAGATCCAAACGCACCAGGCAGTGGTGAGACACTGTCAGCATCGACTAAATTGTCATAAATTATCTGTCCAAAAAACAACAACAACAACAAAAAAAACATGAGGTCTTTATCCAATGTCAACATTTAGTCATGTAAAGTCATGATTCATACATTGGATGTCTGTACTTGGAAAAGATGATGACTGTCATGATGACAAAGCCAAGTAGTACAGCAATGCCACCGACAGCAAATGCTACAACATGATTTCTGCTTGTAACTAGGAGCTCCACAGTTGAGTCTATATAGGCTACTAGAAAGAGAAAATAGTACAAAAAACAAGTCAATGTATGTACTGTATATATGTGTGAGTGAGTGACAGTGTTAAAAAAATATATTTTTACACAAGCCTCTCACCTTTTGTGACTGTTGCAACAGGTGCAGTGGGACACTTATCTGGGAAAATGTTTTAAAAATAATAATAAAAAATAAAGTTATTTAATACAAATAACATTATTAAATTAGAAGGTAGTCAGAAAGTAGTACTAAAAATAGCTCAAAGACTTTAAGCTCAAATGTTCACTAAAAAAGGAACAGAATGAACCAGTACTACTCACGTTTGCACTTGACCACTGAAGAAACCTAAGACAGACAATTTAGTACATTTAGGCATTTATACTGAAAATGTAATCAGATATTATTGCCATGAGGAACTGGTATGCATCAAAAAGAACAAACAGCATACTACCACATTCAGCCTGTTTTTACATAAGTATTAAAAAAAAACTATTAGAATGCTTGGCCTACCCGAAGTGCCAAACATTCCAGATGGTATGCAACATCGTGCTGACAGTCTATGGTGAGAATCCTTTGTGGTTCAGCATGCAAAACCACTTGATGGTAAATATTTCCCTTCTCATCAACCAGCACCGTGTTCTGCTCACCAAAAAATGAATGTATTTGAAATACAGTCATTCATTCCACTTTGCACAAAAAGTTTAAAAACACATTGCACACCTTTAAAGAACAAACAAACGGGTTGTGCTTACAGCAGCGGTCCATTCGGGTAAGCAGCCAGGTGCAGTCGGAGGACCAGAGATGATATAAGCAATGGACTGATTCTGGTACACTGACACAGTGCATGTTAGATTGGCAAGAATTCCCTTCACAAATAAAACTGCAGGTTTGAGAGATACAAAGTATAAATATACAAAGTGCATGCATATGTAAACAATAAATACATAGGCTAATTATTTTTATTATTATTTTAAGATTTTACATATATTAAAAAAAAAAAATCCTAATGACGCTAATTTGAATGACACGCTGTTTGACACATTTCTGAAATATTACGTAGGTGTACGTGCTTAAAATGCACTTACCAAAAAAGATGACTTTCATTTTAGCTGTCAATGTCTCTCCTGTACAAGGTGTAGACCATTTGAACTTCACCGAGAAGTTGGTATTGAGTTTTTAAAGCATGGCTATACAGTCGATGTCATTTACCCATGAGCCGTCAATTCTTCTTATCATCCTCGCTTGTCGATGACGCACTCTTCTTACGATTTCCTGCGTGTGTCTTTGTGTGCACAAATTGTTTTTTTCTCATTGCCTGTTTAATGTTAATCGATGCTCTTCCTGGAATCGACATTAGGGGTTCGCTGGTTCTGAGTTTGTTTCTAGACTAAGCTGCAACATCGAGTTCTATTGAAATTCTGTTGAAGTTCCAATTAACTTTTGAGAACATTAACACTATGTATGTGAGAGTGCAGTTTCTGAATTCCTTCACTCCTGCTCTTATAAAGCCCTACATCTACTTTTATGTTTTGGATTTGTATTTTTTTTTCAGAAAGTGTTTTTCAGAAAAACAGCTATAGAAAGCATCAGTACAAACCACACCACAGCAGTCTCTATGGTTGCATCGGGGCAAAACAACAACACAAACTGTTTAGTGCATTGTTTAGGAACCATCTCAACACTAAACAACAAACCAAAAAGCAAAATGATTTTCCCTCTGCACCTTAGTAAACCCAAACCATTCAAATCAGTCCATCACATGTCAAGCAGTAACTGTTTAAAATAATTAGCAGAATTGGATACTGAATCTTGAAGAACTATGATACTCCACTGTCTGTATGCGTTGTGTCTCAAACTTTGATAAAAATGTAAGTATTTTTGACGTATCACCAGTGCTTTTGTTACATACAGTACTCCACTATAAGTGGGGGGCAAAATTAGAAAACAAATTTACTGGTATTTACGGGTCAAACCAGTAAATATGTAAAATATATACCATGATCTCCTATCACTTGTGAACTATGAGTTCAATAGAAGCACACTTATATGTACAACTTCATCTTCCATCTGGTCATATTTTTAACATGCTGAAAAGCTTCTGTTGATGATACATTAACAAGTAATTAAGAAAGCCTGTAGATTCAGAATAAGCAGATTATTATATTATATGTAGATAGATAGATAGATAGATAATCAATAATATATAATAACAACAACATATAACAATATGTCTATGGTAAGATATACTAATAGATATTTTATGTTAACTAGTGTATTAACATTCTGTTATACTTCAATATTTTATAGGTCAATGATAGATAACAATATAGACTGATATAAAAGAGCAATATAATACAATATAATATCATGTAATATAATATAACACATATAAAATAGCAATATAATTTAATACAATATAATAATAATAATATTTTAAGCTTCCACAGCTATATTACATTACATAAACTCTCACTCATGCTTATACTGTAAAAAGTGATGGCCTGCAATTGATACCTTAAAAAGCTATTCCTACCTGATTTGACCCAGAAAACTAAGTTTTGTTGATCAATTTATGTATTAAGGTTGATTCAGCTAAATATTTCTGACTTGAATAAAACCAGTGAACTTTGATGTTTTTAGGTTAACATTTTTTCAGTATATTTAGAGTGAGCAAAATTAGACTTTTAAAAAAAAAAATTATTCAGTGTTATCATAATTAAAAGTCTTGTTCAGGTGGCATCAGAGACCAAGATAGTTGGGGTTTCATTCTTTGGCACTGCTTTCCAGATGTACCTGAAAACATTCAAAATAACAGAAATTAGGACATAATATAGGCCTATTACATGGGCTGTAGAGTAAACCAATGCACTTCAACTAATTTCCAACAGGGGCAAGTTATCCAGCTGAAATCTTTCTGTTCTTTATTTCACTGGTTCCCAAACTGGGGGCCGCGGCAAGGCTGAGGGATAGTGTAAATTCAGCAGATTATTTTGAAAAAGAAACCTCTGCAGGGTAATAAAGTCTACCCTGCGTAGTTTTCCCGCTTACCATTTCCTGATAAGTAAATAATTGAACACAAAATATTAATTTGACATATTTTACCTCATCATTAGGCTACTCACAGTACCCGCTTGAGCGCTCCGTTATCAGTTGTAGCAGTTGTGGCTGTATCAATAACACACCACTAGATGGCGCGATGGAAGATTCAAAGATGTATTGCAGGGAGCCATGTAGACATATAAATGAACGATGCATGGTTCTGCTCATTCAAGTTACAAGTTTTTGAAAGTACCAGTAAATACCTAAAGCAGATGATGAATATACTTAGATTCACAAATACCAAAACAACGTGTCTACACCAGCGAGCGCCGGGACGTGACAAACGCAAACAGAACCCAGTGGATGCGGCGCGGCGCGACAAGACAAGACAGATCCATCATGCCACGTTCTATTTCTGACAACTCCAGCACTCTGACCAGCGTTGCCAAGTCTGCGGTTTTACCGCGGAATTGGGCTACTTTAAAGGGTTAGTTCACCCAAAAATGAAAATTATGTCATTAATTAATCTCCCTCATGTCGTTTCAAACCGTAAGATCTTCGTTCATCTTCGGAACACAAATTAAGATATTTTTGATGGAATCTGAGAGCTGTCTGACCCTGCATAGACAGCAACGCAACTGAAATGTTCCCAAGTCCAGAAACATAGCAAGGAAGTTAAGTAGCACTATGTAAATCACAATATTTAAAATATATAATTTTGCAAGGTCATGTCTGAGAGGGTGCATATATTCATAAGAGAATCATGAAAAAAATAGTTTCCTCAAAAGTATGAAGCAGCACAACTGTTTTCAGCATTAAAGTAATCAGAGATGGTAACTGAGCAGCAAATCAGCATATTTGAATAATTTCTGAAGGATCATGTGACACTGAAGTATGGAGTAATGATGCTATAAATTCAGCTTTGATCACAGGAATACAGTATATGTTAAAACATTCAAATATATATTTTAAATGGACACATTTCACAATATTACAGTGTTTATGGTGCACTGTAAATTATTTCCAGGATTTCACAAGATGTTACTGTAATATTTCGCAGTAAATTACATTATTATCACTTCACAGGCTTTAACTGTGATTTTCAGAGTATAATAACGTATTCAGAATTTCACTGTGAAAATACTGCAGGCGGGGCAGTTGCAGGAAACTACTGTGAATTTGCGCGCGATTTTTCGTCCAAGCTCTCTCTTCTCCGCCGAGGTCTCATCGACGGATTCAGCGGTAAGTGTTAAAATGTCAAATTCTGTCAATTTAATGACTGTTTTTCATATATATATATATATATATATATATATGATAGTGCATGTAATTTAAAAGTATTAACCAAATAGCGTTACAATAGTTGTAGGTTTTGGTTAACATCCTTGCATAGGTTTGAGCGCCAACAATAAATTATTGTTAATTGGTTGGTTGTAGTGTTAATTGTACCGTATTAAGTTGATATCTAACTGAGACATGAAGCCTTATTTGAAAAAAAGGTAATTATCTGTTAACTTTAACATGAGCTTTTCTTAGAGCTAACAGCATTCTCTCTTTCCCTGCTATTCTCTCCTCAGCATTTTTTCTGCGGTGACCACTGGGGAATAAAGTTGTTAGGTAAGCTGTGGCCTTCACCTATAGGAAATGTATTTTATATTATCAACCAGATAAATTATACTGTCGTGGATTAGGGCAAAGATAGAGTAAATTCATCTCTAATTAGTAACGTTAGCTGGGCTTCTTCTCAATTTTCTCTGATGCTGTGTGTGTGATACGGAGGTGCAGGCAGCCGTTGCCAGTCGCCTCAAGTGAAAAATGAAGCGCGCATGTCAGGATTCGAATTAAAATATTGTTTGGGGGAAAAACGTTACTCCTTTTGATCGTCTTTGTTTCTGGAATAGAAAGTTCCACTGCCAAATGTACTGCGCGGCAGTTTCCCCGTTGTTAGACCAAACTGCACTCATCTGTGTTTTGCAAGTAACGTTACATTAACGTTGGTTATAACTAGACAGTCCAAAGGACTTGCAGTGATTTGTAGTTGTAGATTATACGTTTATAATTATTGGCTTTTAATCGCTATATTTTTATGGTGTTTGTATTCGTGAGCCACCTTACAGCAGTAGTGACTAGTTACAGGTTGGTGAAGTAGCTTTCTAGCTACACACACCGTGCATTTTAAGGTTGGCAACCTGAGTTTTTCTGTTACATTATATATCCCATATTTTCATGTTTATCTTTAACTAATGTGTATATATCGTTCATTTCTTTTTATGTGGTTCAGTAGTGTTTAGTAATTTTTTTTTGCGTGTGATCCTAATATGTTGGTGTTATTAGGGCAGTCTTCTAGCTATAATTATCCAAAATCACAGGATTGTTAGTTTTAAATCTGTTAGCTCCGTATTTTGTTTTTCTCAACAGAATAGTAAAGTCAGTTTGTGTGAGCATGTGTCTGAGACTTATTGAGTTTTTTCAGCACTCAAAACTGCATAGCAACGCTCCCAATTATAAGTACCATTGTGGTGCATGCCTGAATGCTCTCGTATGTATTCCACAGCAAATGTATTAAAAACTCATATGTATAGAAAGCATAAAGGGCTTGGATCATCTGTGCAACCTTGCATGCAATTTGAAACTCCCTTAAAATGTTTGGCTCAGTTTTGTACAGTTACATGTGACACCTTAAGCTCCCTCATCAAGCATTTGCACACATTTTGACTCTGTGCTACTATAGGTGCAGATTTTTAAAGGGATAGTTCACCCAAAAATGAAAATTAGCCCATGATTTACTCACCCCCAGGGCATCCTAGGCGTATCTGACATTCTTCTTTCAGACGAACACAATCGCAGTTATATTTAAAATGGTCCTGGCTCTTCCAAGCTGTATAATGGCGGAGAAAGGTGCCCCTGTTTTTGAAGCCTAAAAAACTGCATCCATCCATCCATCCATCTATCATAAATCTACTCCACACGGCTCCGGGGTGTTAATAAAGGCCTTCTGAAGCGAAACGATGTGTTAGTGTAAGAAAAATATCTATTTAAAAAATGTATAAACTGTAATCTCCAGCTCCACCCAGTTCACGACAAGGCGTTCAAGTGTATGATGTAGGAATAGCAGAAGACGCAACGTAAGATCCGGGGAGAAGAGTGTAGTCTCGTGAGAAACCACGTGAACTACATCTGTAGTTTTTGCCGCCGCTGCAGCCTACTCCATCTCGTGGAGCTCCTGTTCGGTTTACTCTGGTTCAAACAAATATGGCTGGGCAAAAATCTCATTCTCCTCTTGCCTTGTATCGAAATCATAAAAAAAAAAGAAATTTTCACTCAGAATCTTCGTTTTTGTAGTACTAGTTTGTGACAGGTGTTGTTTTGCTTTCTCCTCTGGGCTTCTGCATTCGTCACTCTCTCCCCGGATCTTACGTTGTACCTTCCACTACGCCAACATTATATGCTTGAACGCCTTGCCGTGAACGCGCCTGCTTGAGCGACCGGAAGCTGGAGATTACAGTTTATAAATAAAAAAAAAATCAATAATTTTCTTACACTAACGCATCGTTTCACTTCAGAAGGCCTTTATTAACACCCCGGAGCCGTCGTTTTATGATGGATGAATGGATGCAGTTTTTTAGGCTTCAAAAACAGGGGCACCTTTCACTGCCATTATACAGCTTGGAAGAGCCAGGACAGTTTAAAAATTTTAAATATAACTGCGAAATTGTGTTTGTCTGAAAGAGAATGCCAGATACACCTAGGTTGCCTTGAGGGTGAGTAAATTATGTGCTAATTTTCATTTTTGGGTGAACTATCCCTTTAACAGTTGAGTCTTATTCTACTCTTATTCTATTGATTTATTATTTTTGCAGCCTTGTGCCACAGGCGCTGACGTTGAAGGGACGTTGAAGGGACTGTGACGCAAGCACCCCTCGCTTGATTGTCCAAGGTAATGTTGATGTCTTCCTCATTTTTTATGTATTTTCAAGTGTCAAGTTGTCCACAGATTTGTTGTGAGCAGTTTCATGTAGGAACTATTTTCTTTCTAACAATTAGAATTATTGCAATTTTTTTATTTTTTATTATTCATGTAAGACCCAGTAGATAGAATATGCTGCCATACTACTCTTTTCACTCTAATTTCTTAAAAAAATATATATATATATATTATTGATTCCTTTTCTGAACACTAGGGCATGATGACTATATATGGTTTTGTTTCAGGTGACACAATGAAGCCGAGGACATGGATGCTGTCTTTGGAGGGTCAAGTGGTCATGGGGCCTCACCCTGACTTTACAACTGGTCTGCCATTTTTGACAATGCTTCTTGCACTCTGGAATTTATCCAAAGGTAATGTCTACATTAATATTGTATTTGAGGGCTTTTTTTTATTTGGTGGGTTAAACAAGGAATGTTTGGATGTGCTGTGTTTTTACAAGCCGCACAGGACTGCAGCAGCCAAACGGTGAAGACCCCCATCTCCCCCTCAGACAAGTGATGTGTTGTAGACTCAACTATTGTGTCTGTGCTGGAGACCAGAGAGGAAGCTGTTTTTAAAAGGGCGGAGCTCTTACTCCATCCTCTGCAAACAGTATATGTAAATGATATAAATTGTGTGCAAATGCTCTGCCTGGGTAAATCACACACCTCTTCTTTGTTGCAGGATTTCTCTTGACTGGGTTTGTGATGGAAATGTTTTTCAGTTGCTGTTATCTAAATGGTTGCAGTGTAACTGAACCACTATGGCAAGCCGTTTTGACTTTTATTCGTTCACAGGATATGAATTCTTGATATCAACAATTCGATTTTCACTAGTTAAAATGCTAATTCTTGATATCAGAAATTAAATTTAAACTAGTAAAAACTATCATTCTTGATATCTGTAATTGTATTTTCACTAGTTAAAGGTCACCATAGGCTGCCATTCAAATTCAATTGTTGATATCAAGAATTGATTTTACTAGTTGAAATTCCAATTTCACATATCAGAAATACAATTATTACTAGTAAAAACCTTTATTTTTTTATATCAGTAATCACGTGGTTACTAGTGCAAATGGCTATTCTTAATATCAACCATTGAATTGTTTCTAGTAAAAATTATTTTTGATATCAATAATTTGATTGTCATTAGTGACAATGTTAATTTATGATATCATGAATGTGATTGATACTAGTAAGAAAGCCATTTTAGATATAAAAAATTACTCTAATTAGAAATACATTTTTAGATATCAGAAATAACAAATGTAACATGTTGAAATATATTTAAAGATATCAAGAATTAACATTTCAACTAGTAACAATTGAATTCTTGATATCAGGAATTCAAATTTTTACTAGTAACAAAGTAATTATTGATATCAAAAATTATATTATATTATCTACTAGTAATAAATACAAAGCTAACATGTTTATTTAGAATTTTAACTGGTAAGAAATGCATTTTTTTTAAATATCTGTAATCATTTTGTCACCCTTTTAACATTTAACCATAGAACCACAGTAATGTCACCTTGTTCAAACTGAGCTAACTTAAGTTTTGCTCTGTAGTGCAACAGCTGTGATCTACTAAAGGTGGTGACTGGTTAATGACACCTTTTTCATCCCACTTGAATGAAACTAACAGCTTTCCTCTGCCTTTTTGTTTATAGGTGCTTCTTGGGAATAAATCCAGAGACAGGCATGAAGTCAAAGAGGCAGAGAGGTCACATCAACCAACAAGTCTGCACACTAATCAGAAAACTTGTTGATTTTGAATGGATGACAGTCTAGAATGAAAGCAGTGTTTCGCCAGAACAGACCAACCAAACACTGGCTCGGTGTTAAGTTGCATGCAGTTATGCAGTAAGTTAGTCATTAAATATGTTCTTATAGTGTCTCTTCGTTCAATGGAGAGAAGTAAAATAAATGTGTAAGAATAAATGTTCACAACAGTTTATTGTGTTTATTTGAATTTAACATGTTATAGGTTATTAATGGGTTAACACATGAAAATGTCAAATTTACAGTATTTTAAAATAGGTTTTAAGTGTACATTAATAGCACATTACTGGCAAGTAATTTGCATTACAGCAGAATACTGTTAAGTTGCAGTAATCTGATTACATTAACTGTAAGTTTACAGATAAATACAGTAGTTCTACAGGAGCATACTGCTAAATCACAGTAATCTGATATACATCAACTGTAACTTCACAGATAAATACAGTAGTTCTACAGGAGCATACTGCTAAATCACAGTAATCTGATATACATCAACTGTAACTTCACAGATAAATACAGTAGTTCTACAGGAGCATACTGCTAAATCACAGTAATCTGATATACATCAACTGTAACTTCACAGATAAATACAGTAGTTCTACAGGAGCATACTGCTAAATCACAGTAATCTGATATACATCAACTGTAACTTCACAGATAAATACAGTAATTCTGCGGGAGAATACTGCTAAATCACAGTAATACGATGGAATCTTACACAGTAAGTTACTGTGAAAGTAATGTAGCTCCTTCCCAGTAATTTACTGTAAATTTACATACAGTAATTTACTGTGAAAGTAATGCAACTAGTAGCCAGTAATTTACTGTGAATTTACGGTCAAATAATTTACAGTGTATATTAAATAAATAAATGCAGCCTTGGTGAGCATAAGAGACTTTCTAAAAAATAAAAAGGGAGGGGGGCCTGAAAATATTTTACTGTATAAAAGGGGGGCCCGGCAGAAAAAGTTTGGGAACCACTGACTTGCATCAACCAACAGAGTACATACAATCTGGCTTATCTAAGATAATTTTACTTCTCTGCATTGATAAAACCATTTTTTCTTTACCTAAAAGTAAGATTTTAAGATTGGCACGTTCTTTGGAGACAGATGACAGTCACAGTGATAATGAAGACGATGATGACACCAATGATATAAATAATGCCATGATTTCTACCAGTTTCTTCAGTGGTGTCATTGTATGGGGCTAAAGAGATAGAAACAAGGGTTTAGACTAAACATAAAACTTACAACTCTAAGCAAGCAAAAGCAGGTAAAAAGTAAAACTTCACATACATTTATTTATTGCAAAAATCAATAACAAAAACAGTAACATTGTAAAATAAATGTTAGCTGGTGGTGCTAAAACTTATTTCGCTATTCAAACTGGCCTAAACAACAGTATAGCATGTTATTGTCATTACTATTGAGATTTTTAAGCACTGCTTTCCCCTCATTCCACTCGCACCTGTGCAAACACAAAAAAACTACTTTTCAGATCCTGTTAAACAACTTAAACTATCTGAAGCATATAAAACAACTCACAAAACCACTGTCATCTCTTAATTATTCAAAAAACTGCTCTCAAATTCAACAAACAATGCCCCTATGTGTCAAGCAAAAACTACAGGTATTTGAATACAGACTAATTAAATAATTATACAGAGTGAAATCATATAAATCTCTCACCACGAGTATTAAACCTAACCGCATAATCAATGTTGTCTTACAATGACTCAGACTGGGTTTCCTGAAGCAGTAAGAATGTAAGTATTTCAACTTAACAAAACACTTAAAAAAAAAAGTTATTTAACAAGAGACTCAGGCTACTCATAAATTGGCTTTGAAAGAATACTGCACAGCCTCATTTATCTGATCTCACCTGTAGTTCTGGGTGGGTCCAAAGCAAGACAAGGATCTGGCATGCAAAACAGAGATTGTTATTGTTCACTCAGACAACAAACCTCTCTTTTACTTAGGCACTTTTGTTAATCTAATCCAAACATTATGATTGCCATAATACCATCATTAACTATAAAACCCTTACTAAAACTACCAGGGAAAAGGAATATTTTAAGACCATGAATGGTTATTGAGACCAACATACCATTACATCTTGCAGTGTAAGCATGCTGTTGAATTAAAAGAAAGAGGAACACAAAGAGAAGAAAAGAAACTACCAATCTCTTAAAACTAAACAACATTATACATTCAACATATCATAATTGCAAAATGTGCCAAATTTATTCCACAATTATTTATTGTGCAATCTCTGAAAAAAAAATTAAGGCATTGAGAGAGTGATCAGTATACTCCCCATTTCTGACCATGTTGGTGTACAGAAGGCTCTAGGTGGCTCACTGAGATGATAGGAAACCGGTTTTGAGTCAAAACCTCAAAACAACACTTCAAGCTTGAACCACATCCATTCATTGAGCAATTTGAGAGAATGGAAATAAAGCCTGTTCATGGAGAAAAGAAAACCTGATAACACTGTCTCATTGTCATTAAAACTATATAAACATTTGAACAGAATTATCAGAACATAAGATTGTTTTTATCTAAAATAATAATTTATATTATCAAATTTTTTTTTAAATAACACTTATTTTGGATTAAAAGAGAGAGTTTGCCTGATATGATTATTTTTAAATGTGACTAATATATGATTAATTTATTTAAAAGATTCATTTGAACTATTTTTACAACTTTAATATAAAGTAAACCTAAAACAACCAACCTTGATTAGAACAAACTCTTTTTTTCAGATTTTTATGTATGTGTAAGTTATAGGCCATGATGCAAGCCAATATTCAAGATTAGGGAGGGGAACAAAGAATCACATACACTGTTACACAGATACACTCTAAAGTCACACTGCCTGGTAACCTTCTGCTTAAAACTGCGGTCTACCAAAGACATTCTCAAAAACATGGTTTGAAGCTGGTGTGGTTGAGTGGAGGTGGAGACTATTTGTATGTTCATGTTCTAATGATATACTAAATGAGTAGGGCCCTGTGAAATCCATTTATTTTTTCTCTCATTATATATTTGTTTGTTTATTATTTCTGCACTCCTTTTTAATGGTTAAATTAATTTTTATTAATCAAAAAGCATGTCTAATTAAAATCATGAAACATACAATTTAACATCAATTTATTAAAACATTTTCAAAAATGACATTTTTAGGGCCCTATGAAATATTAGTTTTATATTTTCTCTTTTTTTTATTATTGTTATGAAATTCTGTGTTTAAGCATGTCTAATTATTTGAATGCATAAAAACAATTTATTACATTGACAGAGCCCTATGATTTTTTTTTACTATTAAAATTAAAAACATAAAGTTTGAATAATTTTATTAGTAGTCACGGTGGGTGCTTGAGCTGCCCCTTTTCCCCTTGATGCCCAAAGTGCCCTTTTGTCAAGGCAATTATTTTATTTAAATTGTATTTTTTGTAATTAAACGACCTTTTATGAAGGCCTGCCCAGTCTAACTATTAGTAAAATGAATGAATAATAAGTTAGCCGTAAATAAAATAATCCACATAATGACCTTTCACCTGACGATCTCATCCCTTACTTTCAGACACCTTAATTTAGTGCACTACCAGGATACCTTCAATAACATCCACAGTAAGTGGAGTTCTCAGCACAGCGGTGTGCTTGTATACTTTTATTAAATTATTATTATTTTACAAGAACGACATAAAGAGAACGTGCACAGCTGTTGTTTATATTGCTGTGTGTAGCCCCTGTGGAAGTTTATTATTATTATTATTATTGCAGAAATATAGTTCAATACAGAAGAAACAGAATACAGAAAAAGAACATAGAACACATGGGGAAATACAGAAGAGAGGGGGAAAAATTCTAATTACAATTTACTTAAAAACATTCTATAATACAAGATGTCTTCAGAGCTTTTTTTTAATAGATGAGACTTTTTGAAGTGATGACAATAATAAATAAAGATCAGAAGCAAATATTTTGCAGCTGGGTTTAAATTTAAAGGAGACATATTATGCCCCTTTTTACAATATGTAATATAGGTGTCTTGTGAAGTTCCAGCTCAACAAAGACAGAACAGTTAGCATGTTTTGCTCAAACATTTGCCATGGCATTAGAACTGGTACACTGTTGTCTCTTGTGAAATCAAAATGATGACGCATTGGGTGGAAACGTACAGATTAAGGGGCGGTGATATTATAATGAGATCCCTTTGCCAAGGGAGCGAAATCAGACACGCTCATTTTTTTCAGACTTGCAGAAAAAGGCTTACCAAAACAAAGTTATTGGGTTAATCTT
>NW_015505638.1:532253-618548 GCF_001515645.1 Sinocyclocheilus grahami | reverse complement strand
GGTTAATCTTTTTCACGTTTCCTTGGTTGGTAGATGCACTGGGAAAAGAATGGAATGGAATCCGAATGGAAAAGAACCATACTGATGGAAATACTACAGAGCTGGTGGAACGCAAGGAATAGGGAAGCTGACATTTGAAGCCAGAATTGTTTAGAATAATAACAGAAATAGAATAAATGTGAAATTGATTCTTCCTGTTGGCAGAAAGAGCAGAGTGGATAAATATTATGGTTAAATTGATTTAGATACATATTACAAGGGTAATAATGAATGATTTTAAAATTTATTTATTTTAGTTCATTATTAAACTAATTTATTTGGCACAGCCCATACCTTAAAAAAAGTAATATTTGGGTAAAGTGCTAACCATTTTGCCTTAGCTTTAATAGCAAAATTGTTGCTAGTAGTGAAAACGTTTCTCAAACAATTATTTGTACATTTAGCATCCAAAATATTAACACCATTTATAAAAATTTGAGGTATTTTCAATATATAAAAATCTGTGTAATTTGTAAGACTACGCCAAAAACAACAAATTAAAGGGGATAGCATTTGTAACCTTAATGTAGTCCTGTTTGATACATTTCTAGCATATTGTTCAATAAAATCAAAAGAAAGAATATAAATCTCCATTATTTACTAAGTCTGAAACTAAAACAATGCCCTTATCAAACCAATCAGGGAAGAAAAAAGATTTGAGATGATAATATATATATATATATTGATTATTCCAAATTATATGAGGAGAGAAATTGCTTAAACATCAGCTTCCATGACCATGAGCTTGCTTATGAAAGTTGGAGAGTTTTAAAAAGGAAGTCTTACACATTTAAAATCACAGAAAAGCAAAAAGTGTAAATTCCCGCATCTCTTAAAAATCAAGTAAGGAATCCAAAACCAAACAGAATTCCTTTTAAAAAAATGTATCAAATTTATATTATAAATTTGGTTCAATAAAAAAAAAAAAGTAGACCATTTAAACCTTCCTTAGTATGGCATATATTATATATATTATATATTATATATATAATATAATTTTCTACTTGCATGTTCCAGCTTTGAACAATTCTGCCATAAAATAGTAAGATCTCTGTAACCATAGATTGAAAATCTTTTTCCTAAGCACATTTACAAATATGAATACCGAGATATTTAACAACATTCTTTATTAATATTCCAGAGGCGCCACAGTTCGCTTAAGCTAGTAAAGCACACAAAGAAGAGTAGTTCAATCCACAGACTTGAATAAATCCACAGGGAAACAGAAAATTCAGAGCAGTGCAAAAGCAAATCCACATAAACTAATAACCGGCCAAGGACTGAACAGAACAGGGAGAACTTATACAGAACCTAAATGAGGGAACTAATGAGATGATTAACGAACACAGGTGAACTGAATGAACTAATCAACAGGAGAGACAGAATCTAGGTCAAACTCAATGGGCATGAAGACAAAAACTAAATGAAAAAACAGAAGCCCATAACTGTGACAGTACTCCCCCCTCCTGGAAGGCATGAGCCAGGGAGGAAACAGAAGCCACCAGGGAGGATCTGACGGAGGGAGGAACTAAGGAGGAATCAGGAAGGTCTATGGCGGATCAGATGCAGGGAGGAGCCAAGACGGAGACAGGAGGGACTTGGAGCAGGAAAAGGAGCCAGGTGGGACCCAGACCACAGCCAACATGATGGCCCATGGTGGAGCCGATGGAAGGAGAAGCCATGGTGGAGGAAGGGCTGACGATTCCAGGGGGCCGACCAACAGCGGCGGAGCAGGTGGGAGAAAAGCCCGGGGCGGAGACGGAGAGCCCTAGAGCCAGGGGAACGGAGAAGATCCGGATGGACAAGGCGGAGCAGGTGGCTCAGGCGACCAAGGCATAGGCAGGGATCTGGAAGGCCGTGGTGGAGCCAGAGCGACAGAAGACCAAGGTGGAGCTGGAGGGAGGGTGGAGCCCAATGGAGCCGGTGGGACGGATCGCAGCCGAAGGAGTGGAGTCCTAAGGCGATGGCGGGTCGACGACTAACCAAGGTGGAGCTGGTGGACTGACGGGCCACAGTGGAGAGGAGGGAGCTAGAAGCCATGGTGGAGCTGCTCGGTCGATGAGCCGAGGCGGAGTCTGGGCCTCGGAGGCTGGAGGCGGAGACAAGGGATCCTCCAGCCACAACGCCGATGGAGACTGGCAGACCCGCAGCAAACCCACATCACAGATGGTCGGCTGAGGGTGAGCTGAGGGGCTGAAAGGATGCTGCAGTGGTGGTGGTGAGGATGATAGAGGGAGAGGAGGTGGGAGAGGGAGGCTGGGTGGAAGTTCGGGTTCGTTAAGTGTTTCTGGGATGGTGTACTCTGTTCATACACACCAGATGGCAATTCCCAGCATAGAGAGGGTCACGTACAGGGGAACGACCTCCGTGGTCGCTTCAGAACTGGCAGACAGATAATTCCAGCCTGACAGACAGTTCAAGACAGACAAGCCTGACCTCCGTGGTCATGACAGGACAGACAGACAGTTCAGGGTAGACTGACTGTTCAGGGCAGACTAACAGTTCGGGCACAACCTCCATGGTCGTGATGGGGCAAAAAACCCTATAAAATTCAAAAGGTAGCCCATCAGGCCCAGGGGACTTGTTTGATGGAGATTTTGCTACAACATCATCCAACACTTTCAATGAAAGTGGCACATCACAAACAGATTTATTCAATTTTGAAATTTGTGGGATAAAAGAAGTCACCTAATCAAAGAAAGAGTCAGCTGCAAAACTATCAAATACAGAAGAATATAATTTCTGATAAAAATTGAAAACAAACAGCAGAATGTGAAATTACCGTTTGTCAAACTTAAAAACAAACGTTAGACATTAAGTTTATGCATTGCCTGGCCAAAAAAAGTTGCTGTCTGGATTTAAATAAGTTGATAGGCCTATTTTAAGACTGAATTATTACTGCAGTTATTTATGTTTCTTGCATGTTAGGAAACAATTCTTTTAACACTGACTGATGCAGTGCATAGCTTTTTATTTCTCAAACAACCATGTTGAAACACCCATGTCCATTAATTTTTTAGCATTCATTTCTGGAGATCTTGTATTGACAATGGGAGAGTTGACTCACTCTGTAAAGTCGACTCTAGCACATCTGTTCAAATGTTATGTTCATACAAGAAAATTATTCCTTATGCTATCTGAACCACTATTTCACAAATTGAGCCTAGTGAATCTTGGTATTGTCATCCTGGAATATGTACATGGGTGCATCTTTCAATATGGTTGTTTAAAAAATGAAAAGCTACACACTGCATCAGTTAGGGTTAAAATACTTGTTTTAAAACTTATAATATGCCACAAATGTAAATCACTGCAATAATGATCCAATCCTAAACTCTTAAGTATTTGCTTATTTAAATGCAAATTTGTTTTATTTTTTGGCCAGGCAGATAATGATACCTTCTTTTTTGCTTTCATTAGCTGTTTTCAAAATTAACGGCAGCATTTTATGTTACTTTTTGCTATAATTGGCACAAAAACACGAAATGCTTTTGTTGTGTTATCATGACTCATGCAACAATGCACATGACGTGTGATTGACTGGAAATCACTGAGGTTGGAGGTGGAACATTTCAACCCACTTTTGTCCTTGTCTCGAACGTGACATTAGTAGGTAGTCTTGGTTTCATATCCTTTGTTTGGCCTGTTTTGAAGGAAGCAAATTAATCATATAATGCTAAACTGTTCATAATGTGAACCACTGGGAGACCACAGATGATTGTCATTACATGCATTACTTGAATAGAAAGTCAGTAAATATAAAGATTTTTATGAAGTATTCTTTAAATTCGCGAGCTGTTCCGGAGCTGGTCTACCAAGACCTGAAACGTGCCATCCTACAGCAGGTCGGCCTGAGTCCAGAGCAACACCGTCAGCGCTTCAGGTCCTTGGACCTTAGAGAAAGTGGCCGACCTTTCGTGATGGCGCAACAACTGCGGGACGCCTGCCGCAGATGGCTGATGGCCGGGGGAAGCGACGTCGAGGAAATCATCGACAAGGAGGTACTGGAGCAGTTCGTGGCACGTCTGCCTAAGAAGACTGCGCATTGTGTCCAGTGTCACCGACCAGCATCGCTAAAACAGGCCAATCAACTTGCGGAGGATCAGATGGTGGCTTGCACCGGGGCCGGTGAATCCTTGCCATGTGTCTCTCTTATTTCCTCTGTGCTTTCTCCCTCTCTTTCCCTCTTTCTCCCTCTCTTTCCTGTCCATCTCCCTGCACGAGCCGCACCCCGTTGGAGGGGTAATTCCACTCTTGGGCATGGAGTTCACCGCTTCTGGTGGATTATGCAACACGATACCCCGAAACAGTGGCGCTCCGCAGCATTTCTGCAAAAAGCGTAGCTGACGCATGGTTTCATTTAATCTCCTGGGTGGGAATTCCGAAAGAATTATGTCACGAATTCTCCGCAGACAGAAATTCAATGACGTCAATTGAATTTCAGACAGATTAAGGCAGCATAACAGGTTTATGGTCTACAATCAAAACAGAGAGAGCTTTGGTGATAACTAAGCAAATATTTAATTACTACAGTACTAATTTGAAATGACATCAGTAACAAATGACATCAAAAGTGAAAAGATTTACCACCAAACACAACTTTCAGACAACAATTTTTTAGCTCAACTGTCATGGAATAGAGCGTATAGGATTGTGCAGTTCCAGTGTCACCGACCAGCATCGCTAAAACAGGCCAATCAACTTGCGGAGGATCAGATGGTGGCTTGCACCGGGGCCGGGGAATCCTTGCCATGTGTCTCTCTTATTTCCTCTGTGCTTTCTCCCTCTCTTTCCCTCTTTCTCCCTCTCTTTCCTGTCCATCTCCCTGCACGAGCCGCACCCCGTTGGAGGGGTAATTCCACTCTTGGGCATGGAGTTCACCGCTTCTGGTGGATTATGCAACACGATACCCCGAAACAGTGGCGCTCCGCAGCATTTCTGCAAAAAGCGTAGCTGACGCATGGTTTCATTTAATCTCCTGGGTGGGAATTCCGAAAGAATTATGTCACGAATTCTCCGCAAACTTTATGAATTATTGGGCATTAAATCGATTCGCACCAGTGTCTATCACCCACAAACGGACGGCCTGGTGGAACGATTTAATCGCACGTTAAAAACCATGATGTGTAAATTCATTCACACAGACTCCAAAAATTGGGACAGATGGCTGGAACCCCTGTTGTTCGCTGTGCCCGAGGTCCCTCAAGCCTCCACAGGGTTTTCCCCCTTCGAGCTTCTCTATGGCCGTCAGCCCCACGGGGTGCTGGACGTCCTAAGAGAGACTTGGGAGGACGGACCTTCGAACAGTAAAAATGAAATTTAATATGTGCTGGCCCTGAGAACAGAACTCCACACTTTGGGGCGGCTGTCTATGGAGAATTTGTTACAGGCTCAAGACAAACAAAGCTGGCTGTACAACAGGGGAACCAGATTGCGCAAATTTGCACCGGGAAATAAATTGCTTGTATTGCTCCCAACTTCTAGTTCTAAATTACTCGCTAAGTGGCAAGGGCCCTTCAAGGTCACACAACGAGTTGGAGATCTAAATTATGAGGTAGTATGAACAGACAGGAGTGGGGCACATCAGATTTACCACCTCAATCTCCTTAAAAAATGGAGCAGGGTGGAATCAGTGATGCTGGTGATGGCAGTGAGCGGAGAGGAAGATCTTGGGCCAGAAGTGAGCTCTAAAAAACAATCTCCTTTACTTATTACTTCCTGGCAACAGTAATTAGTTACACTACTAGTTACATTTCTTTTTCTTTACGCCCCACAGAAGTTGTAACTGGGTATCTTCCACATAAAATTCTTCTAGAATGTTACTAACAACATATTTCTGCCTCATCATTTGACCAAAATCCACGTTGGATCGCAGTCAGAAGTTATTACAAACACTCAATAGTGATTGATAGTGACATTCAAGTAGAAGTGTTGTATTAATCTCATTAATTGTCATGTGTAGCTTGAAGCTCATTTTAATTTCTCCATTACCCATATACGATTATATTTCATTATGGGCGTGGTTCAGCGAGGTGTGCAGTGGAAGAGAGAGTCAAGAGACGAGCGGTGCTTAAGTGGGTCAAGTGTAAATGACAACACCTGTGTCTTGTTTCAGTAATTGGAGTGGAGAAATGGATAAATGCCTTGGAAAGGAGACTGGCCAGAGAGACTGACTGGGACTTGTACCGGCACACAGACTCCAAAAATTGGGACAGATGGCTGGAACCCCTGTTGTTCGCTGTACCCGAGGTCCCTCAAGCCTCCACAGGGTTTTCCCCCTTCGAGCTTCTCTATGGCCGTCAGCCCCACGGGGTGCTGGACGTCCTAAGAGAGACTTGGGAGGACGGACCTTCGAACAGTAAAAATGAAATTTAATATGTGCTGGCCCTGAGAACAGAACTCCACACTTTGGGGCGGCTGTCTATGGAGAATTTGTTACAGGCTCAAGACAAACAAAGCTGGCTGTACAACAGGGGAACCAGATTGCGCAAATTTGCACCGGGAAATAAATTGCTTGTATTGCTCCCAACTTCTAGTTCTAAATTACTCGCTAAGTGGCAAGGGCCCTTCAAGGTCACACAACGAGTTGGAGATCTAAATTATGAGGTAGTATGAACAGACAGGAGTGGGGCACATCAGATTTACCACCTCAATCTCCTTAAAAAATGGAGCAGGGTGGAATCAGTGATGCTGGTGACGGCAGTGAGCGGAGAGGAAGATCTTGGGCCAGAAGTGAGCTCTAAAAAACAATCTCTTGCCCTGGCCTCAGGGGTAGATCACCTCTCGCCCTCCCAGATCACTGATGTGGCCAAATTGCAAGCAGAATTTGCGGATGTGTTCTCGCCCCTGCCTGGCCGAACGAACCTCATTCTGCACCATATTGAGACGTGGGCGTGGTGGTGCGTAGTCGGCTGTATCGTCTGCCTGAACACAAAAAAAGGTAGTTCAGACTGAATTAGAGGCGATGCTAGATAAGGGAGTAATAGAGGAATCCAACAGTGATTGGACGAGCTCGATAGTTTTGGTGCCCAAAACGGACAGCTCTGTCCAATTCTGTGTGGATTATCGCAAGGCGAATGCTGTGTCAAAATTCGACGCATATACAAAAGTTGGGGTTACTCGACACTGGATTTAACAAAAGGATACTGGCAGATCCCTTTATAACCACTATCCAAAGAGAAAACAGCTTTTACCACGCCGTTTGGGTTATACCAATTTGTTATGCTTCCTTGGTGTTGTTCGGGGCTCCGGCCACTTTTCAGCATCTCATGGACCGAATATTCCGGCCGCATGCAGCTGCATGTTTGGATGACATAATCATTTATAGTAATGATTGGCAGCGTCATATGCAGCATCTGCAGGCATGTGGAGGTCAGGTATATGGGCTTCCACTTGGGTCATGGACAGGTGTGTCCCCAAATTGATAAGACGGCAGCAGTTGCAACCTGTCCGCGCATTGTGTCCAGTGTCACCGACCAGCATCGCTAAAACAGGCCAATCAACTTGCGGAGGATCAGATGGTGGCTTGCACCGGGGCCGGTGAATCCTTGCCATCTGTCTCTCTTCTTTCCTCTGTGCTTTCTCCCTCTCTTTCCCTCTTTCTCCCTCTCTTTCCTGTCCATCTCCCTGCACGAGCCGCACCCCGTTGGAGGGGTAATTCCACTCTTGGGCATGGAGTTCACCGCTTCTGGTGGATTATGCAACACGATACCCCGAAGCAGTGGCGCTCCGCAGCATTTCTGCAAAAAGCGTAGCTGACGCATGGTTTCATTTAATCTCCTGGGTGGGAATTCCGAAAGAGATTCTCACTGACCAAGGCACAGCGTTTATGTCACGAACTCTCTGCGCTTTCACCCAGATAAAGGCTGTTCTGTGTGGCGGGCCACTTTTGCACTCCCCTGATTTTCTCTCCCCTTTTTGTTTGGAGCGGTCCTGTCTTAGGAGATAGAGGGTGAGGAGCGGCCGGTGCTGTACCTCAGTCATAAGCTCTCGAAGAGAGAGACGATGTACAGCACCATAGAAAAGGAGTGTTTGGAACAGGGGAACCAGATTGCGCAAATTTGCACCGGGAAATAAATTGCTTGTATTGCTCCCAACTTCTAGTTCTAAATTACTCGCTAAGTGGCAAGGGCCCTTCGAGGTCACACAACGAGTTGGAGATCTAAATTATGAGGTAGTATGAACAGACAGGAGTGGGGCACATCAGATTTACAACCTCAATCTCCTTAAAAAATGGAGCAGGGTGGAATCAGTGATGCTGGTGACGGCAGTGAGCGGAGAGGAAGATCTTGGGCCAGAAGTGAGCTCTAAAAAACAATCTCTTGCCCTGGCCTCAGGGGTAGATCACCTCTCGCCCTCCCAGATCACTGATGTGGCCAAATTGCAAGCAGAATTTGCGGATGTGTTCTCGCCCCTGCCTGGCCGAACGAACCTCATTCTGCACCATATTGAGACGTGGGCGTGGTGGTGCGTAGTCGGCTGTATCGTCTGCCTGAACACAAAAAAAGGTAGTTCAGACTGAATTAGAGGCGATGCTAGATAAGGGAGTAATAGAGGAATCCAACAGTGATTGGACGAGCTCGATAGTTTTGGTGCCCAAAACGGACAGCTCTGTCCAATTCTGTGTGGATTATCGCAAGGCGAATGCTGTGTCAAAATTCGACGCATATACAAAAGTTGGGGTTACTCGACACTGGATTTAACAAAAGGATACTGGCAGATCCCTTTATAACCACTATCCAAAGAGAAAACAGCTTTTACCACGCCGTTTGGGTTATACCAATTTGTTATGCTTCCTTGGTGTTGTTCGGGGCTCCGGCCACTTTTCAGCATCTCATGGACCGAATATTCCGGCCGCACGCAGCTGCATGTTTGGATGACATAATCATTTATAGTAATGATTGGCAGCGTCATATGCAGCATGTGGAGGTCAGGTATATGGGCTTCCACTTGGGTCATGGACAGGTGTGTCCCCAAATTGATAAGACGGCAGCAGTTGCAACCTGTCCGTGGCCCAAGACCAAAAAGGAGGTGAGGCAGTTCCTGGGGTTGGTGGGATATTATAGAAGGTTTGTACCTAATTATTCGGACCTCTCCAACCCGCTGACTGACCTCACTAAAAAGGAAGCACCAGATCCGGTCCAGTGGACGGAGCAGTGCCAGCAGGCTTTCACCCAGATAAAGGCTGTTCTGTGTGGCGGGCCACTTTTGCACTCCCCTGATTTTCTCTCCCCTTTTTGTTTGGAGCGGTCCTGTCTTAGGAGATAGAGGGTGAGGAGCGGCCGGTGCTGTACCTCAGTCATAAGCTCTCGAAGAGAGAGACGATGTACATCACCATAGAAAAGGAGTGTTTGGCAGTTCTCACCCTCCACTATTATCTCCTGGGAAGGGAGTTCACTCTCCGTTCGCACCACGTGCCCCTGCAGTGGCTCCACCGTATGAAGGATACCAATCACCTGTGGATCACCCGTTGGCATCTGGCACTACAGCCCTTTAAATTCAAGGTGGTCCACAGGCCGGGGGTGCAAATGGCTGTAGCTGACTTTCTCTCCAGAAAGTGGGGGGCGGCTGGTGCTGCAGGCCGGACGGCTCCCTGGCCGGAGTAGGGCGAAAGAGAAAACAGCTTTTACCACGCCGTTTGGGTTATACCAATTTGTTATGCTTCCTTGGTGTTGTTCGGGGCTCCGGCCACTTTTCAGCATCTCATGGACCGAATATTCCGGCCGCACGCAGCTGCATGTTTGGATGACATAATCATTTATAGTAATGATTGGCAGCGTCATATGCAGCATGTGGAGGTCAGGTATATGGGCTTCCACTTGGGTCATGGACAGGTGTGTCCCCAAATTGATAAGACGGCAGCAGTTGCAACCTGTCCGTGGCCCAAGACCAATAAGGAGGTGAGGCAGTTCCTGAGGTTGGTGGGATATTATAGAAGGTTTGTACCTAATTTTTCGGACCTCTCCAACCCGCTGACTGACCTCACTAAAAAGGAAGCACCAGATCCGGTCCAGTGGACGGAGCAGTGCCAGCAGGCTTTCACCCAGATAAAGGCTGTTCTGTGTGGCGGGCCACTTTTGCACTCCCCTGATTTTCTATCCCCTTTTTGTTGCAGACTGACTCGTCGGACAGGGGGCTTGGAGCGGTCCTGTCTTAGGAGATAGAGGGTGAGGAGCGGCCGGTGCTGTACCTCAGTCATAAGCTCTCGAAGAGAGAGACGATGTACATCACCATAGAAAAGGAGTGTTTCACAGTTCTCACCCTCCACTATTATCTCCTGGGAAGGGAGTTCACTCTCCGTTCGCACCACGTGCCCCTGCAGTGGCTCCACCGTATGAAGGATACCAATCACCTGTGGATCACCCGTTGGCATCTGGCACTACAGCCCTTTAAATTCAAGGTGGTCCACAGGCCGGGGGTGCAGATGGCTGTAGCTGACTTTCTCTCCAGAAAGGGGGGGGGGCTGGTGCTGCAGGCCGGACGGCTCCCTGGCCGGAGTAGGGCAGTGGGGATACGTGGCGAGGGGGGTGTGGTTCAGGCCACTGGGAAATGAGACTGGCCAGAGAGAGACTGACTGGGACTCGTACCGGCTGGAGTGTGAATGCTGAAACTGAAGTTATATTTGGAGTTTTAACTTATGCCGAGTTGTTTAAAGCGTGTTGAGCGTGACTGATTTTGTGTTATATTGGAGAAGTCAAATAAAATACGAGTTCCAGCATAGGCGGAGCGTGTGGCCACGGGGACCTGGGGCAAAAATGCCACTAAATTGGACAAAAATGCCCCTGCACAAACAAATTAAATCTATTACGTCTGTTGCTAATAAAGTGAATATGAATAGACAGTGTCGATTGTGGCATTAAATTAAGATCTGCTCATGTTGCACCGTTTTTAATTTTAGGCGTTTTTACAGTGTTGCGCATTTGAACCAATCACACACAATTCTGTTGAGCTTAGGAATGCACTGACCAATCAGAGGCGTTCAGATGAGTAATCGTTGAAACAGATCAGTTTTGTTGAGTGCGCGTGCTGAACACTGAATTCAGGACTCTTGCGAATTCTCTCATCATTAACAACAAAGCGCAGATGGACGTACAATGTAAGTAAGAGATTAATTTCACAGTGTATACAGCTTCAGTGATTATAACGATAGTTTAGTTTTTTTGAGAGTGCTAAAACTCATGATAGATCAATGTTAGTGATAATGTCACTTTCTATATATAATTTATTCACTGTTTGAATAACCGTGGAAAGGTTTTAAGGTTGGAATTATCCATTTCTAGCGTTTTTATTAAATTGTAATCACGTTAAATACAAATTCAGTCCCATTAAAAAAATTTTTTTGCCTGCATGGCACCCATGCCTGGTCCTTGTCTAAAATGACGGGTTTATGATGTTTAATACATTTGGCTATAGCCTTACCCTGTAGTTGGTTCACACTCCACCTGTGAGTTCCAGTTACGACAACCCTGTCTTCTTCCTTCCATACACCATCCAACAACCTTGTTACACTCTGGTTGTACTTGTGCATTTGTTGCTGCTGTGAAGCAAGCCGGCCTTTCACAGAATTTTGTACCTGCTCACCAAACATAATACAGACATTTTGGGAGTAGTGTAGGAAAGAATCAGAAGCAATTAAACTTATAAGTATCTAGTTATTAGTTACTAGTTTCTTTAGAAACTGAAACATAATTACCTTGTTGAAAACTGTTTCTGTGATCCAGGGAGCATATGCACTAATATTTTTTGTAGCTCCAGCAGTAAACTCATGAATATTTATTTCAGTAAAACTGAATGTCTCAGACACCGAATATTTTGGAACACCTGCTTGAAATATCTTCGGCCGTGTCTGAAATCGCATACTATCTGAGTAGGTACTTTTTTAAAAAAGAAATTGCTTTGCGTGATTGAAACTCAGTCCCTTAAGAATATATCTTAACCATTAGTCACTTCCAATCCATTTCCAAGCTGCCGTTCTGATTTATAACCACAATGTCATCTGACAAAATGACGATACACATCAGTTAAAGACACTGGTTGTACTGTGATTTTAGCTATTTACATGTAAAATGAGCACTCAAAGAAAAGTAACGACGTCATGCTAAAGAATAAGCTACTTGTGATAATGGTCATACAAAGTCACAGTTATGTTTATACAGTTATATAACCTCTGTCATGGAATGGTAGTGAGCATCAGGTTTTGTCAAATTCTCAGAGTCATTACATTGAATCCTTTAAGCAAAATAAAACCCACAGATGTGCAGTGGTCAAAAAAGGAAAATGAATACATGAAAAGGACTTAAAAGATTTAAAAACTGAGAAGGTGTGTGGAAAATTCCCATTTGATAGGTGTAAGTCAGGTGTGGCATTAGCCTACATATTTGAAATACCGGAAATATAATTTCAAAAATGTTTAGGCTTCACCTTCTCAGAAAAGTATTATTTATTGTTATGTTTCAAAATTAACATAATGCAATGACTAATTTCTTCAATATTCTTCAATGATCAGACAGAAACATAATTAAACTGCTTTAATGTACAATTCAGCCACAGAGTGGCCTACACTTTAGTAAGTTGAAAAAGAGAGAGAGAGAGAGAAAAAAACATGATACAGCAATGACATCATAGGGTCCTGTAATAGCTGTGAGATAAAATAATTAAGCTGTCTGGTAGAAAGAGAGAAAAAAGAGAATGAAATTATTAAATTAAATTAACTAAACTAATAAAATAAATAAACTCTACATAGAACACTACAAGAAATGCAGGGAAATCTTAAGCATAACAGGTTAAATACAGAAAAAGAAGAACAGAGAGGTGAAAAGAAAGCAGACAGAAAATGAAAAGCACCCAATGGGCAAAATTAGTTGGAAATTAGCTATAAGAATAAATAATAAGCCTTGTAGGCACATTGAGAGCGTCAAAGTGAAAGACGAGTTACAGAATCAGATTACAAGATCACAGAGATTTATATGAGTGAAAGCACAGCAAAATCAGCCCAGATAAAGAATGAAATAGAGATAAAATAGGAAGAGGAACAGATAAATGGAAATAAGAATAAATCAGACAGTGAGAGAGAAAAAACAAACAAATAAAGCAGGAAATTTTAAAAGGGGGTGGAAAATGACCATCAAAGTGCAAAGGAGATTCTAGAGGCACTAAAGGAGAAAGTTTAGTAGTAGAAGAAAACAATCAAGCAAAGCAGGCAAAAAAGAAAAAGAAAGAAATAAAGAAAGGAATGAATGAATGAATGAAGAAAGAAAGAACGGAAGGAAGGAATGAAAGGAAAAAAGAAAGAAAGAAAGAAAGAATGGCTCAGAACAGTTTTCTAGAGATGATAGAAAACATTTAAATAGTCTTCAAAATAAATTTTGATTCATTTTTGATTCCGTAATTTGGCATTTAAAAATTATCTTAAAGGAACACTCCACTATTTTTGAAAATAGCTAATTTTCCAACTCCCCTAGAGTTAAACAGTTGAGTTTTACCGTTTTCGAATCCATTCAGCCGATCTCCGGGTCTGGCGGTAGCACTTTTAGCTGTAGCTTAGCATAGATCATTGAATCTGATTAGACCGTTAGCATCTCACTCAAAAAGGACTAAAGAGTTTCTATATTTTTCCTATTTAAAACTTGACTCTTCTGTAGTTACATTGTGTACTAAGACCGACGGAAAATTAAGAGTTGCGATTTTCTAGGCCGATATGGCTAGGAACTATACTCTCATTTCGGCGTAATAATCTGTATGCGTAATATCATTGCACCCACGCCTATTTTCAAAAATAGTGGAGTGTTCCTTTAAGCAGAAATGAATGCACATATAGCCTATAGTTAAGAAAAAATTAAGAATTTGAAAGCAAACAGTAAAGGGAGGTAAAGCACACAAGTTAAAATAAGCATGAAAGAACTTTAAGTGGCAAAATATAAGAATAAAGACAGAATTAGAATACAGAAGTAGCATTACTGAAGCAAAAATAGCATTTGAATGACGATAGAAAAACAGAAAGAAAAAAAGACGAGTGGACCACAAATACGGAACAGCATGACTTAACAGGAAATGACAGGAGAAAATCAGAGGAAAGTACCAAATTTTTTTGTAAAAAAAAAAAAATATGAAGATTTTGAAATAGCTGCATAAGAAAGCTGATGAATAGTTTGCATTAGAATAAAGAGATGTTTAGCTCAGAGGTAGATTACATTGAGAGAGAACATATCACCCACCTCAGTGCCATTGCTGTATCTCACAGTATTGCTTGTGACAGCAGAAAAATTACACACACTCGAACACTCCAAAGACACTCCAACACGCAGACAAGTCCTATATACATACTAGACAGGTTCAGATTTTTTTATTTCTCAGTCTAGGGGAAGTTCCACTAGAGGTATCTATCTTTGTCTATTGTTTATCATCATTCAGCAGTGCAACAATTCCAGAGTTTGTAATAAAATTAGTGTTTTGGGACTCTTTGTGAGGCCTATCATCTTCCTGTGAGGCTCGATAACTATATGATATCTTTTGATAACTTCTTTATGGTAACTTCCATATCACACCACTATTATGAAAGTATCTGTATGTACTGTACATAACAGCACCACAATCAGCTAGACACTGTCTGATAAGTATGTACTTTTCTTTTTTTGGGGTGGGGTATTTTCTTAAATTAAGAATGAAATAAATGTCCTTAAATATAATTAATTATATTTTCAGCCTAGATTAATCTTTTTCCCCAATAAATATTAGCAGTATTTACAATCTCAAGATCAAATGGTTCCTCAGCAGATAGCAGTTGAAGTCTCTTCATTTGTCAGACGTGAGTCACAGAGCTGTTTTCATTCAGTACGGAGTAAAGCGGTTGTAGCCTCCACGATACAAACTTGCCTGATTGTAAAGAAATAGAATAAATCAGACATTCCATTATATCAGTCAGTCAAGAAAGTGTTTAATTACAACGGACTGTATTCACCATGTGTGGTATTTTACATTGTAACTTACCATTGTTCCAACTCCATAAGTGGTGGTGGGTCCCACTGAGTGATGGTAGGGGTCTGTTGCTGTGGTATAGACTCTTCCATATCTTAATATAAATTAATTAATTAATTAATAGATAGATTAATTGATTGAATTGATGGATGATGGATAGATTGATTGATAGATTAAGGTTCTTACCCATCACTGTATGTGGCTGCTGCAGCTGCTGAGGTGGACTGGGCCACTCGATATGTGGCTGGATATCCTCCCTAAAGACAGGATGGTTTAAGTATTGCATTACATTTTTATTCATTCAGAAAACAATTTGAATGGGAAAACATTTTACACGAATGCTCCCATGGAGCAGCCTGGTGTTAGGCTATTAGCTTAAAAAAATCATTTTAGATTTGAAATTCAATTTCCAAATATCCAAGTAGATTAAAGGTTAGAGTTTGAGTTAGGATTTTTTTTTTTTTATACTTACACATCACACAATACAGGACAAAACAAGACACAACAGAACTAGACAGAAATGAAAGATAAAATACAATACATTTAAGAAAGAAGTAAAATTAATAATAAATAGGAAAGTAAATTAAAAAATAATAATAATAATCTATACACCTATACAAATATTCATCTGTAATATCTTAGTCAGGGGAAAATTCCATCTGGTCTATTGGTGTATTTTCCATATAAACAAGGAAGGGTTGCCAAACTGTAAAATATTTGACTTTTATTTCTTAAGTATGTTAGCTTTTCTAAAGGTATACAAGTATTAACCACATATAATCACAGATTTATAGGAATAACATCAGAATAATATCAGAGATTATCTTATAGGTTGGTCGGCTCGAATAAACCAATTGTTCCAGCTGTGTTAAACTAAAATGAGTTGGGTTTAACTCTTAGGAAGTCACGCAGCTGTAAGTAGCCAAAAAAATCTTTATTGCTTAAACTATACCTAGATTTGAGCTGTCCAAAAGACAATAACATTCCATCCTCATAGCATTTCTCTAGATAAATATTTCCTTTATCAGCCCATATTTTTAAGTATTTATTCTGAAAACATTTTGGAAGCAATCTGTTGCTCCACATTGGTGTCTTAGGGAAAAGAAACTCTTTCTGTCCAAATGTCTTTCGCAATGTCTTTTTGTTGGTTACCATTTAAATTAATTTCTCATCCCATTTATACAGCATGTCCAAGGGAACATACTCATTCAATTCAAATAATTCTATTTTGAGCCATGAAGGAATCTCTGGGCCAGATATCTGGAATGTGCTGCCCAACAGTACAATTTGAAATTTGGTCATTTTAAACCTCCCTGATCATAGTCTAAAGCTAATTGTTCAAGACTAATTCTGGGGTTTTTGCCACACCATATGAAACGTCTGATCAAACCATTAAGAGGGGTGAAAAAGAATGGTGGGATATGAATTGGGAGAGATTGAAAGATATATAAAAACTTAGGTAAGATATTCATCTTGACAGGGTTAGGAGTTAAGCTTGATAAAAAAGAAAATATTGGCTGATTAAAAGGTCAGTAAAACACTTTGGAGATCAATTCAGCTTTTTTGTAGTGTCACTCATTGGACAATTAATTTGGAGTTATTTGTAGCAGAAGTCTATTTTTGACAACAGTGCATGCCAAGATCCTGGCAGTGTATGAAATGTCACATGCATTCTCTACAGAACTCACTCTGAAACTTGCGGCCCACACCTTTAACCACAACACTACTCGTAACTCGTCTTGTGATTTTATTTTGAGCAATCAAATTTCTATCAAAACGCTCTGTAAAGTGCTGGTAATGTTCACTGGTAACTTACATAGACCTCAGCACTATACAATCCATCTTGATACACCACTCTGCAGGAGACATAAAGTAGGCAGTAAATTACACAATGGCATAAAATAAATAAAAAATACAATTTAATGTAAGCTTAATGTAAATTATACAATGACATAGGTGCAAAGAAAGGGTTACTTTGTCTTTTCAACCAATAATACCAGTATAGTGTAAATCCTAATTAAATGTGTAACAAGAGCTACTGACCCTGGATAGGCTGGTACTGCAGCTGGTGTGGCTGCGGCTGCAGCTGAGCGGATTGTATTGTAAACTGCCCGACCACGTCCACGGAGGGCAGAGCCTCTGTAGGCCAAGGTCGGTGTGGGAACAGGATAAGGAAAGCTGGCAACTATTAAACCAAACAAGTGAAAATTAGATGGCTAAACAACAAATTGCATGTACTACAGTCAGTCTATGACAGGAAATGTCTAGTAGCTATTATATTTTTAACTCAAAAATGGAGTAAAAGTCAAGATTAAAAATACCTGTGTAAAGTTCAGGGGCGTACATGGCTCCCATTACTGGATTGATTTTCCACCCAGCAGCTACAGGAGTTGACATATAGGTGAGGAGTTGAATTTTACAAACCCGTTATTTTCATACTGAAAAAGGAGTAACAAGTTTAAAACATAACATTTTGGGGCAGAATATTATGAAGGAAGCTCACTGTTCACTAATTGCGTCTGAGGCTTTTTTGTTACCACCCTCGCTGTGGCGTTGTTCACCTGAGAAGCAGAGTCATTTAGTTGTTCAGTTGTTCAGTTGTCCATTCTCCCAACACAGAAACTTATCACCCTCATACCTCAATCTTCCTTCCCTCGACAATCGTTCCGTTGAGCTTCTCTCTCGCACGATCTGCTTCCACTGCACTCTCAAATGTCACAAATCCAAACCCCTAAAGAAAGGTTTGAAATCAAATTGAATTCCAGTTGAAACTCAAATAAAGAAGCAACTAACTCACAAGCCTGGGAATCTTCTGACCTTTGATCCTCTCTCATTAAAGATGATCTCCACGTCTAGAACCTTGCCAAATTGCTGAGAGATGAAAGACAGATATTGACTAAACAGTTGACAGGTGAGAAAATGGGTTTATATGAAGGGATAATTCACACAAAAGTGAACATTCGGTCATCTTTTAGTCACCCTTATGTTGTGTCAAACCTGTATGACTGACTTTATTCTGTGAAATGCAAAAGACAAATCTTTTTTTGACCACACAATGAAAGTCAGATGGTTCCAGTTGTGTTTTGGACCCCACTGACTTTAATTGTATAACAAAAAGTTTAAACATTCCAAAAAAAATTCTTCTTTTGTGTTCTGCAAAAGAAAGCCTTACAGTTTTGGTAAACATGGCACAAAAGCCAATTGAGTAATGCATCACATTTGGGACAAACACAGACTCTCTCACCCCAAACATCTGCCTCAGGTCTGGGTCCCGAAACCTAAAAGGGATATTGGAAACATGGAGCCTTTTGGGTTGAGCCTTCCCAGCTTCTTCCTCCTCAGTTCCACTTCCAGACGCCACAGAAACACTGAGAGACTGTGGGTCAGATGTCACAGGCACTAAAGAATCGTCCTATGAGGGAAACAGGAATGAAAGATAGGGAGGGAGAAAATGTGGAGAAGGAGGCAACAGACATAGAAAGAATGAGGAGGAAGTTAAAAATAAGAAACATTAGTATGTATTTCATTACATCAAACCGTTATAACTACTGCTTATGTATTGTAAGATTTCTTGTCAAACTTATTGCAATCTAACATTTTACTGGGAGAAAAACTGTTTTTATAAAGTGACCACAACAAAACGCAAAGGAGCATTCCTCATCCAGTGATTCCTCTCAAGCAAAAGTGAGGAAATGTGTCAAATTCCCATTTTAGTGAGCTGTCTAGGTACATGCCTGTTAGACATAGACATAAAAACCACAATTTCCTTAGAGCACAATCATATTTTAACTTCAGTGAAGTAACTAAATCAGCAGCTGAAAGTCATTAAAGATTACTAGCATACTAAACAATGTGTAGTTTTATGAGCGCTGTAACTGAAATATCGTCTATGTAATGCATGGTTACACAGCATTTCCTATTGCACTGATTGTACATGACTGTGAATAAAATCCCCCCATGCAGATCAATACATAGGAGTATTTGTGCTTCAAACCCAACGCATCCACTATCCCACAATGCATCACGATGCCAGTTCGTATGTCTGCACAGCCTACCTCACCAAACGGCACATATTAAAAAATGGATTAAGTAGTCAAAAAAGGTGTATTAAAATTTTCAAAAAGAGAAATAAGTAGAAGAAAAATAGTAGCCAAGCAGAGCGTGACAAGAGGAAGGGAAAATGGTGAAAAGGTCAAAAAGAAATTTAAGTAATAAAAAAAGGAATTGTGATAGCACAACGAATCGTGTGACGTGAATTTAAAAGCAGTGGAAAAAATGTTATGCAAATGATAAGAATGGTCATTAGAACAAGAAAGAAGGACAGACAAATGGCCAATTCTTTTGCATTTCATAAGGATGGAAAAAGTTGAAGCAGTAAGGCAAAATCACCTCTGCTTTAACTCATCCATAAGGGTAAAAGGCAACAAAACTGTTCTAATCCGGGCAGAAAAATAGGGGTGCATTCGGTTCATCATGTTCCCTTCCTTTGATTCTACAGTTTTCATTTTTACCATTTTTATCATTTTTTTAACCATCATCCCAGATGTCCCTCCTGATTCACACAATATACTTTTCAAATCGATTTTTCCATCTTTCATGCTGTACATTACTATGTTGTTATGCTTATTTAATTTTCATTTTAAAACTATAGACCTATATTGTTGGTCATTTATAGATTATTGCCCATAAAAAAAACAATTGTTTATCTGTATCAGTCAGAATTTAAATATCAGTGTATCCCTAGATTTAAATATGATAAATGAAACTTTAATTAAGCTTCTCACTTTCGCTCCATTTCACCAGAAGTTGCATAATTCCTCAGTCATTCTATTTCTCTATTAAAATTCATTTCCACTGCATTGTACAATAAATAGAATCAGCATTTAGAGATAAAAGACAATAAAGAAGCAAAAAAGAGAAATGATGAGAGTAATCCTAATACGTCAAGAAGGTTAGGAAGGGTCTAGAACCGAGTGAACCCCAAAACAGAAAGCGAAAGACAGAAGCTCTAAACACAGGGGAATTCAAAGCAGCTTATGCATTTTGGCGTATAACTTTAAAGGTCAACTGCAAAATTGCAAAAATGTATACAGCTATTTTTGGAACCGGGACAGAACTTTGTATTAATAAGGAAGAAAGTGGTAGGAAACACACGTAGAGATTTACGCACAAAGACACATCCACACACGCAAACAATTCATGGTTATGGTTAACTCTGAGCTGGCCGGGCTGATTGCTAGCTGTAATGACTACCAAAGCAGGTGTCACACAGGAAATATGGCTGAAACACCATCATCATCATCATCATCATTACATTCATCCAGAGACACAGGCCAGGGAGGGTTTTTGGGAGAAGTGACAGATAGGAGGGGAAAGTTGTGATGGGAAGGTATGTGATGATATCACGTCACGATGCAGAGTGCTTTTCTGACTGGACCTGGGAAACATAGATGAGGGGGGAGGGGTCATCCCGTCCGACTCCCCCCCTTGACCCCTCCCTCCACGGCGGCGTCTCATTGTCCCAATATCTGGTGCTCTCTAGTGATATAAGCAATGTGGAAAGTGTGACAGAGAAAGAGAGCACTCATTGCATGAACCTTTTCAGTGAAAAAAAAAAATAACTTTCATGGTGAAATATTATTCTCAACCCTTCCCACAGTTCCCTTGGCACAAGCATTTGTTGTAACTTAAAATGGCCTTCTGCAATTACTGTACCCGATGAGTCATTAGTAACACAAAAATAGCAATCATACACTTGGTGATATGCATTAAACAACTTAAAGCTATGGCATGAGTACAAAAGACAATATTTCAGTAATTACAGATTGTTCTTTAAAGACAATATTTACATCTGGATTCATGGCTGACATCTCATTACTGGTGCTTTAAAAAACAAAACAAAACAAAACACACACACACACACACACACAAAAAAAAGTAAATGCATGTCTTTGCATTCATAACACCGAATTTCTTATATCAGGGATGTTTAAACTTTTTGAATTTGACTCATTTGATCGGAAAGAAAAAATACATTTTGTAGAATTTTTCTCCCCTTGCTCTCAAATTTTTGCAGACAGCAACACCATCTTGTGGCACCCTGGAGCTCCCTAGACCCAGTTTGAAAACCCCTAGCTCATATATTAACTGGAAAACACTTGATTCTGAATCTAATTCAGTGATTCAGTTTAAAAGTAAATGTAGAGTACAATGAATTGTTTCCCTGCAACATAATATTCAGACACATCACTGAATTTGTTTTTATATAAACATATAAGATTACTTCAAACTATTACCTCTTTGAAATGAGAACTAGAAACTGGAAAAGGAAGTAAGGTCAGTTTTTCTTCCATAATAAGCCTAAATATCCTTCTATATGGTGCCCTGAGCGAGTTGAACTACCATACATGGACAAGGCAAAGGAAGGATGTGTAAAGGACATAAAGATATTTTTAGCTCAGACAGGGGATCCCAGAGGACCAAAGCATGGGATTATATATCAGCAGCCTATATATATTCCTGACATACCTTCTCTAATGAAAAAATGAAAAAATTTTAAATGAATAAACGCTGATTGAACTACACAATTCACAGCAGTGGGACATTGTTTCCCAAAATCTTATTTTTTCATAGTCATATTGGCCCTGCTAGGTTTTAGGTAAATTTGAATATTTCAATATTTTTTTGTGCTTGATTTATATATTGAGTTATTTTAGTTTAGCTCATTATTTCATACGTTAAGTTGTAAAATATATGTAAAACTAATTATTTGTCTACATGTACTTTAGATGCTCCCCTCTGTTAACTAATGTTTAAAACACCATTTATCATCTGAATTCAGTCATTTGTCAATCGTTCTTACCGTGTTATTAGTAGTTATAGACTCCGTCCCGTCATGCTGAGAGCCCTGATAAACTCTCAACTGATGATGATCTGCATATTCAGAGTTTGGATGAGCAGCGCTGAAATCGAGGGGTGGCAGCCGGGCAGCAGGTGTGGGTGGGCCTTGTCCAGGTGGAGGATATGAAGGAGGTGGGGCATAGACCTGAGGAAGTGAAGGGTCACCATTGCCTGGCCCCACCTCTTGGACAGCAGCACCCTTAAATGAGACAGAGATCCTGTTTACTTACAGAAACTTACTTCTGTGAACTGTTTATTACAAGAACAAAATATGATTTGATCAATGAGTCATGGTAACATGTTTTTCAGTTACTTTAACCCATCAAAGTAATTTTACCAGTTTTACTTCACTTCTTTTTTTTCTTAAATTATACAAGATTCAGCGTGATTTTTCAAGTCTGTTTGATTATACTTCATACAGCAATAATTTCATAGTGCATATTTGACAAGTATTTTTTATTAGCAACTTATTTTTTTCACAAAAGAAATTTCTGGAAACTTCTCTAATAGAATAGACACAAAAAGCATTTGCAACAAATTCATACCACCTTCAGTTTGGTAAAATACGCAAATCAAATTTTTTTTTACCAAATAAAACTGACTTGAATTTACCAGCTATAAAGAAGCCAACATACTGTTACTGTTTTGTTTGCAGATCAAAAACACTAAACAAAACGCAGATAAACCAATTCTGACATCACGTAAAGGTCCTGACAAAAACACAACGTAGCCTATTAAAATTAGGAGTATAAATCAGACATCTCACCCCTTCAGTGCATTCCGCAGGCAACCCAATACTCACCAACAACTGACGCATGCTTTAATGCAAAGCTTTCACCCGCCCACCCCACCATAAGTCCTCGCACCCACCAATCACAGAGCACCAAACCAGTCTCAAGGGGGAACTTTACACCAGCTGTGTTCATTTGTTCATGTCAGTCATCAACCCATTTCCCCCTCCTACTCTTAGACACTCAACAGACAGACAACTGTTTGGATAAAAGTTGATTCTTACATACAAATAACTCAACTGCTCTGTAAAACTCAGTGATCGTACTCATGTTCAGTGGAAAACAATCACATTGATTTATTTATTTAAACCAGACCAACCAGATTTCTGTGACTACTGAAGTGTGTACAGTGTGCATGAAATAGATCAGGTAAAACAGGTAAGATCACTCAAACACATTCAAGTAACTGTTCGCTCCGAGTTCTCCAAACAAAGAAAATTGGAGATATTAAATTCACTCAAATACAATCTATAATACATTTTATGCAGAAATGTTAAATTATATTGATATTGTCAAGCTTTGCTTAAAAGACTTTTGTGACATAAACCTTTAATTTCAGTGTTTTCTTTTTTGTTTTTTTAGGTTTTAGGAGTCTGTTAAAAATAAAATAAAATAAAAAATAAAATACATAAAATTATGGGCAAAATAATAGATGTAAGGTAATGAAACCAAGCTCTTCACACACAGAGATGCATACACTTTTTATGTGTTTTCTCTTTATCAGCTGTTTCGCTGATAAGGATAAATTTAGACTTCCCTGATAAACTATGACACTGAGAGACACAGCTTTGATTGAATATCACAACCACACTTAGATTCCTTTAGCAGAAACAAAAGTATCATTTTACATCATGGTCTGTTTCTCATCATAGCTATTTTTCAGCATTGGGATGTTATATACAATAATTACAATGTTACTCAGTGTTTACAAGAACGTGGCATCTTACCTTCATTCCTTTTTTTAAAAAAGCCCCAGGAGCTACTTAACACCCCTGTAAAAGATTTACGATATGTAAACAGGTGTTGTCAGACCTGCGAACTGAAACACTACAGCGTTTTGAGTACTGCTGACTCAAAATGTCACCCAGTGTGCCGTTGCTGCTGGCTGTAGATCAAGTCAAAGATCACAATTAAGACTTCAGACTTTAGAGACTTTATTCAACAAGTACAAAGAGTACACACTTGGTGAGATATTTACATACACTTATAACTTACATAAACAACACCCTGCCATGTTCTTCTACAGAGGATATGGAGACTAATCATAAACATGCATGAGATAATTGTTCAAACACACTAGTTGCTATCTAACATGCAAAGGTTATCATTTGAGATTTGTAAACTGTTCTGTTTCCCGTCCTAATTCTAAGGGAATTCTGTATTTAAATAAAGCCTCTATCTAGCAGATAAAAGGTCTTTTCAAGCACACTGACTGATAGGAGATTTCCTCCCCCTCACACACACACACACACACACTGGCCCCGAGATCAGTACTGAACGATCTCTAGGGGACAACACGTGTGTGTTAGTGTTAGTGGATATATTTGATAGACAGAAACACATGTTCAGAGTTGTGTTACACTCCTTTAAATAGTCTCCCTTCCTCTTAGTTGTGCTAGTCATGCAGTAATACACAATTTAGTCCAAATGTAATGACATAGATGTTTGTCATTTGGTGTCTACTGAAACAGACAAAAGCAAACGCTACATTAAAAAGGCCAAAATGTAAAACCACAGACATCAGTCACTTTTTGTTTTGAAAATCTGATGCACTCGGTTAGGATGATTAATGCCATGTCTAGGAAAAAAAACGTAAAATACCTATGAAAGTGTAATAAAAGAGCATGTTGCCTTGCGCACATATAAACCTATCTCAAGGAAGAAAGAAAGAAAGAAAGATTAAGGCATTTACATTTTTACATTCTTCTGTTGTGAGAAGAAGAATAAAGGGACATGTTTACCTGTACAATGCTGGGGTAGCAGGAGGCTGTCTGGGGGTAGACAGGGAGTCCGTAAGGCTGAAGAATTACAGTAGGGGAGGACAGCATGGTGCATAGCCAGAAAAAAGGAACAGCTAAAAGGGATGGGAGACCGGGGAAAAAGAGAGGGGAAGAAGAGCTCTCTGAATCAAGAAAGAACCAGACTGAGAAAGTTTAGGATCCAAACAGAAGAGGAAAAAGATCCAGGGACATGAAAAAGAAAAGGAGAAGAAGAGTGGGCTGTACTGCACTAATGGCTGGTGTCACAACTTCTAGGTGATTAAAAACGAGAATTAAAAAAAATAAGAACCTATCCAAGAGTTCAGAGTGTCGAGTCTGTTTCACAAAAGGCAGAGGAGATCAGTACTGAAAGATCTCTAGGGGACAACACGTGTGTGTTAGTGTTAGTGGATATATTTGATAGACAGAAACACATGTTCAGAGTTGTGTTACACTCCTTTAAATAGTCTCCCTTCCTCTTAGTTGTGCTAGTCATGCAGTAATACACAATTTAGTCCAAATGTAATGACATAGATGTTTGTCATTTGGTGTCTACTGAAACAGACAAAAGCAAACGCTACATTAAAAAGGCCAAAATGTAAAACCACAGACATCAGTCACTTTTTGTTTTGAAAATCTGATGCACTCGGTTAGGATGATTAATGCCATGTCTAGAAAAAAAACGTAAAATACCTATGAAAGTGTAATAAAATAGCATGTTGCCTTGCGCACATATAAACCTATCTCAAGGAAGAAAGAAAGAAAGAAAGATTAAGGCATTTACATTTTTACATTCTTCTGTTGTGAGAAGAAAAAACTCATGAGAAATCTAACAAAAACATGTATTTTGCATAAAGCGAAACGTGAAAGGTGAGTGACTTTAGATTTGTTCTCTAGAAGCTCTTTCGTAGGCATATATAGCGCCTAATTATAACAGAAATGCAACACAGATACTTAAAATCATTCATGACATTGTCACAACAGTTCAGCAACACAGCAGACAAGTTACTCACTTGTAAATACGACTTCGTTTGGTCATTCATGTGCACGGAACTCGTAAATATGATATTTCCGATTCCACAGCAAGGCTGCAAGTACAAATTCTTCAGTTGTAATTATCTTTTGTTTGCCCAGTTCATTATAGCAATTTTTTTAAAATTTCCTTTGTGAATCTACTGTACATCAAAACTGTCCATGTATTTTTTTTTTTTTTATAGAAATTCGTATTTTAACCAGCAGGGGGAAGCAAACAACATTTTTACATTCTTCTGTTGTGAGAAGAAAAAACTCATGAGAAATCTAACAAAAACATGTATTTTGCATAAAGCGAAACGTGAAAGGTGAGTGACTTTAGATTTGTTCTCTAGAAGCTCTTTCGTAGGCATATATAGCGCCTAATTATAACAGAAATGCAACACAGATACTTAAAATCATTCATGACATTGTCACAACAGTTCAGCAACACAGCAGACAAGTTACTCACTTGTAAATACGACTTCGTTTGGTCATTCATGTGCACGGAACTCGTAAATATGATATTTCCGATTCCACTGCAAGGCTGCAAGTACAAATTCTTCAGTTGTAATTATCTTTTGTTTGCCCAGTTCATTATAGCAATTTTTTTTAAATTTCCTTTGTGAATCTACTGTACATCAAAACTGTCCATGTATTTTTTTTTTAAATAGAAATTCGTATTTTAACCAGCAGGGGGAAGCAAACATTTCATAAAGCGTGATGTTAACGGAAGACACTTCTAGCCGTACTCGCAAAGCTTTGTGGGTAATGTAGTTTAAAAGGCATATATAAATATCCGGGAAGACCAAACACACGTTCTCTTTCCTTTGCGAGGCTGACATAGAGAGGTAACGGCGGCACGGACTTCCGTAGTTCTCTCCTAATTTCTCACTGTTTGCAAGGTTAACATGTTCACTTAAACATTATGGAAGAGGTTATATAGTAAGGGGCTGTCTTATACGCGCAGTATCTCGTATGCAGGTTAAATTATGTTGAGATGCGAGCTGTAGCGCAACGTGTTTCCACAAGGTGCGTTCAGGCCTAGTCATGAAGCGATACCTCGGGCTCTTTTTCATATTAAATTGAATCTCTACCTTGAACTGTTGAATTTATTAAAGGTTTATTTTACTTGGAATTTGAATTGTATGATTGGAATTTGGTCCCGTAATAAAATATTTTGTCATAAAGCGTATTGTAATTACCAACACAATATATGAATACCCGCTGGGCGCTAGGGTTAACGGTTTCCCTCAGACGCTATTTCATGTATTATGTAGAAAGGGGCAGTTTTATATGCGCGGTACCTTGTTAGTAGGTTATATTATGTGGCGAGATTAGTTGTAACGTTCTGCTTGGCGCAACGTGTTTCACAAGGCGCGTTCAGGCCTAACGTCGGTCATGAAGCGACGCATTGCGCTGTTTTTCATATTAAAAAGAATCTCCACCTTGAGCTGTTGAGTTTATTGAGGTTTTTAAATTGGAATTTGAATTGCTGAATCGGAATTTGGTCCCATGATAAAATATTGATATGAAGTGTAATGTAATTACCAGTACTAGATACGTGAATGAGTGTTAAAGTATAAATGCATTACCACTCTTCATTTTTATATGAATTATTTTATTCACAGGCGTCAGTAAGTCGCCATGCCGGTTGCCAGGAGCTGGGTTTGTAGTAAGACGTACGTCACCCCCAGACGTCCCTTCGAGAAGTCTCGTCTCGACCAGGAGTTGAAACTCATTGGTAAGGAAAAAAATTAATTGCAGGAAATTAATCGACAAAGTTTTCTTTTTTTTTAAATCTGGTTTTCTTTTTCTTCTCAGGCGAGTATGGCCTCAGGAATAAGAGGGAGGTCTGGCGGGTGAAGTTCACTCTAGCCAAAATCCGCAAAGCTGCCAGAGAGCTTCTCACTCTGGACGAGAAGGATCCTAAGCGTCTCTTCGAAGGTAAGTTAGCTGATTTGTCAAACTTTTATGGCCAGTGATGTAAAAGTACATGTCAGATTTTCAGTGTTGCCAAGAATTCCTCGTCAATGAGGCCATATAACTACTTATAATAATTTAATGTCTGGTTTGCATCCATCAGTCTTCCACTTATGTTTAACTTCTACTTCTAGGTAATGCTTTGCTCAGGCGTCTGGTGCGCATTGGTGTGCTGGATGAGGGCAAGATGAAGCTCGATTACATTCTGGGCTTGAAAGTGGAGGACTTCTTGGAGAGGAGGCTGCAGACTCAGGTCTTCAAGCTTGGCCTGGCCAAAAGCATCCACCATGCTCGTGTGCTTATACGTCAGAGGCACATCCGGTAAGATGCTGAATTATGCAAGATGTGTAGAACCTTTATAGTTCAGGATTTTTAATCATGTAAACTGCATTTTCCTGTACGTGTGGGTGTGTATAATGGTTACCATCCTGGTTGTCTGAACATGTATATTGAGGTTTTCTTCCTCTTTCATTAGCTGACCATGTTTAAACTCCTCCTGGTGAGTGGGAATGAAATATTCTGCAAGGTCAATTCGGTGATTAAACCGTATACCTTTGCTTTTAAAACAAATAAGCCCATAAACTACCACTTCCCATGATGTCTGGGGTGCTTTATTGCACAAAAGTCTACCAGGTAATGTATGTGGGCACTTTGGCAGATATTGTACTGAAACAAAACTACACTTCTCTTGGCCAGTGATTAAACTCAACACTGTCAGATTGTCACCATGTTTAAACTCCTCCTGGTGAGTGGGAATGAAATATTCTGCAAGGTCAATTCGGTGATTAAACCGTATACCTTTGCTTTTAAAACAAATAAGCCCATAAACTACCGCTTCCCATGATGTCTGGGGTGCTTTATTGCACAAAAGTCTACCAGGTAATGTATGTGGGCACTTTGGCAGATATTGTACTGAAACAAAACTACACTTCTCTTGGCCAGTGATTAAACTCAACACTGTCAGATTGTTAGTGGTGTCAAGAATTCCTCGTCAATGAGGCCTCGAGATCAGCAACATCAGTTCTGAAGCCTTGAGTAGCCTTTGCACATTTGCTTTATTATTTTTCTGATGTTCTGCAGGGTGCGTAAGCAGGTTGTGAACATCCCCTCCTTTGTGGTGAGGCTGGACAGCCAGAAGCACATCGACTTCTCTCTCCGCTCTCCGTATGGTGGTGGCCGCCCTGGCCGTGTAAAGAGAAAGAATGCCAAGAAGGCCCAGGGTGGTGGTGGAGGCGGTGATGATGAAGAGGAGGATTAAACCCATTCCTCTCAGGGGGGTGGAGGGACTCAGCAGTGCTTGTTTTTTCTCTGCTCCCTCAAGGTTTCAATAAAAATTGTTTCTTCCAAATTATCTTGTCTTGTCATTTGAGTCAAACTGTTAACAGTTTATATGAACTGTTATAAGTAGGTTCATTCAATGTTTTAAACTAACTATCCATAAATGTTTAAATGCAATGTTGCATTAGCTTTATTTCATGGACCATAGTGAAGTATCACTTTAGCAAATTAACTGCATGATCCTTGAGACCATGTTCTATAATGGACCCAAACTAGACTAAGGGTTTTGTTGCAAAACATTTGATCGGTGTTACTTTGACTTTGAGTTACATTGTGTGAAGTGTATTCCTGTGTAGGATATGGTAAATTAAAGTTCCAACTCATAATTCCTGTGAATGTATGAGATTTGATTAATTAGCTGCTACAGGTAAACAACCTGAAGAATGGCAAAATCCAGTAAATGCTAAAACTATTTGTGCTGCAAACCAGTGTTTGTGGTTCCATTTTATTCTTAAATACTAGTTTGTAGTTTGAAACAACATAACAGGCAGGGACCTTGTAAGTGCATTAAAAACAGAAAAGTCTAAATTGAGTAATACAGAATTTATTTCCCATTGTGAATCGAGGTGAATTATATTTGAAATACACATTTAATCAGTTTACTTGATAAATTGCAAAAAAAAAAGTTCCAAGTCCAGAAATGAAACCCACCTTCACTGAGATGTCAGCTATGAGCAGCCATTGAATCATTTGACTATGCCACTTCAAAGACATTCAAATGATAATGTACAGTATCTGAAATCATATATATTCATATCTTTCTGACTGCACTTGCAGCTAGTAACATCTTGCACAAAGTTTTAGTTCAATTATTTATTGTTCTTTGCACTCTTCAATGGATCTTGAAGTCTGTGAAAGGCACTGCATGATCCTTGAGACCATGTTCTATAATGGACCCAAACTAGACTAAGGGTTTTGTTGCAAAACATTTGATCGGTGTTACTTTGTGACTTTGAGTTACATTGTGTGAAGTGTATTCCTGTGTAGGATATGGTAAATTAAAGTTCCAACTCATAATTCCTGTGAATGTATGAGATTTGATTAATTAGCTGCTACAGGTAAACAACCTGAAGAATGGCAAAATCCAGTAAATGCTAAAACTATTTGTGCTGCAAACCAGTGTTTGTGGTTCCATTTTATTCTTAAATACTAGTTTGTAGTTTAAAACAACATAACAGGCAGGGACCTTGTAAGTGCATTAAAAATAGAAAAGTCTAAATTGAGTAATACAGAATTTTTATTTATTTCCCATTGTGAATCAATTTTTATTTATTTCCCATTGTGAATCGAGGTGAATTATATTTGAAATACACATTTAATCAGTTTACTTGATAAATTGCAAAAAAAAAAGTTCCAAGTCCAGAAATGAAACCCACCTTCACTGAGATATGTCAGCTATAAGCAGCCATTGAATCATTTGACTATGCCACTTCAAAGACATTCAAATGATAATGTACAGTATCTGAAATCATATATATTCATATCTTTCTGACTGCACTTGCAGCTAGTAACATCTTGCACAAAGTTTTAGTTAAATTATTTATTGTTCTTTGCACTCTTCAATGGATCTTGAAGTCTGTGGAAGGCTACCACTTAAAGGGTTAGTTCACCCAAAAATGAAAATTAGCCTGTGTTTTACTCATCCTCAAAGCATCCTAGGTGTATGTGACTTTCTTCTTTCAGATGAATCCAATCGGAGTTATATTAAAAATTGTCCTGGACCCTCCAAGCCTTTCAATGGGGTTAAGCAGGTGTTGGTTGTCAACAGTTCATAAGACGAGAAATAAAGTGTGTGCATCTGTAATAAAACGTCCCTCACACGGCTCCGGGGGGTGAATAAAGGCCTCCTGTATCGAATCCATGCATTTTTGTAAGATAAATATCCATATTTCAAACGTAATAAACACTTATCTCTCACATCCGCTAACTGTCATACGCGGAAGCTGTTCTGGCGGATGACGTAGGACGTCGGTGTTGCGTGATTAGTGACGAACGCGGAGACAAAACAAAACGCCGTTCACGAATTAGAATCACAAAACGAGGTTTTGTAAATAAAAATGTCGGAGGATTTCGATATAAGCCAAGATGAGACTGGTTTTCCTTTGCTCCTGCATTTCTCAGAGGCGCACGCATGGCGCCTACATCTTACGTCATCCGCCTGAATGTCTTCCGCATACCACAGTCAGTGGAAGTGAGAGAAAAGTGTTTATAATGTTTGAAATATGGATATTTATCGTACAAAAATGCATGGATTCGCCACAGAAGGCCTTTATTCACCCCCCGGAGCCGTGTGAGGGACGTTTTATTATGGATGCACGCATTTATTTAACGTCTTTTGAACTGTTGACAACCAACACCCGCTTACTCACATTGAAAGGCTTGGAGGGACCAGGACCAGGATTTTTAATATAACTACGATTGGATTCATCTGAAAGAAGAAAGTCACATACACCTAGTTTTAATTTTTGGGTGAACTAACCCTTTAAGTTAGACAATTAATTCACTCAAAAAGACAGTCACCTACTAGTGTCTCAATATAACCTGCAGAAAGAGTCACTGAAATCAGAGTGATAAGGTTGCCTGATATAAAGAGACGTAATCCCCGACACAGAGCTTCACACTTGCGCAATACTGAATTATCTGATAAGTGTTACTTATTTTTGCCAACCTGGCAACCATGTGCGCGCACTCTCCACAGTGGATAAAAGCGTTAGCTTTCTGAAAACACCAGTAAGCTTGCAGTTTAGCAATCTCCACTTCGATATTCTATTCTCAGAAAAGTGTAATTCATCAAGTGTTTATTTAAGAGAGAAAGAGAGACGGTGTATTAAAGAATTGCCGAGTTTCTCTATTAACAGTGAAGCGGTGGCTTTAATTGCTACAGAAACGATGTTACCAACTCTTTGCTGAGAAGGATAATGTAGCTCTTCAGCGGTGAAGCTCTTTTATTGATGAAGTTGCGGGACAGAACTGAGTAAGAGACTGAATGAGTGCGCGTGAGCTACAGTGAAGACAGCGCATTAGTTAAAGGCACAATATGTCAGATTTTATGATTAAAATATCCAAAAACCACTAGAACAATGTTATATATATATTTGCTGACTTGTGTACTTACATTATCCCACATGTTTCGAAAAATGTTTAAATCCAGAGAAATAAGCAATTTTAACTAGTGACACGGAGCGTGTCTATAGTGTCATTGTGTCGCCTGCCAGTGACGTCATAACCCCTCGATTGCCGGTTTTGTTTTGTAGAAAACATGGAAACAACAAAGAGGCTTTAATATGTTGTGCGTTTTATTAGACCGGTGACGACCGCATAGAGTAGCATAATAACAGAACTTTCAAATGTATCTAGTTTGATAAAACAGCACTGCTTTTTCCCCACATACACACGACCAGAAGAAGCGGAAGCGGTCGACTGTGACATAATAAAAGCTCAGCTGCTTTTGAGCAGTGTGTCACGCTCGTTCAGCGGCCTCCTTTCACTTCGACGGCTTTCAGCCTCACCCTGCTTCATTCTACTACGTTAATAAATCATTAGCTCAACCATGAATATGATTTCTGCCTGAGTCCCGTCAGATTGCATCAGCTGTGGGGATGAAGACCACAACTCCCATGATTCCACACTCAGTCACTGTGTCATCAAACTACCCTTCGTCTCTTTGTTTATTTTGAATACTTGCCCTCTAGCAGCGAAAATGACATATTGTGCCTTTAAGAACGCTTCTCTTTTTTTTTTTTTACGTAGAGAGTGTTAATTTGTGCAATGATAACCTACCAGCAATGTAAGGTGATTTTATTAGTATAATAGAATGAGTACATTACTGTTAGAAAACACTCTCTGTCTGTATTGGTTTCAGATGTTTTCACCCTCCTTTTCTTCCCTCTCCCTCTCTGCTCGCCCTCCCTGTACAGAGCAATGTTGTCTTCTTTCTGATTCCCCCCTCCTCCATCTGATCTCTCTCTCTTGTATTATGTTTTAATATCTCTTACTCATATTCGAGGTACGCATGCGCACATGTATGCATTAGCTTTTCTTAGTTCAAATGTTCAAACGAGGACACGATAGCTAGGACTCCAAGGTAATGGGGTTCGTGCTGAACTATGGATATAGTTCAGCATCCTTCGCCAAGTTTATTCCTAATATGTCCATATTTTCCTGTACATGTGACCATTTTATATAACACATATTCTTGGCCAAAATCCTATATGTATGTCATCTATATCCTCATTGGTTAAAGGGTTGAAACTCCCCTCGACATATGCCTATATAATATCCTTGTATCTATGAATAAAGTTGAAGTATTGAGAATACAATTTGATGTGTGTTTTCTTGCTTCCCGGCCATATACACTTTAAGGGACTGAGAATTTTTGAGGTGGCAAAGAGATTACAGAGAGGACCGTTTGTTAATTACTGACAATTACAATATTAACGAGTATATTATTATTTATGGGCTTATAAAAGCAAGATGCAAACAATCAGAATATTTTATGGCGGTAAAGTGCCCAATGTTAACATGAAACCTACGCCATTACCTATATTGTTATACTGTGGTACAGTTATAGAGGTCGTTCATAATGCAGAGGTCGTGTGCTCTGCCTATAGTTAGCAATGGCCCTATAGTATGCAGTGTTTAATAAACAGCTGTTTTACTAAATTCTGCTGAGGTGAAAATTAGTGCAGTCTCTTATCGTGATACGTATCGTATCGTGGCCTCTGTATCAGGATACGTATAGTATCGTGACTTTGTTGGCAATACACAGCCCTAGTAATCATAGTTTACCACATGAATCCTCAAATATTAGCAGATTTTAACTACATACTACATATGCATGTCCATTTTTATAAATATTGTAAATAAATGCATTTATTGTCTACTAATTACCAAAAATCGCAGTTCTGTCTAACTCAGTGTATTCCAATTACCTTCTGTGAATCTTCTTCTTCTTCTTTGGATGTCTTACCACAGATTTTCTTACACGTGCTGCGATATCGATACTGAAACAGCTGTATTGATACCCATATCGTCAAATACCTGTGACGATACATCGTCGTATCGAACACAGCCCTATTGGTTACCTGCCTTTTTAACATTTTAAGCTAAAGTTAACTTGTTTAAAGACTGTGTTTGCTGTTGTTTTGAAATATCTTTTTTATGTTCTTAAACTTAAACGTCTTAATGTTCATTGTAGTGTCACTAAAATGACACAATGTTTAGTGTGTTGTCTTATAAAATTCATTCCAAATAAGCACATTTTAAGATTAAGTGAAAATTAATCTTGTTTAATGTTTTCGAATCTTGTGCACCCCTCATATATTAATATATAAATGTATTCATAGTATATTCAAATTTAAAACAACTTAAAACATTGTTTTTACACATTTAATCATATATTTTAAGTATGTTGACTTCTGTTATGCATTTATTTACAGCAATGGATTCATTCAGTTGTTGTATAATCAACTGAAAAGCATGTTGTTATTGTATAGTCTCCACCATGATTTGCTGTGCTGCATGGGAATGCTCCAGTCACTCACAGAAAGAAGTATGAATGTATGGTTTCCCTACTGATGCGGCGAGGAGGAATAAAAATTATGCATCAAGATTGATTCAGTTCACACTCATTTGTATAGCACTTTTTATTATACACATTGTTTCAAAGCAGCTTTACAGAAAATTGGGCATTTTTGTATGTTTATTCAGAGTTGGCATCATCTGAAATCAGGTCATCTGTTCACAGGTGTTGGGTCATCAGAAGTCTTCGTAAGTGGCTGGATATAGTCAGCAGGAGCTATCTAAATATAGCTATAGGTTACAAATACAAAATGTGATGTAATCATACTTGGGAATTTGCACTTTTTCACAAAGATACAAAGAACAGGGAAAGACTTACAAAACCTAGTGAGCTGAGACTCATTGTGAGGGTGATGTCTCATTAAAGGATGCCTTCAGGTGGTTCTTGTACTGAAAGCAAGATAGAGGAGAAAACACAGGAGAAATGATTAAGTGATTATCTATCACATATCAGTCCTGTGGCGTCACTGCTCCTCCAACCACAAAGTGCTTCTACAGTAGCTAAGATGTTTAAGTATAAAATACAGTAATAATTTACAGGTTTACTGTGATTACTTCTATAATACAGTAGTGGTATATGGCACATTTTTGTTAATGTAGCCTAGTATGATCCTGAAATGAAAACTTCTCCCCTATTTTCAGCTTTTTTCATTCACACTTGGGTCCATCAGCATCCTTTGCAATCAATCCAATTCTAACATTTAACTCCCCACCCTGCAAAAATCATGTTTAAAAGCCTTAATTACACAACGATGGATGAAACTGCATGAAGAGAATGAATAATGTCCCCTAAATCTACTAATTTATCTATCTATCTAATCTACTAGTCTACTAATCGACTAGCATGTTTTAATGCAAAAGATAATTTGATGAGCTGTGCTGATAATATACAATTTTATTCTATAAATGTCTTACCTTTTAAAAGTTCATCACAGCAATCTCTTCTGCTGCACCTCTACGCCGCTGATAGTATTTGGTGCTAAATTCCGTGAACTATTGAGAGGCTCCATGAACTGGTCCATTGGAGTGAATGGAGATGACACAACTCTTCTCTCTCTCTCAATGGCTCTAGACTATTTCATGTTTCATAACTGTTCCTTATATTCTATAGCAAATATGTATTGGTGTTGCCATGTTGTTTGTAACTGATTATTTATGTAATAATAGTAATAAAAAATATATTCCTATATTCCTTATAAGGTCATGACTTAACAAGCAGTGTTGACAGTGATCAATCACAGGAGCGGACACATCTGACACTTGATCCCCGCCTCCAAAGTATTAAAAGTATGGCAAGCCAAAGTATTCATGTACGCCTGGTCTGATTGCACACTGACCCGTCAAAAGCGTGTGATTTGCCATAAAAACACATGTTCTTAACGTGTGCTTTGGGGTCATGGAAAACATGCATCGGAAACATGCATTTTTTTGTATGAAAACGCATGTCCTCGATGTGTGATTTGCTATAAAACGTATGGTTTTGAGTCAACAGCAAACACGGTTCTGACCGTGTAAACAGGTAAACCAAACAGTCAGTGCAAACATCTTGAAGTGTCCAAACTGGCAAAAAGAATGTGATATTTCCTTAGTGTTCTCAAAATTGCATGTCGAAAGCATGTGCTCACTTTTTAGGGCTTGAGTTTGTCATGTTTTTGTCCTCTATATGGGGTTTTCACGAGTTCACACTACATATAATAAATAGAGTAAAGGTTATGCGTATTTGGTGTGCTGTCCAAGGGGAGGGCTCTGTGCTCGGAATTCGGCCTGAACCCAGAGTACCCCCTGGTTGAGAGTGGAATAGTTAGAAGTGAGGAGATGAGGTGGTGGAGGGATGGTAGAAAGCTGTCAAGGAACAAAGGTAAGTCTGCTGTGTATATATACCTCTTATCTTGCTAATTTGGTTGATTACTGTATAAGCTCCTCTCACGTTAATTAGGTTAAATATCTGATCGTGCTCCTCCGGAACTTAGTTAATAAAACATAATTTACGGTGAGGCATTGCTGCCACATACATATTTTTTTCCACTCAGTTATGTTTTAAAAATATATGTTGCAATGTTATGTTGTTTAAACAACGTTTTCTCGTAATAATGACATATGTCATAAAAACGTGTTTTGCGTTATAGAAGATATTATATCGTTACATTATGTGTAAACTTTTTAAATGTGTAAACTTTTCAATTTGATGAGCGAGCAGGGGTTGAGCAGTTGAGAGGGCGCAGATGGGGTCAAGTGAGCACTCCTCAGTGCCGTTCTCACAAGAGCGCATTTTAGCTCATAGACAATGTTCTGTGCACTCACAGGGCATAAATGCTCCATCACGAGGGCGGTTTTTAAGTGAGCTACTTTTGAAACCGTTTAATCGCCATACTCAACAGATTCGTTCAACCACAATGATTTAATCAGCAACAAATAATCACCACTGTTTGTTGCTGGAGCGCGTATTGGACTTCTTTTGGAAATATTGCCACTGGCGATGCAAAAATACACAAAGTAGGCCTAACTATCAATATAGTTTCTAAAATATAAGTTACTTATTGGTGCTGGTCAGAATATATCAGCATACATAATAATATGCATTATGGTACAGTAATTTTGTAAAAGATGTTAAATGACTATTTACATTCAAAAAAGAAATATTCATCAAATTTTACCTGTTGTGTATCTCCTTCTGTGAACGGTAGTTTAGTGGCAACATGAAACATAATCTCACGTTCATGGAAGGAGGTGAAAACTGCTTCATTTCCTGTCTGGCCATGAGACACATCCAGACCTCCCCTGAAACTAAGAGATGAAAAATGAGGATGTCCTTTTGACAGGTGGCAATACATTTTCAAGTTGTTTTTTGTTATTGATGTTCATATTGATATTGATACTGATACCAGTCAATATGAATAGGAGTGAGTCCTAACCCACTTACCCAGTAAATCCTTGCAGTTTGCCCGTCTGCCCGAGTATTGATAAAAACTCCAAAAACTCCTCACTTTCCTCATTGTTACTGAGAATATCTTCCTCTGTTAACTACATCACATACATTGGAACAAAATACAAAATAATGTAAGAGTAATACAAAATTACAAATATCCATTTAGGTTATTTATTATTACAGCCTAAAGTCAAAGTCAGACTAACACAAAGTTTGATAAAAAAAAAAAAACAGGTGAATATATTAAAGGAAGAGAAGAATATTATCTTAGTATCTGCATACCTGTCCTTCTCTCTGGTATAAGACACCAAATTTAAAGTTTGGAGACACTCTGTGTTCATCAAATGCCATTATGATCTCTGGGGCCTTTTGATGCAGAAAAAGAAAAGATAAATGATATTTGTATTAATTGTGTCAGAAAAGATTTTACTTTATGGAATTGGTTGGTTTATAAAATCAGAATGGAGTCTTGTATTAGCTCTTCCACCAGATCATAGTAAACAAATTGGACAAGTGAAGATGTATACCTTTAAGTAAGAAACAGCATCAAAACCTGTGATGCTGACACTTGAGCACAGCATCTTAAATTAAACAAATCAAAACAAATGAAACTTCTATTCACTTTCATTTAAATTGAATCAAATAAAACTGGCTGTGCGGTTGTGAAATACCTTTGCCAGCTCCACTGCCGTGGGGAATTGTTGAAATAGAGAAACAGAGAATGTGCCATGAATTGAGCACTCCTTCATCCTGATTAAATGAAAAAGAAAACTGATCATAATTATCTTGTACAGTCAGTGACTATGACACATCATTTTAATGAACAACATTTAAAATGGTAACAAAATACACACCTCAAAATGACTCTCAGGCGATTTTCCTCTTCCTCAAGACAAACAGACAAAACTAGGGGCCCAAGAGAGGGGTCACAGGCAGTGAACGAATGATGATACTGCAGCAAACATGAAAGAAAATCATGAGTGTGTGAGTTATTCCACAGAGTTATAAGGGTTTTAAGTTTTTCAAATGAAAGAAAAAATGATCACTGACTCTGTGGCGGAAGAATTCTTGATAGACTTTAGCTTCGCTGTCTCTCTCCATGATGTCGTAGCTCTCCAGACCAAACCCCCCCTGTGAGAGAGTAGGGCTGGTCTCCACATGTCTATCCAGGGGAGGGTCGATCCAATAACCTCCAGATTTAGGGGGCAGGATGAGAGGTAAGCCATCTCCAATCTTTAACAGCCGCGTCTGAGTAATCAATAGTAATTGTGTAAGTGGGAACTTGAAACTATATACAGTATGTATTGTAATAAAGTGGTTAAAACAGTAAAATATATACTTAAAAATGAAAACCATGACCTTCGTATACTAAACAAAAAAGGTAATATAAAAAATAAAAGTGCTTAAAGTTGAAATAACACCACTTATGATTTGCTAAAATAGTTTCCTGTAAATAAGTAGTTTCAGTTAACCACTAATAATTTATATTTTTCAGCTAAAATCCCTACCCTCAGCTTACACTAGCGGCTTAATGTTACTTGTCATATCCACTCACCCTCCGTAAGCTCCGAATGTGAAACTTCTTTTCCTGGAGAACAACTTCTCGTTTCTCCCCTCCATGATAAGTGTTTATTACAGACAGCCACAGAAATATGCTAACCAGGCATGCAGGCCATCACTCCTGATGGTGAATTAACTGCTTCTCTCTGTCTCTCTGTCTGTATGTATCGCTCTCTCTCTTTTCTCCCTGCCCCCTGCCACTTTCTCATTTAATCTCTCCCTACATCCTTCCTTGTCTCCTGCTGCCTGTTGACTGACAGGAGTAACTCTTGAATGCCCATCTGCTGCCACTGAAATCAGAGGTCGGTGAACTACTGCACATATACAGACCAACTAATAGCCTTTGCATAGATACAATGGGGAATATTCACTCACTGAAATCGTTTAAAAGCATTTGTGTAGTGTTTATGCAGCCACTCTAAAAAACCTGCCCTGGGAGGAGGGAAAGATACTTGAATGGGCAATGGACTATTGCTATAGACCTGTTACCCTTTCAGTAAGCAAGATTAATCAATTATTGACCAAACTCTCTTAGAGCGAGGAGGCAAGGCAGCAGGGGTGAGAGGGAGGGAGCATGAAAAAGAGGAAGAGAGAGAGGGAGATGGTCCTCACTGCAGAACACAAGATCCAGGGGGCGAGTTTGGATCCAGATCCAACTCCTCCCACCTTACATATACCTAAGCCTACCCGTCTCCACCCAATGATCCCTAAACCTACCCATCTCCACCCCCTAGATGTGGATCCAACCCCGACCCCTGGATCTTTGTTCTGCAGTGAGGGGCTACTGGAGAGAGGGGTCAAGAGAATTTACCGACAACAGAATAGCGAAATGAGAGGGCTGACACTCAATTTATATACTATATGTTTCCTTTCTGACAGGAATCTTTATTAGCTTATTAGTTGTTGAATTGAAAAGACATTACATTTTTGTCTTTCACTGGTCTTAAAAGAATTTATTTACATGTTGCTTAAAATGCACAGTGGATATCTCATAGAAAGATATTACATATTAAAGTGATACAATGCAATTTATTAGTATATTGCAGTATGGTTCCCCAACCGGTAATTCGTGAAGTCCTCAATTTTCATCTCAAATTCAATTTATCCTCTCACCTATCTAAACATGACATGAGCATTGCGTTATGTTAAAAGCAAATAAAAATGCATGCAGGCAAAGGATTTCATATCGTGTTCAACTTGGTCATGGTGTCACATGAATTCGCTGTGTTAACCAACAAAAAGCTTAGTGGTTTGAAAATGACTTCTCTGTGAGCTTCAGACATCACTACACTATTGACAACCTTATTTATTTATTTTTGCAAAAGTGATTGCACTCATTCCATTTACAATGTACCATGTGTGATTCTGCTACTTCCGACAACAGGACAAATGGATTTGAAATGTTCACTTTGACGCATTCACTGTAGACAGTTGCTGTGTCTGGAATTCCCCCCTGTTCTCTTATTCACTGATCCCCGAGTCAGTCCACTATTATAGTCCACTTGAAGGAGTGAATGAAAACGAGTGAATTCTGGCTGCCATGTTTGCATATGTTGTGCTTGCTGTTTAATGATCTTTGAACTAGCAAGTTCCAGTTGTTAAAGGGGTCATGTGATGCGATTTCAAGTTTTCCTTTCTCTTTGGAGTGTTACAAGCTGTTTGTGAATAGATAAGATCCCTAAAGTTGCAAAGACTAAAGTCTCAAACCCAAAGAGATATTCTTTATAAAAGTTAAGACTCGTCCACGCCCTCCTAAAACGCCTCGTTTAAACACGCCCCCACATGTCTATGTCACTGTGTGGGAAGATTTGCATAAACCGTGACCGCCCAAATGTATATGCAAAGAAAGAAGGCGTAACTTTGATTCTCGCTGTAGTATTGTTGCTGCCGCCGCCATGTCGTGGGGACGCCGTGTGTTTCGTTATGAAAGAGAAACTACTTTGTTTGGCCTTCCAAAAGAGGACACAACTAGAAATCAGTGGTTAAGTTGTATTTACAACACTGTTCCAGAACAGTTCAACCCAAATATTCAGATGTGAGCAACGCATTTTATGGAGGAGGAGGACTGTTTCCTGGGAGAGTAGCCAACAATGCTGTAATTATGTCCCCACTGGATGCAACAAATATCTCGTTTATAATGGGTTTTATTGGTTTTGTCTCATCGCACCGGGACACAGCATCACAGTATGGTAAGGGTGTAACATTTCCGTCACACGCTTGAGGCATTCGGCCAATCACAATGCACTGGATAGCTGGCCAATCAGAGCGCACCTCGCTTTTCAGAACGATAAGCTTTGTAAAAATCTACGCGTTTCAGAAAGGCGGGGCATACAGGAGAAACAATAATGTACAGTATGTGGAAAATAATGTGTTTTTTTAACCTTAAACTGCATAAACACATTTCATTACACCAAATACACAAAATTATGTTCTTTTTTAGCAACGTCATATGACCCCTTTAAACGATCTTTAAATCTGTCATGGTGGGGTTTGCCACAGTGTTGCTATGTGGTTGCTAGGTGTTCGGAGTGTTGTTAGCGCATTTCTGTGCAGTCGCTGGGGTGGTTTTTAGGTTGCTTTTTGGCCCAAGTCAAAAGAGTCCACTTCCTTTAGTGTAAGTATGGAGTGTTTTTTGCCCACTTCTATTTGAAAATCAAAAGTCCAATTTGCTTAGAATCATAATAGCTTAAAGATTTGGAACCCTGACCCTATATATCACCAATAATCAACAAAAAATATTTTGGACATTCTTTTTTTCAGAATGGTATTGTCTATTTTTTCATATTTAAAACAATATGAATTCTGACTGGTATGTGAACAACTGACCTATGGAGAAATAAAACCAGAACTATGTATTTTTATAGTTCCTTATTCTAATAATATTCTATTTTAGCAACATCATGTTTTCACATACACACTGAATTCTCTAATTAACTGAATTAACTAGTTGTTTCTACTCAACACACTGTCCTTAAGATCACATTTAAAATAATAATGATGATGATGATGATGATAGTAATAATAAAAATCTGTTACATAACTCCTAAACGTTCTTTTTAAGTTCTAGAGCTTCACTTTATGTGTCTTTCTGGAAAATCAGATTGAGAACAGCCAGAAAACAGCCCAGCACCTCTTCTTCACAGAAAACACGCAGTTCATCGATTTTCTGCTGTGTTGCTTCATTCTTTCTCAGGTAATTCCAGTAGAAATCTCTGGGTTCTCGTCCACTCTTGTGGTAGTGTCTGATCACCATAACGGCCCTGTCAGAGGTGAAGACTTGTGTTTGTTTTGCTGCCCTGTTTAGGATGTACATGAAGGCCTGAACTTGATAATAGTACTCATGTGTTTCATTTAGGTGTGCATGACGACCACCATTTTTTGGTTTAGTGAAGACTTTCCCACCATATCTCCAGTGGTTCCTTTACACTCAATCACAAACTTTTCACTTTTTTCCCCTTTTACTTCTGCTAAGAAGTCCAGTCTTCCAAAGAGGAATCCAAAGTCTACTTTGTTACCTTTGGTATACCTCACTCTCCTGTTTGTACCAGTTTGCAGCTCGTGGTAGAACTTGAGGCATTCACCTTCATCTCCTGGGTTCTGGAAATATTTGCCAAACCTTTGTGGAGAAGATGTTATCCAGAGAGCTGACTCGTCAATAGTCTCTGCTCTCAATGTGTCGGACATTCACTGTCACACCTGCAGAAATATTTGCAAGATTGTCTCCAACTTCTAAATGTCTCCAGCTCCTTGACTGTGTTGTAGCATACATAGCAGGTGTGGAGATGGCTTTTGTCTGGTATTTGTCCCTGAACCTGAATTAACAGCTTGTGTTTAATACATTCTTCCTCCACTGTGCTCTTCTGAATCTTCTCTTTTTTCAAAGAATTTTTCCATTGTCTTTCAGTGACAGTGAGTTTTTTAGTTCCCGGCAGCCAAGACGTGGAATGGTGTTAAACTGAAGCTTAACGTTTTCCAGTTCTTTTACAATATCCTGGGCTTTCTGAATGATGCCTGCGTTCTGCGAGAGTCTGATGACCTTAGGGTTTAGGACACCATTGGGCAAGTTAATTCGAAATGACTTTAGCAGTACTAGGTAGTCACTTACCGATATACCACTGGTGCTGGTGCTTCCACTGGAACCAGGCTGTGCTTTTTCAGGCAACAAACCCCTAGAATGATACCCGTTTTGAACTGTCCCCAGTACCTTGCTCTTCTGTTCCTCTTTCATGCTTTCCACCTGTGTTTCCATGGGGTGGTTTTTAGGTTGCTTTTTGGCCCAAGTCAAAAGAGTCCACTTCCTTTAGTGTAAGTATGGAGTGTTTTTTGCCCACTTCTATTTGAAAATCAAAAGTCCAATTTGCTTAGAATCATAATAGCTTAAAGATTTGGAACCCTGACCCTATATATCACCAATAATCAACAAAAAATATTTTGGACATTCTTTTTTTCAGAATGGTATTGTCTATTTTTTCATATTTAAAACAATATGAATTCTGACTGGTATGTGAACAACTGACCTATGGAGAAATAAAACCAGAACTATGTATTTTTATAGTTCCTTATTCTAATAATATTCTATTTTAGCAACATCATGTTTTCACATACACACTGAATTCTCTAATTAACTGAATTAACTAGTTGTTTCTACTCAACACACTGTCCTTAAGATCACATTTAAAATAATAATGATGATGATGATGATGATAGTAATAATAAAAATCTGTTACATAACTCCTAAACGTTCTTTTTAAGTTCTAGAGCTTCACTTTATGTGTCTTTCTGGAAAATCAGATTGAGAACAGCCAGAAAACAGCCCAGCACCTCTTCTTCACAGAAAACACGCAGTTCATCGATTTTCTGCTGTGTTGCTTCATTCTTTCTCAGGTAATTCCAGTAGAAATCTCTGGGTTCTCGTCCACTCTTGTGGTAGTGTCTGATCACCATAACGGCCCTGTCAGAGGTGAAGACTTGTGTTTGTTTTGCTGCCCTGTTTAGGATGTACATGAAGGCCTGAACTTGATAATAGTACTCATGTGTTTCATTTAGGTGTGCATGACGACCACCATTTTTTGGTTTAGTGAAGACTTTCCCACCATATCTCCAGTGGTTCCTTTACACTCAATCACAAACTTTTCACTTTTTTCCCCTTTTACTTCTGCTAAGAAGTCCAGTCTTCCAAAGAGGAATCCAAAGTCTACTTTGTTACCTTTGGTATACCTCACTCTCCTGTTTGTACCAGTTTGCAGCTCGTGGTAGAACTTGAGGCATTCACCTTCATCTCCTGGGTTCTGGAAATATTTGCCAAAACTTTGTGGAGAAGATGTTATCCAGAGAGCTGACTCGTCAATAGTCTCTGCTCTCAATGTGTCGGACATTCACTGTCACACCTGCAGAAATATTTGCAAGATTGTCTCCAACTTCTAAATGTCTCCAGCTCCTTGACTGTGTTGTAGCATACATAGCAGGTGTGGAGATGGCTTTTGTCTGGTATTTGTCCCTGAACCTGAATTAACAGCTTGTGTTTAATACATTCTTCCTCCACTGTGCTCTTCTGAATCTTCTCTTTTTTCAAAGAATTTTTCCATTGTCTTTCAGTGACAGTGAGTTTTTTAGTTCCCGGCAGCCAAGACGTGGAATGGTGTTAAACTGAAGCTTAACGTTTTCCAGTTCTTTTACAATATCCTGGGCTTTCTGAATGATGCCTGCGTTCTGCGAGAGTCTGATGACCTTAGGGTTTAGGACACCATTGGGCAAGTTAATTCGAAATGACTTTAGCAGTACTAGGTAGTCACTTACCGATATACCACTGGTGCTGGTGCTTCCACTGGAACCAGGCTGTGCTTTTTCAGGCAACAAACCCCTAGAATGATACCCGTTTTGAACTGTCCCCAGTACCTTGCTCTTCTGTTCCTCTTTCATGCTTTCCACCTGTGTTTCCAGTCCAGCCATACCCCATCCTTATTTTCAGTTCCTGCTCGTAAGTCGTCATCATCCCGTACCTTCTGTCCATTCAACCAATTTCTCGTCTTCCAGCTCCCATCTTTCAATTCACCCACTCTGGATCTTGAAGACTCCATGTTTTTAATCTTTAAAATTCTTTACACCTATAAAACAATAGCATTAGGGAAATTAATGTAACAAAAATGAATGAATAAAATAAAATACAAATAAAAAACAATGTTATATTTACTTCGATACCTCACACCATTAGTCATGTAAAACCTCCAACAAAACATATTTTTCCACCTCAGCCCTTTTTAAAATTCTATTTAATATTTCAATTTAATAATTTACAGTACATCAATGCAATATTTAAACAAAAATTCCACCTTTGAAATACAATTTAATATTATGTTTTTAATTAATTATCATACACGATTTTAGTCAACCATTTTAGTTTTAGTTAAAAGTCCATCAGGACCAATGATAAGATAAAAATAATATGTTTTTTTTTTTTACAAGATTGAATTAAATATTTCTTTAATTCATTATAATGGAGAGATCAACTTGATTATATGATGTTAGGATAAACTAACATGTCAGAGGACTGAACCATTATCTTATCTAAATTATGGCACCTGAAATTTTTCATGTCTCACCCTGTCATGTGACCTCTATATGCTTTGTTAGTCAAAGGATTTTATCTCTTCTTTTAAAATAATAGCAATTCACTTTTGTTTAGCACATCATGATAATAATGATAATCTAATTTTTTTTTATATAATTATGTCTTTATAGCATTTGTGTATATTTTGTGTATCACATAATTAGTTTTGTCCTGTCAGTACTAATATTTCGTATACATAACATATATAATAAGTGTCTACTCTAAAATAGTGGAGAAAATATATACTTACTGAAGTTTTCATCTGATTCTAGAAGTCAAATCATAACAAGACTTCATCAGTTTAGACATCAGCTGAATAACAGGTCAGCCCAGATTGCAAATGAGCCCTTTATCTGTCACATTTATCAGTCATTTTCTTTCCACCTGATTACATGTGTGTTCATATCATGTTTTTATTTTTGGTAAATTATTAAATGTCAGTGTGAGTCATTCAACAATGACTTACATAAATCTCTTTAAAGATGAACATGTTTCCAATTTCTGGAATAAATGTTTTTAAAATTAAATTAATTGGAATAGTTGAATAGATTAATTATGAATATAATTATTCATATGTTTTAAAATATGAATTAAATTTGTATTAAATATTTGTTTAAAATATTTTTTTGAAAATTGTGTAATGATATGTGTATGCTTAAATGAAAGAAAGTGAAAGTGTTTTAATTAGCTTTTTACTTAATGGCTCACCATTTGATTTGTTTTATTTTAATGTGTTTATTTTTGACATAAATGCATAATATTTTTACTTGTTATTTAAGAAATCAAAATGTTTGATTTCAAATTCAAGAGCTTGGCGTTCATGTTTTCCGCTGGATTTTTTTTAAATCAATTTTTGTTAGCGTATGTATTGCAGGTATGTATTTATTTATTTATTTATTGTACAGACAGGCAGACAGAGATAGACAGACAGACAGACGGACGGACTTTTATTGTGTAATTATATGACGCCGCTGCAGACTTCTATCTGCTACGTCATTTTTGGCGCCGGAAACAGTATAGTAAACATTGGGGGGGGGGGGGCGGAGCGGAGCGGGGTTTCATCGTTTTTTTTGAGCCTCATCACAATCGCCGTTGTTTGAGGAATTCCAACAATACTTGCAAAAGCATAAAATAGACACTGGAACTATATTATATCGATATCATAAGCACCGTGGACTCAACGTTTCCTGGTGGTTGAAAATCAGTGCCGATCGCAGAGAGGTAAAATTCTGGCTGTCTGACACTTTGGGAGTCGCCAGTTCGCCAACATTTTTGCAGCAGCGGATGAGATACTGGGGGTGGACATGGTGTCTGTTTCCACCCAATGCATTGCTTCTGCTCGAACACATATGAAAATAAATAATTGTGCATGGTGTTATTTTGTCTAGTATGCTTCGCAACTTGCTGAAACGTGAATATTGCACAGAACTAATGCAGCAGAACCCCGATCATTCATCACCCGCAGATGACAGATAACATTAACCTTTATATATTCATTTCTAATGTTATATACATTAAAACTAAGTAACATTGTTTTGGTTATTTTAAAGATATTCAATCAAAAGATTTGAACAGACTTGAGTGCTCTAACAAGTTAACAAGTGTGCCTGTTCGACTACTGCATTGTTTTGATTACAATTAGCTGTTTTAATTCATATTTTATGGAACAGGTAAGCATAAAACCTCTTCTAATTCGTTTGTTTATGCATATTTTCCTCTGGTATTCTATTACAAAGTTTGATTGACTGGTCGTCCATCCAGTGAGCATGGAGGCAGGAGAAGACCAGACCAACTCCAGCTCAGCCAATAGCAGCGCAGCATCAGGGGGAAACTCCCGCCCCCCTCAGATAGCTCAAATGTCTCTGTATGAAAGGCAAGCCGTGCAGGTGGGTCACAAAGCCACTGCAAACTCCACTAACAGCCCAACTGAAGTGCAATTTAAATCACTTATTCAGGTCAATGCCTCTGTGTGACTTGAAATGTGTGAAATGTATTTGTCTGTATTATTAAATATGTTTCCAGGCACTGCAAGCATTACAGAGGCAGCCCAATGCAGCTCAGTACTTCCAGCAACTGATGCTGCAGCAGCAGATCAACAGCGCTCAACTCCATAACCTGGCTGCTGTGCAACAGGTCAGACTCAGTCAGTAAATCATATCAAGCAAAATCCACACACACAAAAAAAAAGATTAGTGATATTATCCCCGGTGGATGAGGGAAAAAAAATCATATCAGCTTTGGAAAATCTCAGCCCTGCTGTTTTAATTAGAGGATTCATCATTTTTACCTGGTTGGATAAATTAAGTACACTACTGTTTTTTATATATATATATATATATATATATATATATATATATATTTATTTATTTATTTATTTTCCAGCAAGGACATAATTGATCAAATGTGACAGTAAATACATTTATTATGTTACAAAAGATTCCTATTTTAAATAAATGCTGTTCTTTTGAACTTTATAATGATCAAAGAATACTGAAAAAATCCACAAAAATAATTGCTAATAATTGTTATATTTCTATTAATATAATGTATTTACCATAATTACTATTATTATTATTATTATTATTAAAAACATTCAATAAAATGTATTTTTTCATAAATGTTATTTTACACCAAAAAGTGTACCATCTGTAGTGTTATTCTTCAAATTACTTTTTTCAGTATTTCACCCTGAGATATTTCCTTTTTATACTTTCAGGCAACTCTTGCAGCCAGTCGTCAGTCCAGCTCTCCCAGTAACAGTGTCTCTCAAACTACAAGTTCAGCGCAATGCACAGTGAGTTGTTTTGAATCTATTAAATGTGTGACATGGCTAATGGAAATTACAACTATGCTCAGTTCTTTGTTTGTGAAAATGTGCTTATGCTTGTTTGACGATCATTTTGGAACGTTTTATTGAATAGAGCTGATCTATGGTGTGTTTTTTTTAGGTCAACTTAAGTACCACCTCTGGTGGAGGGATCATGACAAACCCCCGTCCAGTGGGACCTGCCACCTCTGCAACATCAACAGCCCTTAGTCAGTCAGTTTTGTTGGGTGGAAACTCGGGGGGACAGGGTCAGATGTACTTGAGAGTAAGTGTATTGTCAGAGTGCACTTAAATCCAGACCAAGGCCTAATGTAATAACACTGTACAACAGTATAAAACTGTTCACCTGGTGATTGTTAATGTAATGTTTATCCAAGCTCACTCTTTTCCTGAGGTTGTAATTTTACTGGTCTGACCACTCACAGGTAAACCGCTCTCTCAGGGCACCTCTCACCCCTCAGCTCATTTTCATGCCTGGTGGTACGGCGACAGCTGCTGTTGCAACGGTTGCCCAACAGCAGCCCCAGCAACAGCAGCAACAGGAAACAGTTCCCACATCCTCAAGTAACCAGACAGACAATGATCAGGTGTGACATTTGGCCTTCTGTTTTTTTTTTCTTGACATTTAAACTGTGCCATAATCTGGGGCAATGTAGTAAGTGATAAATCCTATTTCCTAAGCAACTTCACCATGCATTGAGACCTGTTTTTATCGTTTTTGTGTCTTTCTTTGTCCACACTCAAATCTTATTGTCTAAAATCCTGCGGAATATAACTGTATATTAAACATCAAATATATTCTTAATGGTTGTGATGGTTTGTGAATGGTTTGTTTAATAGCATTTCACTGTCAGTTTAAAATGAAATATTACTTGTCGGTGGAAATCTGGTTAAACCATAGTGTTAAGATAATTGTTCATTGTGATGTTGCTGGTGTACCCTTCTCCCTTTCACACGTTTCATTATTTTGCCTCTTGCATAATTTCCTTTGTCTGTCTCTCTTTTTTTTAGGTGCAGAACTTGGCTATGCGTTGCGTTTCCACTCCAAGGGTGGCTACTGTTAAGACAGAGTTTGCAGACAGGAAAGAGACTAGTGGTGAGGATTAAAATGAAGATATTACAGGGCTTAACTATAAGTTTTTTTTCTGCTTGGCCAGTCAAGCCAGTTGTTCAGATTTGTACTTGCCCTGCTCCAACACGCAAACAATTTTTTCAAATTTTATATTTATAATTTAGTTTAGTTTATATTTCTATTCTTAGTTTTAATCTTTATTATTATAATAAATATGTTATTTAACATGTTTTTCATTTTATATAGTATAATTAATGAATAATTTATTTTATTTTAATTTTTTTAAACAATAATACATTAATACATAATTAACTTTTTATATTTTTTCACATGTTCCCATTCATGAGGTTTTTTTTTGTTTGTTTTTTAAAGAAATGACAGATACTTTGTTTTATAATTGTTTTTATTGATTTATTTATGTTTATTGTATTTGTATTTTGTGTTCTACTATATTTTTAATGTATAATCTTTGCCATGAAATAGCCTGTGAAGCTGATATGGCAATAAACTTAAATTAACTGTTTTTTTAAAGAAATGACAGATACTTTGTTTTATAATTGTTTTTATTGATTTATTTATGTTTATTGTATTTGTATTTTGTGTTCTACTATATTTTTAATGTATAATCTTTGCCATGAAATAGCCTGTGAAGCTGATATGGCAATAAACTTAAATTAACTGTTTTTTTAAAGAAATGACAGTAAAGATGTAAATAAATCCATATCTCTACATATTTCCAGAGGCGGACAGTAACTAAGTACATTTACTTGAGTATTGTACTTAAGTACGCTTTTTGAGTATCTGTACTTTACTTGAGTATTATTTTTTTCTGGAAACTTATGACTTTAACTTCACTACATTTGAAAGACAAATATAAGTAATTTTAAAAGCAAGTACTTCTGTACTTTTACTTAAGTAAAAATCTGTCTTTACAACTTTTACTTGTAATGGAGTAATATTTGACCTGCAGTATCTGTACTTTCACTCAAGTAATGGAGTTGAGTACTTTGTCCACCTCTGCATATTTCAAATAAATATAGTTCTTTTAAACATTGGAATTCATAAATTAAAATTGTAATAATATGTACAATATTACTGTTTTTACTGTATTTTTAATCAAATAAATGCATTTCTGGTGAGCATAAGATACTTCTAAAACATTGAAAACCCTCATCCACCCCAAAGCTTTTAATAACATTAATACTTTTTTTTTTTAATAATCGGATGATAGGTTTTATTTACAAAGAAAATATGCAATAATTGCTGGACGTTTTGCACTTATTATAATTATAGAGGAAACTCCAAGACAACAACATTCATCAACACTTTTGCTGAGAAACAAAACAATGGCATACATGGCAAAACATTTCAGATTGGCTTGTAATTTTCAATTTATTCTTAATTACCAAGACAATCAAAAGCCATTCTTGCAATTTCAACAACTTGACCTGTTAAGTCATCTAAATAACTGTCCTTATCTAACGAGTTTAAATATTAACACATTTATTACCAAATGTCACAGAAAGCCAAATATTAAAGTTTACAAGGCATAATGATACATGTACACAATCACTCCCTATTGTCCCGCCTTGTATTGCATTTCAAATTCTTAAATGTATATGTCTGCTGCAATCATTTCCAAATGCATTGACTGTAAAATTAACTGTAGTTTCTCTATCTCTCCCTGACGTTTAAGGCTCATTCCCGCTTAACCAGCAAACTCAGACTCAGCAGCAGTTTGGTCAGTCAGCCCAGCAGATCCAACCACAGACTCAACCGCTTGCCAACACCAAACTGCAAAACTGCTCCAACGCCACCAATCCCAGCATGCCTGGCCTCAACGTGAAGGGCGCTAACCAATCTGCTGTCACCCCACAGCATGCAGGAGGTTCCTCCAATCCTCCGTCCTCCTCGCCTTCCCCCTCGCTCCCTCTCTCCCAACTCCTCCTTTCTCAATCTGGCTTGTGCCAAGCTCGAGGAGTACCAGCTGCTACAGCCACCGTTACCCACATCCTGGTGCCCACCTCCAATGTTCCTACCTCTTCTCAAGGCTATCCGATGGGCACTGTGGCAACCAAATCTAACATGACAGCCCAGACGTTAGTTGTGCAGCCACTCCAGCAGACGGGGGCAAATCTGAGCACTGAAAAACTGGGTCATGGAACGGGACATGTGCCCATTCAACCTAAAACTGCTCAGGGGCATCGACTGCCAGTGCAGATGTCCCCTCGCCACCCACCTCCCATTCTCCCAGCACCACCCAACAATGGCCAGGCCACAGGAGGCCATCACCCTCCCCATGTCCCAGTTCAGCTGGTTGGAGCAAGGCACGGCGCACTAGGAAACTCCCAGGCTTTAGCAGTGGCCCAGGCTCGGACCTGTTGCGCCCAGCAGGACACCACGGCTGTCGTGCCTGTCAATAACTCTGGTAGCAATGTTGTTACTATGGTGACTGCCGTGGAAACAGGCAGAGCCGGCATGTGCCTTAAAACAGCCCAAAGTGCCCTCCCAATGTCTCAGATGCAAACCAATCAGAGCCCAGCGTTGAGTCAGGGTAATCCCGCTTTGGTCACACACTCGATGGATGGACAGAATAACTCTGGAGATTCTGTTTTCATTCAGTCTGAACCAGCTCAGGTTAGTAGATAATGGGTGAACTTTATTTCCCTATGGTCTGTCCATTCTGTGACACTCATGCAATCCTCCTTCTCTTGTAGACGAAGCCTGGGATCGCTTCGTTAAAAAGAAAATCTGAATCAGATTTACCCCATGAGATGTCAGCCGAGGCCGTCAATGCAAGTCCGTCAATGCAAGACTCTGCTCCTCCTCTCTCACCAGCTCCCTCACTAGATACAGGTGGGCCATAGGCAAAATGCTTTTGTTTTTTTTTTGTTTTTTAATAATACACTACCTTTCAAAGTTTTGGGCCAGTAAGATTTTTTTTAAAGAAATAAATACTTGTATTGAGCGAGGCCATAGTTAATTGATCAAAAGTAAAAGTAAACATTTATAATATAACAAAAGATTTATATTCCAGACAAATTATGTTCTTTTGGACATTGTTTCTCATGAAGGAATCCTGAAAAAAATGTGCCTTGGTTTCCACAAAAACATTAAGCAACACAACTGTTTCCAACATTTATAATAAAAAAAATTGTCATTATAGGAATAAATAACACTTAAAATATATATTAAAACAGAGAAGTTACTTTAAATTGTAAGTTATATTTTACAAAAAAACTTTTTTTACTATAATTAATAAATATAGCCTAGATGGTTAAAAAATGGAAGTGTTGCTGGTCACATTTTGATTCAAAGGTTTAATTCATACTTTTTAAAATTTATTTTTAAACATAATCTACTATTAAAACAAATGTGTAGCTTTACATACACATTTGCAAATGAACCATCCAGTAATGATTAGAGTTGCACAATATATATCGGTTCCATTTTGGTTATCATCCTTTTTTTCCTGTTGTTGGTTGATGCTCACTTGCCCCAATTTTTATCTTTAGATTACCTCTGCAATCAACACTCACTCACTAATCATTTATTAATGCTGTTAAATGTAATTTTTTTTTTAAATCTCAAAATGAATATTTACTTTTTACACTGTACATTATAACATGGTGATGCGCGAATTGTGAGACTGACGTGATGATTTGTCTTTTTGACAATCTTGTCACATCCAAATCCTGCTGCAAGTTTGCATCTAATGTAAATATAATAATATAACTAATGTAAATGATAAAAATGTAATAAGCATGTATTTTTATAATTTAATGTTTATGAAGCAGTGCAGGAAATACTGTTGAATCGCCATTTTATCTTCTCATTTATATTAATGTTGTGCTCTTATGAACAATCTTTTTTTCCTTGTCTATTTGTTGTTTAGTCCCAGAGATGGCGTTCTCCTCTCCTCCTACTCTCTCTCTTTCTCTCCCTCTCCCTCTCCCTCGTGGAGGAGGGCAAGGTGATCGAGCACCTGTCCCACAGGCTGTGGTCAAACCTCAGGTTCTCACTCACCTCATTGAAGGCTTTGTTATCCAGGAGGGAGCCGAACCTTTCCCTGTGAGTCTATCTGCTAATTACAAATCTAGTTTTTCATGAAAAGGCATAATTTTTTTTAGACCACAAAAGAAAGATAATCCAGCGATAGTAATTTAGTGGACCAAAGGTCTGAGAAGAATAAAACACACATGAACTTTTCTTTCTGATTGGCAGGTGACTGGGCCATTGAAAGAACTTCCTGTGGCTGTTCCACCCATCCTACATCCAGAGAACATCCGCTCTGATAGTGAGTTTTTGTGTTTCAAAGTTTTGTGGAAAAATATTTCCTATGAAGTTGTTCAGACATATTTTATATATTCTCTCTATCTCTTGCACATTGTGTCTTTATATCGTTTACAGAGTTAAAGTGTGAATACTGTCTAAGATTTGCACCGGCCAGCCAGTTCAGACGATCCAAGCGCTTCTGTTCCAAAAGCTGTGCCAAGAGGTAAGACCAAAATCATCTCATTCTTAAAACGTCTCTTTAATAAAAAATGTATATAGAAAAAAATGTAATTAATTATTAATTACCTGAATGAGTATGTGCTGTGTATTGTTGTATTTACATCCAAACCTTTTCATACAGGTACAATGTCAGCTGCAGTAATCACTTCCGTGTTAGTAGGGGTCTTGAGGGTGTAGAACGGCCACCAGGGGCCCCTGCTGTGCAGGATGTTATTGCTAGACGCAGAGGCCCTCGCAGAAGCAGCTCTGAGATCGCCTGTGCTAAAATAACAGGCAGGCATCTTCCTGTAAAGGTGAGATAATGGACATTGCAGCAACCTGATTATAAGATAATCAAATTAAAATCTTATGTACACTACCATTCAAAAGTTTAGGGTCAGCAAGTTTTTATGTAAATACTTTTAATACTTTTATTTAGCAAGGATGCATTCAATTTATAAAAAGTGACAGTAAAGACATTTATAATGTTACAAAAAATTATATTTCAATTAAATGCTGTACTTGTGAACTTTGTATTCCTCAAAGGATCCTGAAATAAATGTATCAGCCTTTCCACAAACATATTAAACAGCACAACTGTTTTCAACATTTGTAATAATAATAATGTTTAGTGAGCACCAAATCAGCATATTAGAATGATTTCTGAAGAATCATGTGACACTGAAGACTGGAGTAATGGCTGCTGAAAATTCAGCCTTTCCATCACAAGAATAAATTACATTTTAAAATATATTAAAATAGAAAATTATTATTTTAAATTGTAATAATATTTCACAATATTACTGTTTTAAATTTATTTTTAATCAAGTAAATGTAGAGCTGGTAAGCATAAGAGCCATTCAAAAACGTTTGAACAACAGTGTAGATATACGAAGTCACCCAAAGGGAACTGAAAATCATACTTCTAATATCCACAGTTTTAAAACATTTTAAATAATTATGTTTTTCTTGTTTTAATGAATATACTTTAATCTATGATTTTTTTTTCCTCTTTCGCAGTGTCGTTCAGAATCTAGTCGTTCTGAGGACATCTCCAGCTGTGAGGGTGAGGAAGAGGAAGACTTCCTGTCACTCTCTCCCAGCTCATCCTTCTCATGCCCAAGACCAACCCACTATGGCCCTCAGTTGGATGACACAGCACCATGTGGCCTCCCAGTGGATGAGAACCACTTCCTATCTGGCAACCCTGCTCACTGGAGTGTGGAGGAAGTGTGTCAGTTCATTTCTTCTCTTCAAGGTTAGTGTTCTGATGCTCCTCTGGATGTACCTATGTGTTGTGCTCACCTGTATATTTATTATATCATGTGCTCCTCCATCTCTTGTCAGGTTGTGAGGACCTGGCATCCCAGTTCCTGTCACAGGAGATCGATGGGCAGGCACTGATGCTACTTAAGGAAGAGCATCTTATGTCCACCATGAACATCAAACTCGGTCCTGCCCTCAAAATCTGTGCTTCTATCAACAGCCTGAAGGATTGAATGAGGGATGGAGAGAGAGAGATGCAGCAGGACTAGAGCTTTATACTTCTGTCACCAGCCTGAGAAACTGAAACTGATGGGCATGAAAAGATTTTATGGCTGACCTAGAGATGAATCAAAAAAAAAAAAAGAAGGAAAAACGGGACTGAATAACATCTGAAGGGGAAAACAAGTGATGCCTTATTAAAAGCAAACTATTTACTGTCGTATTTTTGTTTAAATGCAAAAGCCTGGATTTTTTAAATAATATTGTTTTCAATGATGACTAGATTGGAGCTGACTAGTTTTCACTTTAATTTGTCCTACTTTCAAACTGTTCTAAAATGAATGAGAGTGATCGTAAAGGAAAAAATAGCACAAAGATGATTATGTATAATCTTTAAATGACAGAATTTATTACTTTGGAGGTGATAAACATACGTCTCAATTCTGGATTTTGAATGTGCTACATATATAATATCTTGGCTGTGTTTGAATGGGCATGTGTGCCTCGCATCTCTGATTTGAAGCAGTCACTGTAATGTGTAGCATTTAAGTCAGTATGTTTGTGTCCTTTTATGTTTGTCAGTTATGTTAAACAATAGTTATCAAAGTATGACTGATAATGACATTAAGAGACAGTAATCAATGATATACCTGTAGTGCTTTTAACTATCAGAGTCAAAGATGTGAACAAGTTGCCTTTATAAAAAAAAAAAAAAAAATTTTTGTTGCCTCTGACAGCTGGATCTTCCTTCAGGGCTTCCCTTATTTTTCCCTAAAAAGTCAACCGAGTGTCAAATTTTGTTTAGAAAGCCTGTTGTTTTCAGTTGATCAGCACTTGACTAAGGGATTGTCCATTATCTTCGGTGTGCCATTTAGGAAGTTTATACAATTAGATTCCCATACGCTATATAACTCGGTCTGCTATGGAACTATGGCAATCTAAATGGTCATTGCAGCCATTAGTGATCTCATACTGAAGCTTTCTGTGTGTGCATTCCTGTTTCACTGCTATTAATGAGTCAGTGGCTGGGAGAGATGTAAAATCTGTAGTTATGTTCTCACTAAACAGTATTACTGAATGGAAGTAGGTTTTGTTTCTTTTTATAAATCATAGACTGAAGGAGTGATTGGATAACTGATCCTAGAACAATATTTTTTTTCTTTTTGTACAGTAGATGGTTAGGAAACTTTTAATTTGTATTAAAAAGTAGCAGCATTATTTTTGGGTACAAATTACCAGCTTCATAGACAAGTATTATGAGGAGGTAGTGTGTGAATGTTTATGAGAGAGAGAGAGAGCGCTGTGTGCTGGTGCTCTAAACATATGGCTGAGTTTCTTTGTATGCTTAAATATGAATAAAGAATGTGCTGTGACATTCACATCCAGTTATTTCCTGGTTAGCCAATTAGCATTAGTTTCTGGTCCTTTTTTGAAATGCATTGATGGCTTTGTCAATGGATAATGCACGTCTTTTTCTTGAACGTTTTTTTGTTTTGTTTTTTTGTGATTTTTTTTAAACAAATTCAACTAAAAAGGGTTGTTTTCGATTATTTGATTTGCTACAATTGAGCTTAAATATGTCTTTCTGCAGGTTACATCCTTATGCCAGTAGGTGGCAACAAGTTACTAGGAGTGAGTTAACTTCTGGGTGGCCGCGGGTCCTTAAAAAGACTTAAAGAGCAGGTCATAAGGTATTTTAAAGTGTCCTAATATTGTGTTTAAAGGTTTAAATGCAACTAAGGTCAGAAAACATTGTAATTTTCTCAGAATATACATTTAATATTAGAATCATTTTTCAATGATTTCGAAACGATTCGTTCGAAGCAGTTCTGAGCTTAAAGAGTTGGTCATATGGTATTTTAAAATGTCCTAATATTGTGTTGAAGTGCCCTACAACAGGTTTAAATGTATCTAAGGTCAGAAAACATTGTAATTTTCTCAGAATATACATTTAATATTAGAGTCATTTGCCAATGATTTCGAAACGATTCGTTCGAAGCAAGTTTGGAGCAAACCCCTCCCTTCCATAAGCCTACTCTGCTCTGATTGGTCAGCTGGCCAAGCCTGCTGTGATTGGCACAAAGAGGAGTCCTTGAGCAAGTTAGCGAGCGCTACCATTGGCAAAGCACCTTTACATAAAACAATAATATAGTGCTCCAATCAAGCGGCAACCTCCCGCTCTCTCTCGTGAAGCCAACAAGGAAGTGACTTAAACTGTAATTCATCAACTGGCCGCTAGAGGCTGGCTGCAAAAGGGAGTCAATCCCATAGACTCCCCATGTTAAAATGCCCAACTTTACAGCAGAAAAAAATATGTTTACAGCCTGGTTCAAAAAATGATTTTGGTTTATATAGCTAATTTTGCCCTTCATGACAACTGTGAGGGGGGTGAATTTTTTTATAACTCATCCCTTTAAATTATACTAAGCCTTAAAGTTCTGCATAATTAAGGGCGTGGCCACTTGAGTGACAGGTGGATTGCCACTGCTTCGATTATCCGGGAGTGACGCGCGGTGACGCACTGCCAAGATGGCGACGGCCGGCTCCGCCCACTTTTGAGATTCAAAAATCTACGGGTGACGTCACGGACACTACGTCCATGTTTTTATACAGTCTGGCTCCAATCCGTTCTTATAATAATGACATAAAATACAAAAACACTTATGCAAGCAAATTGTGCCCACAGCTAAAGTTTAGCTGCTAAACTGTGAACACTTAACAACTTTGCAGACTGTTTACATTGAAGGATAGCTACTTTACAAACTGCAAAAAATATATTTTTCGAAAACCCATGACCTCTTTAAAAAGTTTTCCTTTAAAAAAAGGCCTTAAAAGACTTAAAATGTCTTTAATTCAAATTCAGTGGGTCTTAAATATTGTTGGCCATATTACTGCAAAAATGTCTCCAGTATGGAAATGTTACATTGATTTTAGTTCAACAAACAAGTACTATATTAAAGGTGACATATCATGAAAATCTGACTTTTCCAGGTTTTAAGTGCTATGATCAGGTCCCCAGTGCATCTACCAACCAAGGAAACGTGAAAAAGTTTAACCCAATCACTTTGTTTTGGTAAGCCTTTTTCTGCAAGAGTCTGAAAAAACAAGGGAGTCTGATTTCTCTCCCTTGGTGACGTGGCAAAGGGATCTCATTATAATATCACCGCCCCTTAATCTGTACGTTTCCACCCATGGCCTCATCATTTTGATTTCACAAGCAACAACTCTAATGCCATGGTGAAAGTTTGAGCAAAACATGTTAACTGTTCTGTCTTTGGCTGCACAGACGAGCACAGAACACTGTTTAGAGTCCCAGCCTCAGAGGAGACAAGAGAGCAGTGGATTTATTGATTCATTTACTGTATATTGCTGCTGCCACACAGATCTAAAATAAACATGCAATTTATTTCCCAGCTGTTTACATTCACAGACATAACCGACTGTTTTTGTAACTCATGTGTTTTTTATGTAAACTTGTGTGTGAATGAGAACTTAGTTTAGTAATCACATGCTGTGACAGCCGCTTTCTGTCCGTGTGCTTCGGATGTGTGCTCTCAGAAAACTGTAGCTATATCAGAAGTTTAAACTAATATGGTTTAACACACATGATTTCAGCTCGATAAACATGATAATCAGAACCAAAACAGATGTTTTTTTTAGCAGGTACAAGCTGTAATGGCGCATTCTGGAAAAGGTGGGGGGAGCAGCAGCTTATTTGCATTTAAAGAGACAGGCCCGAAAAATAGCCTGTTTCTGCTTCCACTCAAAATAGGCATTTTCAAAATGATATAATTAATGAGCTGTGGGTTATTTTGAGCTGAAACTTCACAGACACGTTCTGGGGACACCAGAGACTTATATTACATATTGTAAAAAGGGGCATAATATGTCTCCTTTAAGTTACTTACATTTTAGACACAGTATTGACTGTTTTGTTCTATTTCACCAACGAAAATAGTTCCAAACAAAGATCAGAACAAGTATTTGCACATTGTCCAAACATTGTTACTAAATGATTCAGCACCATCTACTGGCGGTTTAGTCCCATGTTTAAAAGTATGCATTTCTTTTTTGTATATTCAAAATTGGATTTATAACATTTAACAAATGGTCTTGATTGAGATCAGAGAATATCAGAGATGATATGTTCTTGTTTTTTATTTATTGTACAAAGATGTGTTAAAAGAATTGGGGAAGATCCAGTGACTGAAGAGGAATAAAATACAGATTAAATCAAGATGCACATATTACATATAAACAAGTCTTGCTAAAATCATCCAAATAAGTTTTAAAATTTTGAGTCAGACTCAGCATGGGCTGGAAATCATAACTTTAAAGGGTTAGTTCACCCAAAAAAATAAAATTCTGTCATTAATTACTCACCCTCATGTCATTTCAAACCCGTAAGACCTTCGTTCATCTTCGGAACACAAATTAAGATATTTTTGATGGAATCTGAGAGCTGTCTCACCCTGCATAGACAGCAATGCAACTGAAATGTTCCCAAGTCCAGAAACGTAGCAAGGAGATCTGTAAAATAATCCATGTGACATCAGTTGTTCATCTGCAATTATACGAAGCTACGAGAATACTTTTTGTGCACAAAAGAAAAAAAATAACGACTTTATTCAACAATTCGTCTCCTCCGCATCACCCTATAGCGCCATTTTGGAGAATATCCGCTGGACGTAAACAACGTATGCTGTTCTGTGTTTTACGTCCAGCGGATATTCTTAGTTCAGATTCCATCAAAAATATCTTAATTTGTGTTCTGAAGATGAACGAAGGTTTTACGGGTTTGAAACGACATGAGGGTGAGTAATTAATGACAGAATTTTCATTTTTGGGTGAACTAACCCTTTAAACAAGACTGCATCATTAACCTGGCTCTTCTACGTTTAAGGTGGTATACAGCAAAAACTACTGGGCATGCGCACATCAATATAGCGTAATTTTTCTCACACTGTACAACAATAATGACTCTTTTTGCATTATTGTAAGGGGTAGGTTTAGGGTTGGGGTAGGTGTAGACATTAAAACACAATCTAATAGGTATAAAATTATATTTATTGTTAGCTTCCGGTTTTTGCTATATCCCTTAGCCACAACCCTCTTCTAATGCTAATTTGTCTGTCCTGAAAAATGTATCTAAATTTTGCTTGATCAGATCAGTCAAGTAATTTTGAACCTTCTCAGTGTTTATTGCTTTAAACTACACCGTTTCAAAGCATCCGGTTCAAATATCTAACTGTACAACAAAAGAGCCATTTGACCAACATAAATAAAATCCTAGAATTTGGCAACACTGCAATTTGTTCAATGCCTTTTAAAGAAATTATAATATCTGTAAACATTCTCTAAAATTAACATTTCATACATTCAAATTCTTTAATGTCAGTATGGCTGTTCAACAGTCAATTCACTCAGCAGGAAGCACTGGAGAAGCACAGTTTACACCACAAACACCAAATAATATATTCATATAGATGTGATGTTTTTATGTAGAGTCATGTGGAGTTTAGAAAATGGTTTAGTTGTTGGATTCTCCATATCCCGCTTCCTTCAGATATTGTTCAGTATTGATTGGCTCAGGCACCCGGATAACACTGCTGTCATTGGCACTCTTCTCTCCTGATTGGAGTTTACGCCTGACCTCAGCCAATGAGGGGCGGTCGTGCTCCTTCCACTGACAGCAAGCTTTGATAAGTGAGTAACTGGAGAAAAGCAGTAGCAATAATTGTTTATTTTGAACATACGCACTATATAAGCAGTAAATTAAAATACAATAAATTAAAAAAGCAATACAATAATTTTACAAAACAATAATTCTAAAGGTGCATTTACAGTGAGTTGGAGCAGTTGTTTGGTTTCTTCAGGGTTTTCCCTCGCTGATGATACTGTAGAAGTTCCTTTGCTGGGATTTCAGCAAAGGGGACCTCACCTGAAAGTATAAAGAATAGGATAAACAAAAATGTTAAAGGTCAGATTTATTAATCATTCTAAACCAGATACAGTCAACTTAAATCATTCCAAAAGAAAAGGACAGCAGACTCACCAAGAGTCACCATTTCATACAGTAGCAGCCCAAATGACCAACTGTCAAAAAGATCAAGAAACACAGGTATTCGAGGAGAAAATGTGAATGTAGTTTTTCCTGAAAACATGTATTGTGCTTTTTACTTACACATCACTTTTCGGAGTGGCTGGTCTCTTGGCCAATAGCTCGGGAGCCTGCCACTTTTTTATCCCAGGATCTTCACTGTGATTAGCACTTGTTGAAGTCCTTGCATACAAATCACCCAACCCCCAGAGTTTTGCGGTACAAATCCTGCTGACTAACACGCTGCGAGCCTTGATGTTGCAGTGGAGAAGGTCTTTGCTATGGAGAAAGTCCTACAGCGAAAGAAGTAAAAATGTCCATCCTTGAAACTGAGCAAAACACCATGATTGGTGTCATATTTGTTCCAACTAATGCTTATATTGCCACTTCAAATGCCAGAATGCTTGGATTTTGACACTGAGTAGGTGGTGATAACAACATTGTGCTCACCAGTGCAGAGGACACATGTGAAGCCATGGTGAATATCTTTTTCTCTGTCATCTGATACATGCCGTCTGCTCCAACGTTATCCTGTTTAATACCACATGACAAATGAATTTGCAACAAAATAAGTTTATTTAGATGCACAACCATTGAGATCAACAACATAAGATATAGGAAGCATTTTAGAACTTTCAAAAGTTGATAAACATGCAAATGAAAAAAACAGATATAGCCACAATTTAAGAATTTGTTCCCATGACATTCATTTGTTCCTATTATTTATTAGTTTGATTTAACTAAAACAAGGGAACTAATTATTAATTATTGGCCACAAAATCTTGTTAATTTCTTCCCTGCATGTCATGTACAGGGCTCTGTACCAATTTATTTCATATTATTTTATTGCTATTTTGCTTTTTTTCTTCTTCTCTCATTTAGACATTTTTTGCCCTGCATGTACCAACCCTGGGCTCTGTACCAATTGATTTTCCATTATTAATTTTTTTTTATATTTTATTGCTATTTTGCCTTTTTTTTCAGATTTTTGCATTTTTCTCCCTGGTGTCAGTGACTCTATAAGAATTATGACCTATGTAAAGCTGCTACCTGTTCTAAAACATCTTGATCAAACCTCTTACCTGTCTACACCTCCACAGGAATCCGAGCAGATCTCTGTTCTCCATCTCTTCAATAACAGTAATGAGAGGAACTCGCAGGGATATAACTCCCAGAAGCTCCGGTAAGAAGGGATGGGGCCCTAACTGGGAAAGGAAGGACGCAAAGCCCAAGAATGACTGACTTTCCTGGTTACTGGCTGAATCTGAGTATAAGAATGAAAAAAGGAGAGTGAAACTGGAATTCAAGATCTCAGTCAGATGTTATGACTATATCATAAATCACTTGGGCACCTTTAAGTACACGCAGAACCACATTTCTGTTTTCCATACGAGCCCTGTAGAGTGAGACAGATCTGTCTGACTTCAGAGAGTATGATGCTGGGAGAGGAGACACCCCTTTGAATTTCTCGGGCAGTCGCTGTCGTGGAAGTTCCCTGGGCTTTGTGAAGGCTGAAGCTGCGGCGCCAAAAGAGCCTCCGCCATCGGTAAAGGCCACATTGTTGGCATTGAATGAGGCACGTTCATGCCTATAGGAGTCTCGAACTGGGTTGAACGTCATGTAAGATGTAGTGTCCAATGCTATGGGCTCACCTTCAAGAGCATTCAGACCCAGAGGAGCTACGTATAGGGAGATAGAAAAAGAGTTGTTTAGGTGGGATTCAATGAATCAAAAGTATGAAAAAAAAACAGAACAGGATACTTAATCAAATATATTACCCATCAAATATCATGTTTGCTTACTTGAAGTCAGTATCAAAACCATTTTGTGCAAACCCATCTCAATGTGTAGATAAGAGGTGTGATTCATACGCATTCACAACACATGTGTGGCTCATACGCCCAGTAGTTTGCATTTGAGATGCAAAATTTGTGCTTAACACTAAAGCAAATATTTAATCCCTGTATTATGTACAGACATTCTATATGTATGTTATTAATTAGGAATTACATTTTTGTGATTAACTTTTCATGCAATTTTGAAACATACACCTCAATTTTGTTATGCATCATACATGTAACATAACATACATGCACGTTTTTTTGCATATAATACAAAACATTGAACTATATACTGCCAAAACCTTAAAGAAGAAATAAAGACAAGTGAACAATGTGAAAAGATAATGTGAAAACAATGTGAAAGATTGGCAAACGTGAATTATTGTATTTTTTTAGCAGCAGTTAAACCTTCAAATTAGTATTAATAGTATGAGTGGATTTATCCTTAAATAAAAACCCAATTGGGAATTGGGAATATCCTGAAGAAAATAAATATACGATTGTATATTATCATAATTTCATAATCATGTGACAGTAATACAACAAAAGTAAATAAATTCCCCAAATTAACCACCAAAATAATACTAATCTAAAATAGTATTTGATTAGCAATATAAACATATTTTCAACTTTTATCTATGCCACTCTTGGCATGTTGTTTCCTGAATATATATGCAGACACTGACCATCAATGCCTTGCAAGTTTCTCCTAGTCCTGGTTGCTCGACTGGACCTGGGTTGCAGCTGATCCACCTTCTCAGGACAGAACCTCAGCAGCAGGAGAAACAGCAGTGTGACCAAGAAACTCATCAAAAACAACACCGGTACGATTATCACTTCCTGTTCATAAACACGGATCTCTGAGGGAGCAGATCACATGTTGACATGGAATAAGAGTGATATTTTTGAAATTTTAGCTTACAACTTTGGAGACATACTTGTCAAATGGTGATGGTGCCTTTGTTTTATCTGACAGACATGATTACTCACCACACAATGTGTCTCCAGGTTTACATTCAGAATACACAGAACTTGAAGAGGTCGCCATCCTGCGCAGAGACAGAACGTGGATTTAAAAGGTTGGAGATTTTTTTGATTAACTACTTACTTGTTTACCAAAGTATAGCACTGTGTTTCATGTTGCTTTCCAAATACGGAGAACACTGAATCAATGTGGATTTTAAGTGTTTAAAATTGAAACCTTCTAAAAATCTCTTATAATGGCAGTATAAATCATCATACTGATTTCTGGGTCAGTGTAACATGATCAGTCTTTCTAATCAGCATAAAAGGCTTTGGGTAATAGAGACAAATCATCACCTCATCATCAGTGTTCATTCCAGTAAAAATGAGTTTGTTTTTTTCGGGAACAAGAAAATAGGAAAAATAGTAGGAAATACATTTCACATGTAAATATGTGAATTCTATGTGTTTACACGTTGAGAGTGTTTTGTAAGTATAATCTCAAAGACGCTACACTACACACTTGTGCTCTGTGTGCAATATGAGAGGACCTCTTTTGTGAACAAACAGTGAACACCCAGTCTAATGGTTTCTAAATGTCAATACAAAAGTACTAGCATTTGCAATACTTTGTGTGTGTTCATAGCTGTAATTGTCATTTGTGTTGTGCTACTAGATGAATGTGTTCTTATAGGCCTGTAAGTGTGGCTAAATGTGTTTTCAGACTGTAAAGTAAAAGGCCGCTGTATTAGCTCAAATTCTGACACGTTCATACACGGAACGGCCTTTTTATTTAGATTATGATGCTCAACCTGTTTGTCTGCATTTTTCATTCTTAAAGACTACACAGTGACATGTCATATAAACAGAGGCACATAAGGAAACTCACATAAGCAACTGAGATATATTATGTAAATATCTTGACTTAGTAAATGTATTTAATATAGTGTATCTAAAACAAATATTATTTACTTTTATTCAGCAAAGATTCAGTTGATCAAAGTGACAGCAAAGACATTTACAATTAAAAAAAGAAAAAGATTTCTATTCCAAATAAATGCCGTTCCTTTTTAACTTTGTTCATCAATAAAAAATGTATCACAGTTTCCACCAAAAATATTAAGTATTAAGACTGTTTTCAATAATGACAATAAGAAATGTTACTTGATTTCTGAAGGACCATGTGACACTGAAGACTGGAGTAATGCTGAAAATTCAGCTTTGCCATCACAGGAATAAATTACATGAAAAAAATATATATTAAAAAAGAAAACTAATTAAATTAAATTACATTTTAATAATATTCAAATAAATACTATTTTGGGGACTTTCAAAAACATTAAAGAATCACACTGACCCCAAACATTTGAACAGTAGTGTAATGCTCTCTATATAGTGTATTTTGTCCTTCTTTAATATAATTGTGGAATGTTTTGACATCATCGTATGTGTTCTGTGTACTTTATAATATAAACTAATTCACAATAGATAAATTATCAAATCATCTGACAGCTAATTCCAGAAGTGGGCCTGCCTTGTAAACAAGACTACAGTACAAGACTAAGTTACATTCACTGTTGGTTTTGCCTACAGGTCTGTATTGGCCTACCTGCTGGACACTGTAGTTGTAGGTAGTCTTACTCCTTGATGTTCAGCCTTCCTTGTGTCTCAGATTGTCTCTATTCAGATAGTATCATCTCCATGATGGAGATGATATCCCATTGTTGTATACATCACTCAGTCCCATGTTATACAGTGTCACCGGTACATCTTATTTGTCCTCTTTCTTGTTTCTAGAGAATGTTCTTATGGTGTACTGTATACTAAGCCTGCTTGTGTTTGTCTAGGTCACACCTTTGTTGGTTACTTAGCTCCACCCTCTTCACCTGTGCTCCGTCTCTGTTGTTGGTAACACCCTCCTTTTCTGTAGGGCTAATTTTTTTTATTTAAATTTTTTTTACAGCCCAAGGGTTTATTACAGTGCAGAGCCATTTCTGCATTTCACAGAGTATCATTTACTGCTGTCAAACCCTGTGAAATTGCACTATATCCAGTTAAATGCCCAGACCCTGCCTTTATCGCTACTTGTGTTAAACTTATCTCATCTATCATGTTCAGCATATGTGACATTTTCTTCTTCTTCCTGAATATAACCAAACCAAAACCTGATTATCCAGCTCCTCAAGTTTCTCTAGGATGTTCAGACATCCAGGCACAACTCCTGGCTCAATCAATGTCCATTACACACAGTAAAAGAGGGCGTGCAGGTTTACCTTTCATCCACTGTTTATGGTTTAGAATGAAAATGGTTTCGTCAGCACTTGCATTCAGTGTCTGACAACTGATGGTTTTAAGTAGGACTTCAAAAAGTTCATAGTAGGAATGCACAATTCAACATTCGGGTGCATCACTAACCAGTTAAAATCGGTTAATCAGCAAGCCACAAGTAAATATTATAAAAAGTGATCAAACATGACAAAATAGGTCTTTACTGGCTAAAACTATAGACCATGCTAATTGTTTATATTTAACACAGAATAATATTTTATGGTCTACACACATTATCAGACATGGACTAAATATTTTACACCCTAGGTAAATAAAGTCTATTTTTTAATTGTAAAAATGTAAAACATTTTCTGGTAGTGTTAGGGTGTCGGGTTAGGTTATAGTATTTATAACTAGCTCAATACAGGAACAGATATAGCAAATTATTAATAGGGTGGCATGAGGGTGGCATGATGATTCTGAGGTGTGCCAACACTAAAGCAAGTGCATGTGGTCAATGTGTCATGTGGATTTCTGGTCTGATATACACATCTGTGTGCATGAAGAACAGTAGCATTACCATAAAGTAATCTATATTGTTTAAAAACAATAAAAAATAAATATTAAAATATAAATACCCAGGGCAGTGAGGGCACCAAGACGTTGGCTATTAAATCAACATATTCTAAATGTCTCTGAGCTCGTAACAGTATGTCTATCATTAATGCATACAGAAGACTATTTTATTAATAATGCACAGGCTGCTCAGATGAATCACAAATTTTAATGCATCAAGTTTGAGAGCAACAAACCCTTCTGTCTTACGTGGACATTATGGAAGGTCACCCAGAACACCATAGCAACCATATAGCAAAACCCTAGCAGCTGCCTAACATCTCTCTCTCTCGCTCTCTCACACTCTCTCCAAGTCTCCTTTTACTAGGCAAGGCCTTTATCGAGCCAACATAATATTCTAAATGTCTCTGAGCTCGTAACAGTATGTCTATCATTAATGCATACAGAAGACTATTTTATTAATAATGCACAGGCTGCTCAGATGAATCACAAATTTTAATGCATCAAGTTTGAGAGCAACAAACCCTTCTGTCTTACGTGGACATTATGGAAGGTCACCCAGAACACCATAGCAACCATATAGCAAAACCCTAGCAGCTGCCTAACATCTCTCTCTCGCTCTCTCACACTCTCTCCAAGTCTCCTTTTACTAGGCAAGGCCTTTATCGAGCCAACATTGTTTATCAAGTTAAGATCAGGGCCGGTATTCATAAAACATCTTAAGGCTAAAAGTAGCTCGTAACTCGCCGATTTAGGAGAAAATCTTAAAAATAATGGTCGTGTCAGTCCTAAATTTTTGATCTAAAAGTATTTCACAAAGCATTTTAGCGCTAAAACTAGCTCCTAGATCAGTGAAACATAAGGGTTGTGTCCGAAATCGCCCCCTATACCCTTAAATAGAGCACTATTTGAGGGAACAGCCATTTTTAGTGGTGTCCGCAACCATAGTGGACGTTCTCGAGTGCACTCATTCAATCCCACAATGCACTGCAAAAACGAGTGTACAACTGGTGCACGCTCAACGGCTAGAGAATGCCCATAATGCACCGTGAGAGTCACGCGCCGAATGAATTCCCGCATCTCGCCAGAAGATGGCGCCCGCAGCTGAATAATCAATCCGTTAATTTTTGGGATGGGCATACCTCTTATTTTATTTTCGATCCGATACCGATATTTTCAAGCCCAGTATCGTCGATATCGATACTTCTAAACTAAACTGATCTTTTAAATTATTGAAAGAATATATAATCAGTAATTATGCTCACTTAAAATCAGCTTTTAAAACCATGTTTTTTTTACATTTCATATGCAGTTTTTTATTTACACTTTAAGAAATAAAATATACTATAACTGTATATTTTAGCCCTTTAATGGGGCAATAACCTCAAAGGTGCAACTAAAAGTGAGCATATTAGTACCATACAAGTATGCATGTTTTAAGGGTAGATAAGTTACAAAGGTGCACCTTTGAGGGTACCTCATGAAAAATAAACATGGTGTTACATAAGTATGGTATCATGGTAAATTTGTGGTTACTGCAGTTTTACTACAAATACTGTGGTAAACTGTGGTAACTGTAATAAAACCATGGTTAATTTTTGTAAAAGGCTGCCAGGCTGTTGTACCCCTAAAGGTGAAATTTTAGCATATTTTTTTTCTGACAGATTTATTAACAGCAATTACAGAACATAACACAATCCATTTGAACTTTTAACAACCAGTTTAAATAAATGTACTACAAACTAGCCAATTTAAAATAAATATTACATGTACACAAAGTTTGGGGTCAGTAAGATTCTGTAATATATTTTTTAAGTCTCATGCTCACCAAGGCTGCACTTATTTAAAAAAAAAAAAAGAAGTAAAAGCAGCAATATTGAGAAATATAACAATTAAAAATTACTATTTTCTATTTTAATATATTTTAAAATTTAATTTTAAATGTATCTGTAATCAAAGCTGAATTTTCAGCATTGTTACACCAGTCTTCAGTGTCAAATGATCCTTCAGAAATAATTATAATATTTGCTGCTCAAGAAACATTTATTATTATTGCTGCTTCATATTTGTGTGGAAACCGTGATGCATTTTTCAGAATTAATTTTATATATAGTAACATTGTAATGTAATGTAATAATGTGGCAATGCTTCTGATGCTTTTGGAAAAGGCAGCCCTATTTGAACAAGCACTCTGAGCCATGCGTCAGCAGCGAACGCTGTCTGTGATTGGTTGGTTCTGTCTTTCAGCATTTGCGTGTGTTCCGATGAGCAGGAGAAATGGTTCTATCCAACACAATTATTCGCTAATATAGTCTATTTTTCCACTTAGAAGCTTTTTTTATGCACCGAATTTCTAGATAAGTAAATACAATTAATCTTTAAAAAAAATGCACTTTAGAATCGATATTTTTCTGTGTGTTCCGATGAGCAGGAGAAATGGTTCTATCCAACACAATTATTCGCTAATATAGTCTATTTTTCCACTTAGAAGCTTTTTTTATGCACCGAATTTCTAGATAAGTAAATACAATTAATGTTTAAAAAAAATGCACTTTAGAATCGATATTTTTATGTGAGGATCGATCCTTTCGATACAACATCAGTATCGAAAGTATCGATACTTAAGGATCGATCCGCCCATCCCTAATTTTTACAAAGCGCTCATCCATGGCGTACAGTATAATGTACAACACGGGTATAACTTCATTGTAAATTGATTATTAAATTGTTTGATTAGGGTTTATACATAATTTCAGTGACAGAGTTCAAGATAAATCCTTTAATCTTACTACTGCTGCTAGTTTGCTAGTTTCGAATAATTAATAAAACACAAACTATGCAAAAGCGGCATTCGTTCTCAGCTAAAAATAGCTGGACGGAGTGGACGCAGATGAAACCGGAAGCCAGACCCATAGAATTTACAAATGGCCGCGCCCATTTTTACGACAAGAAAAAGGTGGATAGGGGGCGATTTCGGACACAGCCTAGGAGTAGTGAAGAGTAGACTCCTTCTTCTTCTTCTAATAACGTTTTATGGCGGATGGCAAACCAACTTCTGGTGCATTTACCGCCACCAACTGGACTGGAGTGTGAAGCACTAATAAGCAACTAATATACTGTATACATGATATATATATATACACAAAAACTAAATTCCTAAATTCTCCTGATTAATCCTATTTATTTAATGTATTTAACAATAGCACCATATGTTTTACCTGGTTCTGTATGCTTTTTCAAAAGGCTTGACAAATTAAATGATTCAACACCCATGTTTCTTACTTCCTTAATGAGTTTTAACCTTTCTTTTTCATATTAAGAGGACTCCTAAGTCACTAAAGCCTGTTTTATAGTTTCCGCGTGCGCGTGTCCGCTGTGTGCGTGACGTAAAAATCGTCATCGGAGAGTGCTTCTTTTTCATATTAAGAGGACTCCTAAGTCACTAAAGCCTGTTTTATAGTTTCCGCGTGCGCGTGCCCGCTAGTGTCCGCTGTGTGCGTGACGTAAAAATCGTCATCGGAGAGTGTGCGGACATCCGCGTGCCTCCCATTGGTCAGTAGACGACAAAAGCACCAACTGCGCATGCGCAGGCTGTGTGAATAAGCCCCGTTGCTACTCGAACCTGTACAATCCGTCGATTAAACAAGATAAAGACAGCCAGATGTGCAATAACTGTGGGCACATGTTTGTTTACTGTTCAAGCCGATCTACTGCACATGTATGGAGCACGAACGCGGAGCGGACCATCAGCGTATGCTTTCGGTAACGTTAGTATAAATACAAGTAGTCCGTGTAGGCGTCCGGATTGCTCATGCGGAAAGTATAACACAGGCTTAAAGGGGTCATATGATGTTGCTAAAAAGAACATTATTTTGTGTATTTGGTGTAATGAAATGTGTTTATGCTGTTTAAGGTTCAAAAAACACATTTTCCACATACTGTACATTATTGTTTCTCCTCTATGCCCCGCCTTTCTGAAACGCGTAGATTTTTACAAAGCTCATCGGTCTGAAAAGCGAGGTGTGCTGTGATTGGCCAGCTATCCAGTGCGTTGTGATTGGCCGAATACCTCAAGCGTGTGACGGAACTGTTACGCCCCTCACCATACTGTGATGATGCCCTGTTAGGCCGGAGCGATGATTCAAAAACATGAAAACACATTATAAACGAGGCATTTGTTGCGTCCAATGGGGACATAATTATGGATTATAATGACTTATACTGTCTTTTTACACATTGGATCGCGCCGCGTAAATATAAAACCATTTCTGCATTTGTGATCGGAGAAATGACAAACAACAAGCGCTACTCTACACTGCTCAAAACTCTCGTTTGAATCATCAGTGGCAAATCCTTTAAATATAAAAAACGTACTTACAGTCTGTGAGTCAGAAAAGCCGGCATTGTAGTCTACTCTTCCAGGATCAGGAAACGTCCTCCATAAAATGTGCTGCACACATCTGAATATTTGGGTTGAAGTGTTCTGGAACAGTGTTGTAAATACAACTTAACCACTGATTTCTAGTCGTGTCCATTTTTGGAAGACCAAACAAAGTAGTTTCACTTTCACAACGTAACACAGCGTCACACACGGCGGCCTTGAGTGAGCAGAGGCCGGTGGGCTTGAGAACAGCGCGGCCGGCGGATTCAACAAAGGAGCGTCCAGAGGGCTTGCGGCAACCACATGTGACGACCCCGGGCGGGACTCCGCTTCGTCCACGGTGAAAGGCGATCGACAGTCCGAAGTTGTTGTATTTCCTCAGCAACCAGCACAGATCAGCTCAAGGCATGACGAAACAGATATCCTCTTTTGGAAGACCAAACAAAAGTAGTTTCGCTTTCACAACAAATCACACAGTGCCTTCACGACATGGCGGCGGCAACAATACTACAGCGAGAATAAAAGTTACACCTTCTTTCTTTGCGTGAACATTTGGGCAGTGTTATGCAAATCTTTCCACATATAGTAGACGTGGGGGCGTGTGTTAGAACGAGCCGTTTTAGGTAGGTGTGGCTGACTGAACTTTTATAAAGAATATCTCTTTGGATTTGAGACTTTAGTCTTTGCAACTTTACAGATCTTCTTTATGCACCAAGAGCTTGTAACACTTTAAAGAGATAGGAAAATTTGAAATCGCATCATATGACCCCTTTAAGACCAAACCACAAACTATTGCTAAAATGGCTGTTGCCGACAATCTGCCTCGGAACGTAAACATTTAGAAGTATTTGGCGGTTTTGAAGGTTATCCCAACTCCAAATTTTCCTTTGATTATGTCCTTGTTTTCATTAACCAGTTGGGCAAGTAACAGCTGCTTGTGTCCAGTTTGGTTTTCTTTTACGTTTACATGTATTACTGTCAGCCATGATTATTCTACTCTGTTTATAAAAGGCTGTTTATATGCATATTCACTAATATTGAGAAGCATACATGTAAGAGGCTGACAATTAGCTAAACACATGTTTATTATAGTGACACTTGGCCTGTATTTTAAAATCTTTATTTGAATGTGGCAACATTTTTATTTTTAAACCTTTATCTTTACTATAGAATATTTCTATGTATAAATCTCTGCAGAGACTATCAGCCAATCACTGTGGGCATAGCTAGTAAGCATGCTGACATCATCCATAGCAACGAGGTCAACCCTGCCTTTACTCTTAGCTTAAGACTTCTCTCTATTCCTTAGTAAAAGTTTTTCTCAGCAGCTTTGTGAATAGATTTTAAGAGAAAACTCTTTACTATAGAATATTTATATGTATAAATCTCTGCAGAGACTATCAGCCAATCACTGTGGGCATAGCTAGTAAGCATGCTGACATCATCCATAGCAACGAGGTCAACCCTGCCTTTACTCTTAGCTTAAGACTTCTCTCTATTCCTTAGTAAAAGTTTTTCTCAGCAGCTTTGTGAATAGATTTGAAGAGAAAACTCTTTGCTAAAAACATTTACTGCTATTTAGGAGAACTCTTAGTGGTAAGATAAAATGTTTTGTGAATACGGGCCCAGATTCTTACCTATTTCTCCTTGTTGATTTTCAGAGACTCGAGTCACTTGATTTTGACCAAAAAGAGTCTTTCAGATTCTGATTCGATTGTTGATGTTACATTTATGCTAGTAGGTGGCGACAAATGAGCCATCAAAACAGACATTATTATCCTTTGTTAAAAATTTGCTTGTCTACAAATGTCAACTAATGGTTTTCCTAACAAATGACAACAAAATAGATCTATTTTTGCTTATTCATGAATGTAATAAACAGAATAGAAAACAGTGTGAATTTACACCACTTTAACATTTTATTTAGAAGTTGTTCAAATAGACAGAGCAGGGAGAAGTAGTGATCACATTGTGGCTGTGGGTTTGCCCCATCCACTTCTCTCCTGGAATATAAAAAAAAGAGAATTAATGGACAATGAACAGTACATCACCAACAATTTTATGATTTAAATCATGATACAGCACAACAAATTATCAAGAAAATTGTATGGTAAATATAGGAATATAATAATAATAAACTCAAATCTGAGTATTAATAAACAGGACACTTGTTGACCGGTGATTTTCAGTTGTCCATGATGTCAGTTTTTACAAATCTTAAATCTGTAGTCAGTTTTTCCATGTCCATGTCATTGTAGTGCTAAATATAAACTATGACTGGAAAGTGATGTAGACAAATTAGCATAGAATATTTAATAACAAAGCATGAATAACATACTTATCTTGCAAGAGAATCATTTAATTTTTTTTTTTATCTTGACAGTAACTGGAATAGCCTTTATAAAAATAAAAATATCAACCTGTTATTTTCTTTATAAGAGAAAGAAATCAAATGTCTTGCATTGCGCATTATAAATCTGTTCATAAGAACCATCTGAGAGAAACGGTGGCTTGAATACCTTTCTCAGAAAGGCTTGAAGATGAAAACATAGGGACTCCAACATACTCAGACAGCAGCTTCAGATCTGAGACCATGTACAGAAGTTTACTAGGGTTCAATCCAAGGGGGCGGTTACCTAGGGAAAGAACAATCTTGATAAGGGTTTCAGCCTTCATCTATAAATAAAACAAATGTTCACATATAGTGGACAACTGTGCATTACAAATTATACTTAAGCGGTTAGAAGATTATTGCTATACAAGGCTCGAAATTTCGACCATTTGGGTCGCATATGATCCCGAAATGTAATCTGTGCGAGTGCGACCTCAAAATATATTTGGGAGCATTTGTGCGAGTGCATATAATTGTTGTCGTGCGACCTGTTTTCATTTCTCTAAAAATGTTCAGAGTATGTGCCTTCTGAGTGTTGATACGGTGACCTGTCTGCAGTTCTATGAAACGTTAGGCTACATAACCAATTAAACTATATCTTTACATTCTTAACTTTAATGCAGATTTGAGTTTGGTTAATATTAGCTGTCAACCACCCAGTCACTGCTTTCCGTTGTCAGGTGACAGGCTAACTACCGCGGGGAATGAAAAAAGGCTGAAGAAGAGAGAAAATAAAAAAAGAAACACTGACAGATTTTTTTTGTGAACCACCTAAAGTTACATATAATGGTGCTGGTGATAGCGATCATGTGGTGAATGTTGATCCACCAGCCAAATAGAAGGCGTACAGTTTTCGGAGAGAGTGGTTGAAAGACTTCTAGTGGCTCCGCTATGAAAATGGTTCTATGCATTGCGTTCACTGTAAAGCCTGTGGGACGGAGTTTGCAGGTAACAGCGTTCGCCACCGAATCTACACATTTCCTAATTGCTGTTTTACTATGTGCGGTTTGACATTATCGAGTATATTGCAAAATCCAAACAAAACACACCTACAGAGAGTGCACGCACACATGACGTGAAGTCTATTAGGTTAGATTAGTGCGCGTGCGCATTTAGAGTGCGTTCTTTCACGGCATGATTCAGTCTAATAAAATGCATCACAAAATTCAAGATATGGGGACTTTACATCATTTCATATAGTTCAGGGTTAAGCAACGTCGGTCCTGGAGTGCCGATGTCCTGCAGAGTTTAGCTCCAACCCTGAAAAAAACAACTCACTTGTCTGTAGCCTTAGTAATCCTGAAGACCTTGAATAGCTTGTTCAGGTGTGTTTGATTCACACAATATGAAGAATATAAAAAAATGTAGGAGTCAGCTGTCCACTGTAGTCCTTAAGATATCAGCACAGTAACACTCAGTCAAATTATTGTTATCGATAAAATCCCAGAAAATATCGAGATATCATTTTTTGTCATGGTTCTGTTCTGTTCATGGACTTATTTTCTATTTTCTGTTTCCCCCTTGATTATTATTAAGTCATTTAGTCCCTCTCTTGTCTGTGTATTTAAGTTCCCTCCTCAGTTCCTTTGGTTGTCGGTTATTGTTGAATGTTATCCTGTGTGTTAGAACCTCTTCATCTTGTGGATTACCATTAAAAGGATTTGTTTACATGATCTTTGTTATCGTCTTCATCATCTTCCTAGCAGCAGTGTGACAGATTTGTTTGTTGATGTTACATTTATGCCAGTAGGTGGCGACAAATGAACCATCAAAACAGGCATTATTATCCTTTGTTAAAATTTGCTTGTCTACAAATGTCAATTAATGGTTTTCCTAACAGATGACAACAAAATAAGTCTATTTTTGCTTATTCATGAATGTAATAAACAGAATAGTTTGGGATAATTATGGGGTGGCAATGCTTTTTCTTAGGGTGGCAGTTGCCACTCAACGCCACACCAGTAGATCTGCCCCTAGCTGTACTTAAAAACATTAGAAGTCAATGTCCTCTTTTAGATGTAAGTGTGTGTGTTTGCTGTTGAATTGAAACAATGTGAATTTACACCACTTTAACATTTTATTTAGAAGTTGTTAAAATAGAGCATGGAGGAGTAGTGATCACATTGTGGCTGTGGGCTTGTTAGGGTGAGGCCCCATCCACTTCTCTCCTGGAATATAAAAAAAGAGAATGAATGAATGAACAATGAACAGTATGTCACAGTACACTCACATTGACCCGCTTTGAAACAGCAACATTAAAGGCACAATATGTCATTTTCGCCGCTAGAGGGCGCGTATTCAAAATAAACAAAGAAGCAAAGGCGTAGTTTGATGATGCTGTGACTGAGTGTGGAGTCATGGGAGTTGTCGACTTCATCCCCACAGCTGATGCAATCCGACGGGACTCGGGCAGAAATCATGTTCATGGATGAGCTAAAGATTTATTAACATAGTAGAATGAAGCAGGGTGAGGCTGAAAGCCGTCGAAGTGAAACGAGGCCGCTGAACGAGCGTGACACACTGCTCGAAAGCAGCGGAGCTTTTATTATGTCACAGTCAACCGCTTCCACTCCTTCCGGTCGTGCGTATGTGGGGAAAAAAGCAGCGCTGTTTTATCATACTAGATACATTTGAAAGTTCTGTTATAATGCTACTTTGTGCGGTCTTCACTGGTCTATTAAAACACATAACATATTAAAGCATCTTTGGTGTTTCCATGTTTTCTACAAAACAAAACCAGAAATTGAGGGGAAATTGCTTATTTTGCTGGATTTAAACATTCTTCGAAACATTTGGGATAACGTAAGTACACAAGTAAGCAAAATATGTAACACTGTTCTAGTGGCTTTTGGATATTTTAATATAAAAAGATCAGATATATTGTGGCTTTAATTGGTTTAATTGCAGGTGAGTGACAATTCAACTATACCAATGAGGCTAGTATTTTGCTGCCTGTCTTGACTGGTGGACTTGCTTATAGGGGATGTTACGGTTATGGAGGCCCCGCCTTAAAGCCAGAGGCAATATGTGACCCTGCCTGGAGCACAAAACCAGTCTTAAGGCGCTGGGGTATATTTGTAGCAATAGCCAAAAATACATTGTATGGGGTCAAAATTATAGATTTTTCTTTTATGCCAAAAATCATTAGGATATGCCAAAGTTGTCACGGTGCATGCGGGGAGATGAAGCGAGGACTCAATTGCAGGAGAAATGGTTAGCATCTTTGGTGTTTCCATGTTTTCTACAAAACAAAACCAGAAATTGAGGGGAAATTGCTTATTTTGCTGGATTTAAACATTCTTCGAAACATTTGGGATAACGTAAGTACACAAGTAAGCAAAATATGTAACACTGTTCTAGTGGCTTTTGGATATTTTAATATAAAAAAATCAGATATATTGTGGCTTTAATTGGTTTAATTGCAGGTGAGTGACAATTCAACTATACCAATGAACAATGAGACTAGTATTTTGCTGCCTGTCTTGACTGGTGGACTTGCTTATAGGGGATGGTACGGTTATGGAGGCCCCGCCTTAAAGCCCGAGGCAATATGTGACCCTGCCTGGAGCACAAAACCAGTCTTAAGTCGCTGGGGTATATTTGTAGCAATAGCCAAAAATACATTGTATGGGGTCAAAATTATAGATTTTTCTTTTATGCCAAAAATCATTAGGATATGCCAAAGTTGTCACGGTGCATGCGGGGAGATGAAGCGAGGACTCAATTGCAGGAGAAATGGTTATTTTAATAATAAAAATGAAACAAAAACAAACTCAAACCACCCCGAGGGGGAAAAACAGACAGGCAGGCCTAAAGCTGCACCACATGCAGACACGAAACACACACAATGAGAAATGACGGATCAGCACAGGATGACAGACACCAGGAGAATAAATAGGAAACCAAACGAGCAGGCTAACGAGGGAGACACAGGTGGAGCAACTTATACAATAACTAGGTAACAAGATGGGAGGGGCCCGACAATAGACAGGAGAGAGCACATGGCAACAGACAAACACAACACAAGCCATGTGCTCCCAGAACACAGTCATCTGGTGGCCCTCCTGGGCACACTTGCTGAAGACTGTGACAAAAGTAAAGATCATGTTCCATGAAGATATTTTGTAAATTTCCTACTGCAAATATATTAAAACATAATTTTTTATTTGTAATATGCATTGCTAATAACTTAATTTGGACAACTTTAAAGGCAAGTTTCTCAATATTTAGATTTTTTTTGCACTCTCAAATTCCTGATTTTTAAATTGTGGTATCTCTGCCAAATATTGTCCTATCATAACAAAACATATATCAATGGAAAGCTTATTTATTCAGCTTTCAGATGATGTATAATATACATCTCAAAAATTGTTTTGTGGTCCAGGGTCACATATAGCTGCTCTGCCTATAGGTAGCGCCGACCCTGCACATCATAAATCCGTCTTTTTGGCAAGTACCAGATAGTCTATGGAAGTAATGTAATAAAATATCTTTAATACTACTGAATTTGAATTTATCATGATAACAATTTAATAAAAGCAAACTACTAATTATAAAGCTTTCATTTCCATGATTATTCAAACGGAATAAATACAGAAAGTGAGCAAAGAACCTTCACTTTATCAAGTTTAAGTTGAGAGTTTAAGCACTCTCAAAAAATAAACTCTTGTTATAATCAATGAATCTGTATATACTGTGAAATTAATCTCTTAAATTCTACGTACATCTGCACTTTGTTGTTTATCAGAGAACTGGCAAGAGTGCAGAATTCAGTCAGCGCATGCAAGCACTGAGCAAAACTCTGGTGTTTCAGAGATGACTCATCTGAACGAGTCCGATTGCTGGCCATTGCATTCATAAGATCAACAGTGTGTGATCAGTTACAATGCTCAACGCTGTTAAACGTGTAAAAAATATGGGCGACAGCCGTGATAGATTTATTTTAACTGCACAGGGGCATTTTTTTTTAAAATAGGTAAAACATTTTTGCACCCAAAATTGTTATACCATTCCAGATACCATTCCAAATTTAGGGGCCACCCCCACATTTATTGTTGCTCACTCCAGACACAAGTATAAAGTCTTTGCATACATATATGAAATTTATGAAATGTTCACACACACTTGAACACACTTCTTATGCTCCACATACACAAACACTTACGGCATTCTAATACGTGGAAGGTACTCTTTGAATTTTAAAAACAGTATGTGGGATTGATTTCATGAGCGTGCTGTGTGTACAAACAGTCTTTTATGAGACTATAAGACTGTTGCACATGTGTGGCCAAGACTAAATAAATGAATCACTCTATGAGACAACTCGTTTGAGTTATTTAAAAGATAAGTTCAAAATCAAAGAATTGTTCATGGACAAACCACGACTAGTTTACACTTTTTAACATGACAGTTATTGAAGTAACTTTTCTAAAAATATAAAGCATAACGTAAATTTGTAAAATAATTGACGATGGCATTAGTCAAACTAATTGTTAATAAAGGTTATTGGGTAATTTGTTAACAGTTTACATCCCTAGTTCATAGTTACCGATGCGTTGAGCCATGAGCTCAAATCTGTCAGAACCAAAGAAGACCTCAGTCTTCCCGTTCACATCACACACGATGAACGGAAGACCAAAGACCATTTATTTACCACTATGAAAAGACAAAGGGTTTAAAAACACAAGTAAAAGGCACTGACTCGATAGTCCAGTGCTTCTTGTGTGACACTCTTCAGCTTGTCTCTGATTTGCTGAGTTTGGGAAAGGATCAGAAATTCTTCCACCTCACTGGCTGAGAGACCTGCCTTTAATCCTGCCTGTGCAAAACAGAAAGGTAAGCCTATAGTTAACACACTATTTTATCAAACAGTAGTTTGTTTTATTATCTTTCCTACTGGTTTACTATAGATCAATATGCCAGTCCTCACCTTGGTGCTAAAATGAAATTGTTTCATATGCATAATGGAATGGAGTAATAATTTAAAGATTATCACGTAAATGTTAGTGATTGTTTTCTCATTTAGTTTGATTTAATTTCTTAATCTTGGGTATAGGATACCTCAATTAATGAGGCAGGCTGGGTAATGTCCTGATGAGTGCTCCAGACATTCTTCCAGAGCTCTCTAGACACCCTTTCCACCAGCACGCCTCCCTCTTTTTCCTTCTCAGCAACAGCTGTCACAAAACGCATCACATCCAAAGTGCCTTAGTTGGAAAGAAAGGGAGAAAAATAGATTAACTGTGATTAACCTAAACAACCAATGTTTACGTAAAAATGCAAAATACCTGAAATTTTGTAATTTCTTTTTAAATAAACAGAAAGACAGATTATGCTTAATTAATTTACAAAAACAAAGTTTAGCACTACTTGCATGCCCTTGTAAGGGACCTCACTGGCAGGGAAAAATCTTTTCCAAAAAGTTTATAATAAAAATGACTTTAAAAACTGTCCACAGTATTGTTCTTCTATTTGAGTGAGAAATCAGCTTAAAGTATGTCTTAAATTGGGAATGTGGTCATGAGCCATCATAAAGAGAAACAGTGGTTGGAATACCTTTCTTACAAGGTAAAGGTGGATTCACAGGGACCCCAAAGAACTCAGACAGCTGCTTCAAATCTGTAACCATGTAATGAAACTTATTTTGGACCAATCCAGGTTCCTGGTTACCTAGAAATAAAGCAAAAATGTTTTGTGACATTGTGAAGAAAATCTCAACAAAAGCAACAAATTGTTTGACATTTACCTGAACCATGAAAGACTCCCCCTAAAAATGCCGGTTTGAATTTGAGGTCAATGTTCCAAACATTTCTATAGCGACACAGCACCTTAAAACACAAAATCAACACACACACAATACTGACACTGCATAAGCACCGATGGCATGGCAATGAATATACTAAGCATAAAAAACTTTCGCACCTCAAATGCCAGCCAGGAATAAGGAGAGATAACATCATAGAACAGCTTGACCACTTTTCTGGAACTGGACATCTGTAATAAGTAATCACAATATAATATTCACACATCCAAACACATAAGTATGGACTAGAATATATATCTATTATAATAGCATTTACAGGCATGATGGTACAAAACCCTTGCTGTGTTCTTGTTCTGATTCCTTTTAATGGGAGAAGAATGGAGCTGCAGGTCAGAGATCTCGAAAGGGTCAGGATCTTCAAACAAAGAAACACATAGGCAAACCCTACCCTCAAACTTAACTGTCTGTCTTGTACTTCCCCTTTTGAATGTTCTCCAAACCTATCTGGAATTCTTCTCCCTTTTTGGAAATCCCTTGTCTGTCACCATGTCTGTGTTTAATGGTTGTTGGCAAACCAGCTTAGTTGGGATCACTGTTTCATATGCTTTGCATCTTCGCACATGCTGTACACTCTTAAAAATAAAGGTGCTTCAAAAGGTTCTTCAAGCGATGTCATAGAAGAACCATTTTTGGGTCCACAAAGAACCATTCAGTCAAAGGTTCTTTAAAGAACCATCTCTTTCTTACCTTTTTGTAATCTGAAGAAACTTCTTTCACCACAAAGAACCTTTTGTGAAACAGAAAGGTTCTTCAGATGTTAAAGGTTCTTTATGGAACCATTTAGACAAAAAGGTTATTCTATGGCATCGTGAAGTACCTTTATTTTTGTCTCTGGGAGTTCACACATACTATACCTTCCTGACTATAGTTTCCCAGTTCCAAGAAAGGTTCTACCATTGTTCCCTCTATTTTTTTTCTTGCCGAGCAAAACTTTTCACTATTTGGTGGACATTTTGGCCACCTGAGCAAACATTCTTTATACCAGACCTGATATAGGCTATATCAAACATTTATTAAAAAAATAAATAAAAAAAAGAACAGTTAACTTCTTTAATATTTAATTACATTTTTTAATATAATATGAAAAATGAAGCATATATTGCTTGTGAAATGCCTTTTTGAGGTCAATTATTTATTAGGTTTATAATATAAAAACAAACTGAAGCATTTAAACTGATAGCATAGAATAGAACAGAAAACAAATGAAGCATTTAAATTGAGATCTGTAAGCTAAATGTAAAAAAATTAACGTGAACATGTGAATTCTTATAGTTATTTAGTAGAGTTTAGAGTAGTAGAATTTGAACATTATGCCTACTAGCTACACCTGTGTTTGACTGTAAATGTCTCTATTTATCTACCGGGGTGGCACGGCCCAGAATTATCACAGAATAAAATGTAAATGTAAGCAGTGTTTCATGTGCTACTTTTCAGCCGCGGCGATGACAGAGTAATGCTAAATAATGGCAAAAACACGTCTTTTAATAAACTGTGCGATGGTTGCACGCGCACACAGCGTGCCAATGGCTTCATTAACTCTTATGAACCGGTTATTTTTTAGTCAAAGCCACAAAGCGCGGCCCAGTTCACTAACGAATTGTTTTTACATTTGTTCGTGAATCAGATAATTACTGCTTTTCAGGTAACACAGAAGTCCTCTGAGAAATCTAATCCCGTCCGGCTATGTCTGAGATTCATCGCCTAATTGTTTACTGATCCGATTCTCCGACCGCTCGCTCCACTTTCATCATGAATATAAACCGTAACAATATGAAATCAATAAGAAGATGCCAATCACGGAAACTATCCCAGCAAGCAATAGCCGTCATTTCAACGTCTCGGTTAAGTATAGACCCGATATAGGCCTAGTCCGGCTATGTAACCCACTTCTAGCCCAAATAACCTTGAATTTGATTTCATGTCGTTTTTTGGCAAAATAACTTGAGATGTATGATATTCCATCATGTAAGCAAAGTAACAGCGTTTACAGGGTGTTTGGTTTCATTTCTTTGACATGTTCAATGCTTAACCTGTGCATAGCCACGATTTAGCTCGTAGTCCGAGCGGCTATCTGTAGCCCACTTATAGTCAAACCTGATTCACTGTAGTTTTTGGCCATGAGATGGTTGATATCCCATCATGTTCGCAGTGTCAATAATATCTACAAAGATATACATGTAATTTCATGACATGGTCTATTTGTAGCGACGATTTAGCTCTAAATTGGACGGGATACGTGTAGTCTGCTTTTAGACCACCTGGCGAAATCGAGGCAATGTGTGGTCTAATTTTAACGGCTTGGCTAAAGCCCTATACCAGTAACCAGACCAGCCATGAGCATAGCCAAAATAGCCTTAAAATTGTTTACATGTAATTTTCGGCCACGTAGCTTCTTATCAAATGCAAGTAAACTTTTGAAACATTTAAATTAGCATTATTTTATATTTTATTTAATTATTTTACAGCAACGTTGCTCCGAGAGTGAGAATCATTTCAATTCTGCACAGAATTATCTGTCATAAACAGCACTGACATATGTCTGGAAGCCAGAAGCAGTAACGTTAACTGCAACCATGGTGTTGTGATTAACATCATTAATTTCAGGGTTTTTACAACCTTTTGAGAGAGAAATTCAAGCACTTTTCAATTACTTTCAAGCATTTCACACAACTATTTCCAGAACTTTAAAGCTCTAAAATGATCCAGTTTGAATGTTATTTTTAATGGGATGACCAAAATATACTTTATGGTAAACAAACACTTATGTAAAATTTTTAAAATACATCAAATCCCAATTATAACCAGTAGACAGCAGCAGAGGAGCACTTATTGGCTTATTAGTCATTCATTTCTACTTTTTCTCTATATTTTGAAAATTATAAAATCACTATTATAAAATATCAAATCATCAAGAAATCAGATTTTGTAACTTTTTTGTGTGTATGAAGTAAGAAAAGTCGCAAAGTGCCTGAACTTTTCTTCAATTTGCTACTAAATCACACATAATCACTGAAGTTGGTCAGTTCCAGTTACTAGAAGAATAATGGTACATTTAATAAAAGTGGAATATATACATTTTCTATACAAAAATTAGATATTGCACCTGTTACTGTTGTTAATAAAAGTAAAATTTGTATGCATCTTAACTCAAGCTTAAATCTGTCAAATCTGTATAAACAATAAACAAAAGAAAAATAAACAAGAAATGTGCATGTAATATTAACTGCACGTATTAATGCAAAACAATAGTAATTTTATGATTAAATGATCTATATTTTAATACTCCCACACACCACCCCCAGCACTACCAAATCTGCTCCTGGCGCCACCATCTGTAGAACTTAGTGGCGCTTGTTGTGCCACTGCTCTCAAGTCTGTTAGTCTGGAGCCCTGTATAGTATTTACAAATACCAGATATGCATTTAAGCAAACTTTGTGTGCATTTTAAAGCAATGAAAATGTCATAATTTTGTATCTGGAGTCCTTGCAGGGAAGGTGTTATCTACTCACAGGTGCTGGGTCATATGAAGTCTTCATAAGAGGCTAGATTAAATAAAATATAATATATTCATATATTCATATATATTTTAAATTCACAATGTGAATTTACACCACTTTAAACATTTAGAAGTTGAAATTGAGTATGGAGGGGTAGTGATCACATATGGGCTGTGGGCTTGTTAGGGTGAGGCCCCATCCACTTCTCCCCTGGAACACACACACACACACAAAGAGAATGATTGGACAATGAACAGTGTGTCACCTAAGATTTTAACATTCTACGGTTAGTTAGGAATGTATGGTTTAAAACATGACACAGCACAATAAATGGTAAATATAAGATATATGGTCATTTAAAAAAAACACAATTATATATATATAAAAGATGTGAAACATCCAGAGTAGTGATGCACATTTTGGCAAATTCTTTGATTATTATCATGGTTAGCACTGGCAACCAATAAGGATTTAAATGGTTAAAATGCTAACAAGCCATAAACAAACCCATGATATAGCATGTGTGATCAAACAGACATGACCAAATCAATTTTCTAACAAATCTTTGCTGTGAAGAAACACTGAATACTTAGAATGCTTTCAATCATTTTGATAATAAGTAAACAAACAAATAAATATCAAGAAAGAACAACATTTAAATGAATTATTAGACTATATTAGAACATAAATTTTCATTTCACAAGTGTAATTTTTTATGCATAAATAACAAACACACTACTTACAAAGTAAATATGTAGCTTAATTTGATAGTTTAGTTATCAGTAACACAATAACTTAACGCATATGTTCCTCAACTCTGAGTACAGGGTTTCTGCAAACTTGAACAAGTTAAATTTAAGACTTTTTAATACCACCTTATATGAAATTTAAGACCTAAACCTGTAATGGAAATACACATTTTATTACATACATATATGTAATATTTAATGTGTATAAATGAAAAAGTGTGGTGGTCAGATAAGTTTAAATAGATTTTTACCTTTTATGGGCATTTTACCTTTATAAAACCATTTTTCTATAAGTGTGCATTATCTTTTGAGTCAAATTCTTACATTTAATCAGTGAATAAGAATAAGACATTTGGGCTGTTACCAAGCAAATTAAATCAGTAGCAACAAAATTCATCTTTGCAAGCCAGATATAAGCTGCATCTGAATTGGCATTTAGATGTATTTACACACTGTTTAATGCAGAACATGAATGCATTTAACCTGCAGTTACAAATGCATAAATAATGTTTGGATATATTAAACATAAAACATTGAATACTGATATTTGAAATCATTAAAAAAATGAAAAGATACTTTAAATGTGAAATTAAAACCGCCAGTAGGTGGCAGTAAGTCACTGTTAAGGGAGTCATTGCGACTGAACCGAATCATTTAAACAGTCGATTCATTCAGGAACTAAACACCGTCATTTTGCTCAGAGACGCAAAACTGCACTGTGGCTTTGTTTGGAATTATTTTTTTTGGCGAAATAGTGCAAAAACAGGCAATATGGTGTCTAAAACGTAAGTCTCTTAATAAAACTTCTAGTTTATTGAACTGTTGTAAAAAATCAATATCACATTTGTATATGGTAATTTTGGGAGAAAAAAAGGCACTCTTCCTTGTGAACTGGAGTATAAATATACACATTTTCTGCCCCCATGTCTTGAATTTGTGATCATTCTGAATGTATTTTAATAGACTGAATCAGGCAGTGATCAGTAGGTGACTCTGTAGGTGTTTTGAATGTTTGTTTGTTTTGCGTCGTGAGAAAATTGAGTAAAATAGCTCACTTGTCATGGTGTTATTTAACTATATCATGTTATGAATAAACTAAACATTGTGAATTTTGCGTTTCTTCTGTTTCTTCTGAGTTT
>NW_015505638.1:522543-531194 GCF_001515645.1 Sinocyclocheilus grahami | reverse complement strand
GATATATTAAACATAAAACATTGAATACTGATATTTGAAATCATTAAAAAAATGAAAAGATACTTTAAATGTGAAATTAAAACCGCCAATAGGTAGCAGCAAGTCTCTGTTAATAAGTGAGTCATTGCGACTGACCCGAATCATTTAAACAGTTGATTCATTCGGAAACAGAAAGCTGTCATGTTACTCAAAGACGCAAAACAGCGCTGTGGCTTTGTTTGGAATTATTTTTTTTGGCGAAATAGTGCAAAAACAGGCAATATGGTGTCTAAAACGTAAGTCTCTTAATAAAACTTCTAGTTTATTGAACTGTTGTAAAAAATCAATATCACATTTGTATATGGTAATTTTGGGAGAAAAAAAGGCACTCTTCCTTGTGAACTGGAGTATAAATATACACATTTTCTGCCCCATGTCTTGAATTTGTGATCATTCTGAATGTATTTTAATAGACTGAATCAGGCAGTGATCAGTAGGTGACTCTGTAGGTGTTTTGAATGTTTGTTTGTTTTGCGTCGTGAGAAAATTGAGTAAAATAGCTCACTTGTCATGGTGTTATTTAACTATATCATGTTATGAATAAACTAAACATTGTGAATTTTGCGTTTCTTCTGAGTTTATGTGTGCTGTCACGCTCATTTGTTCTGAAGTCTCGAGACAAACAGAGTGCGCCTCAGCGCGAGCTTGTATTCTGTTGTTTCTCCGGACCCCTGCATGTCAGTTGTTCGTGATTTCAGTTTTTCACATTTCAAATCTGCAGTCAGTTTTCCCACATCCAGGTTATTGCAGTTCTAATATAGACTGCGACTGGAAAGTGATGTAGGCATAAATTATCACAGAATAATAAATAACAAATCATAAATAACCTATGCTATAGATAACTGCTTTTTAAATAATTGTTTTGTTAATCATTTTTATCATGATTAATTGGAGTAGTCTTTCTAAAAATAAAAAGGAAAACATAAATGTGTTAATAGAATGTGTAAATTAACGTTAGTCATGACGTTAGTCAAACAAATTAATTACCAATCAATGAATCAGTCTACTGTAAATCCCTAGTCAATTGTAGTTACCAATGAAATAAGCCATGAGCTCAAATCTGTCCGAAGCAAAGAAGACCTTCACCTTCCCATTCACATGGCATACAATAAATGGAAAACCAAAGCACTGCAAAAATGGGGAAGAAATGTGTAAGGACATTTTATGATATTTTTTTAACACAAAGACATTTTGGTGAGAAAGACAGAGAGTGCAGAGATGCAAGCAAAAGGCACTGACTTTATGCTTCAGTGCTTCCAGTGTGACACTCTTCAGCTTGTCTCTGATTGGCTGAGATGTGGAGAGGTTCACAATTTCCTCCACAACATTGTCTGACAGACCTGCCTTTAATCCTGCCTGTGCAAAACAGAAAGACATTTGAAAATACTATTAATTACCAGATGACAGTATTTTACTTATTTTATTGTCTTCACTAAAGATTTAGCATAGATAGATACGTCATTCTCCATCTTTGTGCTAAAATATGAAATTTCCTCACATGTATAATTGAATGGAATAATAATTTAAAGAATAAAATGAGTTCTAGTGATTTTTTAAAATTCATCTTGATTTCATTTCTTAATTTCAGTTGTAGGACACCTCAGTGAGTGAGGCAGGCTGGGTAATGTCCTGATGAGTGCGCCACTTTCTCTTCCAAAGCTCCCACCCTTTCCACCAGCACGCCTCCCTCTTTTTCCTTCTCTGCTACAGCTGTCACAAAACGCATCGCATTCAAAGTGTCTATGAAGGCAATAGATAACAGGAGAAAAAAAGAGAATAAAAGAGATGTTGATTCACTTAGAAGCACAAGAATATCGTTTTTTATATTGTAACAACAATCTAATTGGACGAGTTAAGTGCCAGAGTTGAGTACTTCAGTACATGCACTTGTCAGGGGAAAACCTGGGAACCGTAAGTACATGCACTTGTCAAGGGAAAATCTCAGTCTGGTCATAAGTACCATCTTAGAGAAACAGGCTTGAAGTTGAATACCTTTGTCATAAAGGTCTGAAGGTCGAAACATAGGGACTCCATAATATTCAGACAGCAGCGTCAGATCTGAGACTATGTATAAGCTTACTTGGGTTCATTCCAGCAGGCTGGTTACCTAGGAAAAGAACAAACTTGATAAGGGTTTCTGACTTCACCTATAAAAAAATACTAAGTGTATTTTACAAAATATATTTCAGCTGTAACAAGAGTATTGCTCCCAGTAAATTTGAATATACTTTTAATTATATAAGACATACATTTACTGTCTGGAATATTTAAAAAGCTATGATCATCATTAATGTGACATTAATTTTTATTTTGTTTGTGATCATGTCATTACCTGAGCCATATATGACTCCCGCTAAATATGCCGGTTTAAATTTGAGGTCGATGTTCCAAACATTTCTATAGCGACACAGCATCTTAAAACACAAAATCAACACATGAGAACATCTTGAGCAAACAGGATTGCAATGAACTACTTTAAGGAAGAAAAACATTATACACCTCAAATGCCAGCCAGGAATAAGGAGAAACAACATCATAGAACAACTCGACCACTTTTCCAGAGCTGAACATCTGTAATGAAGAAGCATATAATTTATAACATTTACCAACATTAATAGGTCAGCATGAGAATAATTTCAATTTTCTGATGTAGGGGATGGTTCAGATTCTAGAGTGCATTTGATTGGGGAGGAAACATGATGAGAAGGATCATCTTGAATGATTATAATCATCAACATTGTTGATCTGTATTGTTGGTAGAGAGAGACATGACAGGCTGCAGTCACTTTAAGACCTACAGAGCTTGAATAATATCCATTTGATTTTATGTATATGCTTTGTTACTTTGTATTCCTGTTGAAAAGTATACTTCTTTACTTGCCCGAAAATTAATGATAAATGCACTTTTAATTGGAGAAAATATGTAGTCATGTTACATGTGCACATGTCCTAAAAGTGGAAACAAAATGGACCCCTGTGGGTCATGTGACCACTTTTTTTTGCATTTTAATTGATTAGTATGAATTCTCCTTCCGAGATAGCATTTATCAATGAAATGGGTCTCTCATTTTTTTAGGAAAAAAAAACTAAAATAGGATATGCTGCCTGGAGGCAACACGATACCATAGAGAGTTAAAAAACTGTCCGATTATAATTAACATGACAATGATCACATTCATATAAAATACAGTACAACACTTTGATGAAAAGGGGAAAAAACGGTATGAGATCATCATATAAATAACTTAAAAGCTTCACATAGAGGTGTTTTGCTTTAATATTGTTTCAAATCAAGAAGTAGCTCAATATAATTTTTCCTTACTACTTTAATAACAAAAAAAGTTGTTTTCTATTAGCCTATTTTGTCTTTTCATATATTGTCCCATAATTAGACAGAAAATGATAATAAACGTGCCACTTTTGGTTGTAATCTACCAAAAGAAAAATACATATATATATATATATATATATATATATATATATATATATATATATATATATATATATATATATATATATATATATATCAGCATTCAAGAATTATTTCTGAAGGATCATGTGACACTGAAGACTGAAGTAATGATGCTGATGAAAATTAAGCTTTGCATCACAGGAATAAATTATATTTTAAAGTATATTAAAATAGAAAACCATTATTTTAAATTGCCATATTATTACACATTATTACTGCTTTTTCTGTATTTCTGATCAAATAAATGCAGCCTTGATGAGCAGAAGAGACTTATTTAAAAAACATTATAAATCTTACTGATCCCAAACTTTTGAACGGCAGTATAACGTTATACCCATTACCTTACCCATGCGTGACTCCCGCTAAATATGCCGGTGTTCCGTGAGGGGGAAACAGTTCCCCTGTTTCCCCCTCACAGCGCCTGCGCATCTTAGCAGTGTTGCCAAGTCCGCGGTTTTCCAGCGGTAGTTTGTAGTAGCAATTGGGCGTTTCTTTTTTAAATATCCTGGCAACCCTGAAACTTCAGTACTAAAATCATGACTTCATGATTTCTCCCTGGGCTAAGCAAGTCAGTTTATGGTGGTTTTGCTGTTTTTCTGCAAGCAATGTTCATTTCACCATGTTATTTAGATCATTTATAATTAAATACGTATTAATGTACGTGACGTCCTGTTCAGTCGCAACATAGAGTCAGATTTCCTGCTAATTCTAACTTTTTCCTGTTTTATGAAGTGTAACACCATACGTTACAATTAGACAGTTCAATTCCTTCGTTAGGGGCATTCTTTTGTTCAGACGCCCATTTCCATTGTATTGTTATTGTTGTTGTTAGTGTGTGTGTGTTTCTGTTAAACAACTTGAGCCTTGTCGAAATAATAACAAATCAACTATATTGCACAGTGACTAGTCTCTCTTTTATTATTTTAGGTAACTCAGAGTGATGCTCCTGATGTGTTTTTAAAATGTCATAATTATGTCTAACTACTTTTATCTGCAGAACACTTTACACTGAAAACACCACCAGAAAGCCCATCATTCGCTAGGACAGTCTAGCAACGACTGTTTGAATTATGTTAACTACAACAAAGTGTATTTTTACAGATTATGAACGACGTTTAGGAACAACACAAACAGAAATCATCTTCTTGATGATCAGAAATCATCACTCGAAGTAGTGATGGACGCTTTCAAATTCAAAACACTGCTTCATGAAGCTTCGGAACCTTTGCGAATCATTTGTTTCGAACAAGTGACTCGGAGTTCATATTAAACTGCGTATCAGTCACGTGTTAAATCTTTGTTTAATTTTATGAATGTGTATAATAAAAAGGAAGAACTATAGTTATTAGTCTCTTATCGGTTTGATTAACCAAGCTCTTCATGAAAAAAAAAACTACAAATTAATAAAATAACATTATAAAGACACTTCATATTTAACAGTGTTAGATGATTTGTTAATTGTATTTAATATATTACACTTTCAATAAAACATTTGCAATTGGTTTGTAAAAGGTGGTTATGCATGCTTGAGTTGATTTTTTGTTGCAGGGGTCACCACCGTGTGGCGTTTGGAGCGCTTAAAATTATTATTATTTTTTTCCGAAGCAACTGGTTCAGTTTCATAAAGCTTCGTTTCTTTCTCCCATCACTACTCCGAAGTAAACGCAGTCCATTTAAAGGGGTCATATGACGTTGCTAAAAAGAACAGTATTTGGTGTAATGAAATGTGTTTGAATGAGGCAAAATTTAAATGTATCAAATTTAAAGGGGACAATTAGATATTGGTATTGTAAAAGTAGGTAAAATTATTGTAAAAGTTGGTATTATATAATTGTCATTTAATTTTCTAAAGATGTGTTCCACTTATCATAAAGCGTTAACATTTGAATGACAGAATCAGCAGTTCTCCACATGCAGTAGGCTACACATACATAGACTGAATAAAGATTGCTTGCATTGATAGATTATATAAGTAACATGACATTGACCTTCAGGCCTTGTTCATCACAACTTGATATGAAATATGTCCAGGTCCTCCACATACTTAAAGATGAATAAAAAATACATCCATTGTTCCATTGGATATTTTTATATTTATTATTTTACAAAAATAATTAAATGTAAACTTTTACAAAAAATATCCACTACCAGTCAAAAGTTTTTGAACAGTAAGATTTTTATTGTTTTTTTAAAAAGTCTCTTCTGCTCACCAAGCCAGCATTTATTTGATTCAAAATACAGCAAAAACAGTAATATTGTGAAATATTTTTACTATTTAAAATAACTGCTTTCTATTCAAATGTATTTTAAAGTGTAATTTATTTCTGTGATCAAAGCTGAGTTTTCAGCATCATTACTCCAGTCTTCAGTGTCACATGATCCTTCAGAAATCATTCTAATATGCTGATTGGCTGCTCAAGAAACATTACTGATTATTATTATTATTATTATTATTATTATTATCAATATTTAAAGCAGTTGAGTGCAATTTTTTCAGGATTCTTTGATGAATAGAAAGATCCAAAGATCAGCATTTATCTGAAATAAAAAGCTTTTGTAACATTATACACTATACCTTTCAAAAGCTTGGAATCAGTATATATGTATGATATAAAAGTATTAATTCCTATAACCCCCCTATAAATATATATATACATACATATGTGTATTTATTGGGGGGGGGTTATAGAAATGAATACTTTTATTTAGCAAGGATGCTTTAAATTTATCAAAAGTGATGACAAAGGCATATATAATGTTACAAAAGATTTCTATTTCAGATAAATGCTGTTCTTCTGAACTTTCTATTCATCAAAGAAACCTGAAAAAAAATCTACTCAGCTGTTTTCATCATCATAATAATTATAATAATAAATATTTTGAGCAGCAAATCAGAATATTAGAATGATTTCTGAAGGATCATGTGACTGGAGTAAGTCACCTTTGAAATCACAGGAATAAATTACATTTTAATAGAAGTACAGGAAAATTGTTTCAAATATAAAAACAGTTATTTACATAGCAGAAATATTATTAAAATATTTTAAAATTTTACTGTTTTCAAATAAATTGTATCAAATAAATGCAGACTTGGTGAGCAGAAGTGAGCAGACTCGATGTACCACGCTGGACCAATGTCCCTTACAAACTTCCACTTTATGTCCTCTTGGCGCTCCTGTTAAAAATAGAGAATACATACGTGTTGGGGGGTATATGTGTCCACTAAAAAGTATTTACCTCATCATTTACCTCATTCTACATACAAACATATTTATGAACCACAAAAATCAATCAATATCTAGAGAAATGCTCTCACCATACCTCCATGCATCACTGCATGGCATATGTGGTCCTCCAAGTGAATTGTAACAAGTAAATTTTTTTACTGGTGAAACTGCAGCAGGGACTCCTTAACCCGGGAGGATTGCCCTGCATCAGGCTTGGACTGAAAATGTGTAGAATGCTGCAAAACATGATCAAACAAACATTGACTAACATTATGTGATCTTTCCATTAATATAGTAGAATACAAAGATAATTTGTGACATACACAGAGTTCTAGCAAGACATAGTGAAATGATGTGGTTGCTCAACCAAGTTACTGTGCACGGGTACTGTGATCAGGGTATATCATTAAAGATGTCATATGTATGTGATTGTAAAAAAAAATTGCACATTCATTCAGCATTCTTTTTATGTTGTAAGACATGTATGTATATATGTATGTATTTGTGTGTGTGTGTTAGGGCTGGACGATATGGCCAAAATTTATATCACGATATATTTCTTAATTTCGGTCGGTACGATATAATTCCGATATCGATATGAACACTATTAAAAAAGGCTCATAAAAACGGCCATGAACGGCCACAAATTATTATTATTATTATTATTATTATCAATATTTAAAGCAGTTGAGTGCAATTTTTTCAGGATTCTTTGATGAATAGAAAGATCCAAAGATCAGCATTTATCTGAAATAAAAAGCTTTTGTAACATTATACACTATACCTTTCAAAAGCTTGGAATCAGTATATATGTATGATATAAAAAGTATTAATTCCTATAACCCCCCTATAAATATATATATACATACATATGTGTATTTATTGGGGGGGGGTTATAGAAATGAATACTTTTATTTAGCAAGGATGCTTTAAATTTATCAAAAGTGATGACAAAGGCATATATAATGTTACAAAAGATTTCTATTTCAGATAAATGCTGTTCTTCTGAACTTTCTATTCATCAAAGAAACCTGAAAAAAAATCTACTCAGCTGTTTTCATCATCATAATAATTATAATAATAAATATTTTGAGCAGCAAATCAGAATATTAGAATGATTTCTGAAGGATCATGTGACTGGAGTAAGTCACCTTTGAAATCACAGGAATAAATTACATTTTAATAGAAGTACAGGAAAATTGTTTCAAATATAAAAACAGTTATTTACATAGCAGAAATATTATTAAAATATTTTAAAATTTTACTGTTTTCAAATAAATTGTATCAAATAAATGCAGACTTGGTGAGCAGAAGTGAGCAGACTCGATGTACCACGCTGGACCAATGTCCCTTACAAACTTCCACTTTATGTCCTCTTGGCGCTCCTGTTAAAAATAGAGAATACATACGTGTTGGGGGGTATATGTGTCCACTAAAAAGTATTTACCTCATCATTTACCTCATTCTACATACAAACATATTTATGAACCACAAAAATCAATCAATATCTAGAGAAATGCTCTCACCATACCTCCAGGTAAGCACATATGTACGCAGGTAAGTACATATGTGTGAGAGGGATGAAGTGTGTGTGTCTGAGTGGGTGAGATGAGTGTTATGTGTGTGGGGGCAGGGTATAAAAAAATTGCACATTGATTCAGAATTAATTTTATGTTGTAAGACTTGTTATCTATCTATCTATCTATCTATCTATCTATCTGTCTGTCTATCTATCTATCTATCTATCTATCTATCCACACATGTATGTATATATGTATGTATTTGTGTGTGTGTACAGGTTTATATATCCTGGTGGGGACTTAATCCTGAATACACACAGACTCATGGGGACTCGTGTCACTGTGGGACCTAAATTGAGGTCCCCATGGGTACAAAAGCTTATAAATCATACA